>NC_052155.1:148177931-148477931 GCF_902713615.1 Scyliorhinus canicula
ATAATCTCATGGCTCTTGGTGTCAAAATATTTTTGATAATTACCTTTGACACCTTGGGATGTTTTATAGTGTTAAAAGCTCTATAGAAATGCAAGTTCATGCTGTTGTGGTATCTGCTATTTTTATTCAAATAGCAGCAATCACTGACAATAACAAAACATTGGGAGCGTAAACATTTTAGAGATCTGTTGTCGTGCAGAGTAACTTCATAATGAGACATGTGAAAAACTGTTTATTGAAAAGAAGATATCATCATCTCAGTACCTAATATTACAGATTCAACAAGGGATACAGGAAAGGAAGAGAAATGATGAGACTTGTCAGGTAAATGAGATATCCAATCACACAGAAAAATGTATTACTTTTGCATTAATTCTGCGCATATCTTTTTTTTTGGGTGAATGGCTCCAATGTAAGTGATGTTAATAGTCGCGAATATCATAGTCTCAGTTTTTGCATCTAACATCAGTGAAGCATCATCAGATTAGTTTTAGCGCAGCTGATTGCAGCTTAGGCCCTACCTCATCAGAAAATACTAACTAAGTTTTGAGGGCAGAGTTTTACTCTGGGGGTCCCTACAAGAGAGCCACTGCTTCAGGAGTTGCACAGTGCACACCCTGCCCAGACAGAGGTAAAAACATTGGCCACGAGCGGCATATGGTGGACTGGCATTGATAAGGACATTGAGCACCTTGTGTGACCTCTGCCAGACACAGTAAACCTGGCCACCCATGGTCCGCTTGCATCTATGTGAAAGGCGTGGTCAACCATGGACAAGGTTACATATAGATGTTTCAGGCCTTTTTCTGGGAAGAATGTTCCTTATACTAGAGGATGTCCACTGCAAGTGGTTGGATGTTCAGGAGTTGAGGACAACCATCTCAGCAGCCACCATTGACACCTTGCGTAGCAACCTCACTATCCACGGCCTCCCCAAGGTATTGGTGTCTGACAACGGCACTGTGTTTACTGGAGAGGAATTTCAGCATTACGAACAAACGGCATCCATCACATTTGAACAGCCCTTTACCACCTGGCCTTGAATAGATCAGCAGTGAGTGCAGTTCAGGGGTTCAAGTCTGCAATGAGGAAACAACCTAACAGACTGTTACGCCTCAAGTTGGCCAACTTCCTTCTAATATATAACACTAACCTCCCCCCGCCCCCCCCCCCCCCCCCCCACCACTTACCTGGCAGAGCGTAGGCAAAGTCTGGTCCGGTCTCCTTTATGGTGGACTTGCAAGGCAGGCAAGTGTGAAATCACATCAACCATTTAAGGATCGGAGAGGGCACAGCTCCAATGGCTGAACAGGTGAAACCAGCAGACATCATCAGCGCTCCTGCACCAGAGCCGAAACTGAGGGAATTGGGGAATTGGGTAGGGACTCAGCGACGACCCCTCAGGGAGCTCGCGAGGAGGGCACCCTGAAGTACTGGTTGACTCCTCGAGGCAACTTCATGCTGTTGACAACAGCACTACCTCATTGGTGGAGGAGCCGGCTGGGGGACTGAGACGGTGCACCAGGCCTGAGATGTCCCCTGACAGATTAACCCTGTGAAGGACTGTTAGCGACTTCCTCTCTTTAATGTCTCAATTTTTCCTTGTACTAGTTGACTGTATATGACCCATTTTGTGTATATATAGAATTCATAGAATTTACAGTGCAGAAGGAGGCCATTCAGCCCATCGAGTCACATATGTTACTGAGGAACTTAATTGGGGGGGGGGCGGAATGTGGTAGCACAGCCCAGTTAAGGGTCGATCGCTCGCTGTCCACATGATCTGCTCGAGGCCTATCGTGCATGAGCGTGTGAACCCCAATCAATGGGGAAAAAGTGCAGGGCCCTGCGAGCGGAGCCCGGGCAGTGTGGACCCAGGAGCCGTAGAGTGAAGACCCGTTTCAGTGACCTCTGTGCCCGTATCCTTCTTCTCAATAAACCACTTTTGATTATACAAGAAGCCTCTGCAGTATTGCCTCGATCCACCATCATGGCTGACATTCTTTGACCACATTCCCCTCGAGTGAGGCTCAGCATTCAGAGTGCATGATATCCACACATTGATTAAAGTATGGATTAAAAGGAATCTGCTATAAACGTGCACAGCAGACGGTGTAGCGTTTCAAGATTTATTGTAATCAATTTCAGAAAGTTTTTTCTTTCATGGCTCTGAAATGTGGTGGATGCCATTCACAAATCAATGGCCCAGAAGTGACCTACACGATGGAACTTTGCAATCTTCTGTCAGATGCTTATCATCCTTAAGGTTTCCCTTAACCTAGCGGTTTTAGTGTTTGACATCTATCAAGTGATGGAATATGACTGTTCTACCCATGTGTCATTCTAATCCAACTTATGGAACACAGACACTGTGCAGTCTGCAAATTCTGTTTTGCTTCAGGCTGCCCTATGGTGCAAAATTAAATTATTAACAGCAGACTGCTTCCCTTGTAATGGATGAACGATTTATATTAAATCTTGCAGGGACTTTCAGGCAAAAATAGGTCAATTTTAAGGAGACTTATTCTCCTGAAGTAATTCAGCTATATCATTGCCGGTCACTCTGTAATAATTGATTACAACTATTTTCTAATAGTTACTGTTAATCAGTCGCTTGATTTTATAGCTTTTGTCAAATACTTCTTTGAGTTCAAATTTAAAAAATAAATTTAGAGTACCCAATTCATTTTTTTTCCAATTAAGGATCAATTTAGCGTAGCCAATCCACCTACCTACACACCTTTGTGTTGTGGGGGTTGTTATATTATATTGCTACTCCTGGTAACATGTTATATTCCTGGGTTTACGTAATAGACGTCGTTACTAACTGTAGATGATGTTGAAGAACACTCGAGTCTTCGAAGTAAACTGAAAAAATTTATTAAATAACGATAAAACTAATAAATGAGTTTGATACTCCACTGAACTAACTCGAACAATAAAGTAAGGATAAATAACTGTAAAAACTGTATCTCAGCTACACGTGTGTCTAGGCTGAGATTCTCTCTGCTACACAGCTGTTATCTGGTAACCCCTGCATGGAAAGAGAGCTGAAAGAGAGCTGGAGCTTCTGGGAACTCAGTCATATAGTGGATCTAGGAATGCCCTCTAGTGGTAGTGTTACAGCTAGGTGTTGTAATTCACCCTTTAGTTACATGTCTGTCTACATATCATTACAGGGGTGAGACCCATGTAGACACGGGGAGAATGTGCAAACTTTTATTACGTGATAGTAATATCTCGTTACTCTTTTGCTTACTTCCAGAATGGTCTGATGGTTGATGTTCAGTTAAGTGCACTTGCGCAAGATGGCTAACGCTCAGAACGTCCATCTTCCCATCTTTCAACACTGCCTCTACCTCGTGGTGATTATTCATGCCATTTTCACTGATTTTATATTCTAGGTAATGATTCTTTGATTGTTCATGAGCAAGGCATTTTTGTTTAGCAAAATGCGAGCATACCTGCAAATGAGAACAATTTGTGTAACTGTTCTCACCCGTTTTATTTTGATTCACATTTGTCGCACAACTGTTCCTCGAGAAGTAGGAAGTTTTTCATTGACTTAGAAGCTGCATCAACCAATCAAACTGGTTGAAAGGCAGGGTTGGAAACCGTTTGGGCTAATGAGAGAAGTGGGACCGAAGATTGGTGGAAACAATCAGACGTCACTTTCGTGCAATGTTGACTGCAATCAAACTTCAGGCTGAAAGCTTCAAGGTGAGCTGATGGTTTAATAATCTCAGTTCCACAAATGTTCATTTCCTGCCTGTCCTCAAATAACATATTGGTAAGCGGCCAAAATGATACTTGCAATTTTTAAAAAGATTTTTTTTCGTAAGTCATTGAGGAAGATGTTCTGTGTTGCAAATCTGTCTGTCTGTAGCTCAGCATTTCTGTCAGTTCACTTGAAGAACTTCCAGAGTTTGGAAATAAAACCATATAGTTGGACTGTTGATGAGTTTTGCTGAATTCAAAAATGTCTCCGAGAATAAAGGGTGGGAATCTCTGACCCCCCCCCCCCCCCCCCCCCCCCCACCTCCAGGTCGGAGAATTGCGGGGGGTCGGCGTGAATCCCGCCCCCGCCGTCCTCCAAATTCTCCAGCCCCCCAAAAATCGGCCCAGCGTGAATTGCGCCGCCAGCCTCGGAGAATGGCGGGGACCGGCGCGACTCAATGGTCCCCGAGGCTGCCCGAATTCTCTGGCCAGTGATGGGCCGAAGTCCCACCGGTGTAAATTGGAGTAGGTCCTTACCGGTGGGGCCTGCCGGCGCGGGCGGCCTCCGTGTTTTGCCAGTCCCACCAGTGTAAATTGGAGTAGGTCCTTACCGGCGGGACATGGCGGTGCGGGCGGCCTCCATGTTTTTCATAGAATTTACAGTGCAGAAGGAGGCCATTCAGCCCATCGAGTCTGCACCAGCTCTTGGAAAGAGCACCCTACCCGAGGTCAACAACTCCACCCTATCCCCATAACCCAGTAACCCCACCCAATACTAAGGGCAATTTTGGACACTAAGGGCAATTTATCATGGCCAATCCACCTAACCTGCACATCTTTGGACTGTGGGAGGAAACCGGAGCATCCGGAGGAAACCCACGCACATACGGGGAGGATGTGCAGACTCGACACAGACAGTGACCCAAGCCGGAATCGAACCTGGGACCCTGGAGCTGCCAGCGTAAATTGGAGTAGGTCCTTACCGGCGGGACCTGGTGGCGCAGGCGACCTCCGGGGTTCTTGGGGGGGGTGCGGGGGGATCAGGCCCTGGGAGTTGCCCCCACGATGGCCTGGCCCGCGATCGGGGCCCACCGTTCCACGGGCGGGCCTGTGCCGTGGGGCCACTCTATTGTTCCGCACCGGTGGCTGTAGCAGTCTGCCATTGCCGGTGTAGAAACAAAGCCCTCTGCGCATGCGCGGGGATGACGCCAGCACCCGCTGGTCGGCGGAGGCCCTTCGGCGCCAGTTGGTGTGGCGCCAAGCCGCTTTCATGTCGGCCGGCAGGGCGCAAAGCCCTCCGGGGCAGGGCTAGCCCCTGAAGGTGCGGAGGATTCGCACCTTTGGGGCGGTCCGACGCCAGAGTGGTTCACGCCACTCTGTCCTACCGGAGTTGCCCGCCCACGCCGATTACGGCAGATCCCTCCCAAAGAGTCTACAAATTATACTGCTGTGGACTGTTTGTTCATTTGGGGCGATTCTGGATGTGTTCTTGAAGTGGTGGAGCTTATTTCATCATCAAGGGAAATGAGAAGTGAAGGGTGAGTATTCAATAAGAAAAGGGCCGTTAGCAGATATTCACCTCACCTCCCCGACAACAAAAATTCAGCTCCTTGTTTCTCTGCTTCCATTTTATCTACAGTTGATTTCTTTTTAAATGATCGCATTGCTTAATGATTTTCATTTACAAATAAAACTTTTTGGAAGAGTAACATTGGGGACGTTTTCAGCTCGGACCAGCTGTCAGCGAGAATAGTGATGTGGGCACAAAATATGGGTAGAATCGGGAAGCATGATTCTCGCCGGCGAGATCATATTTCCCGATTTTCCAGGTCCCCCGTCGGTGATATAACAGGAATCCTGCCATGGAAAGTTGGGAACCTCATTTAAATACATCAACATATCATAAGTGGGCCCTCCTACCGGGACTCCCCTGCAACCTGGAACCAGAATTCAGACTCAGGAACCACATCTTCAGGGCTGAAGACCTTCGCTGCTCTTCATGGCTGTGAGGCTCCAGGTTTAAAGGGGTCTGGCGGCTGGGAAAAACCCCACCTATTGTCACTATGCACTTGGACAAGGGCTAGCTGATTAAAAAATGGAGGTCATATCTGACGAATTGAATTGAACTTTTTGAGGAGGTCACGAACATGGTGGAAAGGGGGTGTCATTGGATATTGTCTATTTCGACTTCCAGCAAGTATTTGATATGGTTCTGGAAAAGAGATTATTTGCAGAAATAAAAGCCTATGGAATGGGAGGTAACCTGTGACATGGATTGCTCATTGATTGGGAGGAAGGAGAGAGGAGAGTAGGAATAAAAGGCACGTAAACTGATTGGCAGAATATACCAAATGGTGTATCCCAGGATAGTACATTTGGGATCAACCCTTCATCACATGTATCAATGATTTTGATGAAAGAATAGAGGGTTGTGTATTCAAACTTTGGTACAACTGAGTGCACAGTAAATTGTGCAAATGAGAGTCAGAAGTTTCAAAGTAGCATAATTAAATAACCAAAGGTTTAAAGGGGTCTAAGGCAAAGGAAGATATGTGGTGTTAGGTCACAGACCAACCATGATCATATTGAATGGCAGGATAAGTTCAAGAAGCTAAATGTCTTACTCTTTAGAGTTGGAATTTAATCTGGGGAAATGTAAGGCCATCTTTCGATCTCAAACCACCTTTGAACTCAAAAAATGCAGGTTTATTTTCAGTAACCGTTGGGTAGCAGATTGTCCAGGTACTCAAATTACCAAATACCAATAGACAGTTACAATAGATAAGCAGTAAAGCTAATGGAATGTTGGCCTTTATCACAGCAGCCTGGAATGCAAAGGGGAGGAAATCATGCTTCTGTTGCCCTCTTGCTGCTGCTGGGATTGCTGGTCAATCCTCCTGAGGGCAGGACTTCCTCCCCAGTGAATGGCAGGTGTCCCTCAGGCTGCCAATCTATTTGACCTGCAGCATATTATGGCTGTAGTGGGGTGGGGTGGGGAGAGTTTATGTCCAGTGAGTCAGCTCCATGCCAACTTTGTCTCTGGTGGGTGGAAGTGATGGATGGGGTGTGTTGTGGAAAATACAGAAAAATGTGTCATTTGAAACATGGAAGTCTGGCAATATCTGGTCTGAGAGAAATCTGAGAGGATACAAGGAAAGATCCCATGAAGGGTTAATAGCAGCTGCAAAGAGCAGGATTATGAGCTGGGGACAATTGGAAAATTAAACTATTGAAATGACAGGTATTAAAAGTAACACCTCTATTGAAACCAAAGCATATTTTGAATATCACAAAGGAACTTTGAACATCACAAAGGACAATGTAATCAGATCTGAGGGCTGAGGCCATGCCCAAACTAAATACTTAGTTGTATTCGAATGTTTAGATCAAAGATACTTTTAAAAATCAAAGTGAAATAAGTTAATTTACAATAAGGTCATAAAAACTGAATAGCTACTAGAAAGAGAATGTAAACCCAGAGACCAGAAGCAGAATAAGGAATCAGAACTCGGAGAGAGGAGAGAAGCATATTCAGCTCACACAGCTCGGTCATGGGAAAGATGAGACAAGCAGCTGAGTTTAAACAGCTATACATCTAAGGAAGACTAGAATTTAAACAAAAGTCAGAGTCAGCTGAGAGATAACTAGCAGAGACAGCTCTTATAGCTTAGAACATAGGATTGACAAGACACAGCAACGGAGCTAACCAGCGAATACATCTCAAGAAGACCAGACATTAAAGAAGGTTGATTGTCAAGGTGGGCCTGAAGGTCCCTTCAACCAACCAGAAGGATCCAGAAGCAAGATCTTTTAACCTTTCTGTAAAGAAAGTGTTTGCAGCTTTTAAAAGAAAAAATATAATAATAAAATAACTTAATTTAACCCGAAATAGTGGTTATTCCTAAAGTCTACTTTATTTACTTAGCAATGCAGGACTAAGGACATCGATGCTACTAAGTGGTAAGTAGATTAAATCTTTGGTGAAGATATGGGTTATACCGGGTGATAACTTGAAAATATAGGGCGGGATTTTCCCCTACCCGGCATGACGGGGGGTCATGGCGTAGGGGAGTGGCGCCAACCACTCCGGGGTCGGGCCACCCAAAGGTGGGGAATTCTTCGCACCTTTGGGGGCTAGCCCCGCGCCGGAGCGGTTGGCACCAGAAGACTGGCGCAAAAAACCGGCGCCAGCGGCAGCGGGGCTGGCCGAAAGGCTTTCGCGGGTCAGCGCATGCGCCGGCGGTGACGTCAGCGGCCGGCTGCCGCTGACGTCACGACCGGCGCATGCGCGATGTGGGTTTCTATTCCGCTCATGGCGGCCGCGGAGGAGAAAGAGTGCCGCCAGGGCACTAGCCCGGAGTCTGAGCGGGGGGCCCGATCGCGGGCCTGGCCACCGTGGGGGCACCCCCCGGGGTCCGATCGCCCTGCGCCCCCCCCCAGGACCCTGGGGGCCCGGTCGCGCCGCCGATCACGCCGCCACCAGAGGTGGTTCAAACCTCGGTGGCGGGAGAGGCCTCCCAGCGGCGGGACTTCGGCCCATTGCGGGCCGGAGAATTGCTGCAGGGGCCTCGCCGATTGGAGTGGCGTAATTCCCGCTGCCGCCGCTTCCCGGGTGGCGGAGAATCTCTGCCACGGCGGGGACGGGATTTTCGGCGGCCCCAGGCGATTCTCCGACCCTGCTGGGGGTCGGAGAATTTCGCCCATAGTTTGACCGGAGTCAGGGAGTGAGAATCCCTGTTCACCATTTAGAATGTCGGCCCTTTTTGGTATAGGGAGAATTCTAAGAATAATGGTGAGTTTTCAAAAACAGGTGTGGCAGGAGCCTTCTGCAGCATCAAAATATGCTGGCACTGGTTTAAAGATTGAGAAGTGATCTAATTGGGGTGTTCAATATGATAAAGAGATTTAATAGGGTAGACACAGAATCTGGAATTTACTCCACTAAAAATATTTTTGAGTGTCGGTTCCATTTCTGGGCCCTGACTGCACTCATGTCAGTTGTGTGCCCACTGGCACAATGTTATGAGACACGGTCAATTAACAGGCTGCCTTCTCTTCGCTATCCATTAGGGATGGTGGGCAAGCTTCCGATGTAGGGGTTTCAAACGGACTGGCTGATGGGAAGGTCAATTGACAGCAGTACTGATGATGTTGCTCAGGAGGGGTGATACCAAAGCTGAAATGTGCCGGCAGCCACATCTGTTCAATCTGTCTCCAAGGGAAAAGCTTCCAACTGAATGCACTTTCCAGCAATTGTGCTGTAAAGTATGATTTGGTTCCTTTAGAGTAACTTCAGCATTAGCTTGTCATGGCAATCTGACCTCCTGCGTTAGTCTCGCCTCCTGTCGGGAGACAAGCTGCATCACACAGCGTGAAAATATCACTGACGTGCCAAAATAGGGGCTAATTGAACTTTAAAATTCCTTAATTGGCTACCCACTGCTAGTGGGTGGATAACCATTCCCACTGGGAGCCCACCTCCGAGAAAAAATGAAAGGTGGCAGGAGCACTTTGGGGATCCAGATGATTATGTGTTTTTTTCCACAATTTCCCTGCAGCCTAACCTCAAACTGATTCCATAGGCTGGGAAAATTAGAGCACTGAAAGCATTTCCTCTGATGGGGGGTTTCAGAGAAAGGGGACACAACGTTAAAATGTAGGGCTTGGGTTGTGATATCGGGAAGCACTTTTCATGCAGGGTATGTGGAAATCCCGTCTCAGATGCTGGGTCAATTGTCATTCTGCAAACAGAAATCAATACATTTTTGTGAAATAAAGGTATCAAGGCAGATAAATTGAGATGAGGTTAAAAAAAAACATGATCTGCATGAATGATGGAGCAGGCTCAGGGGAATTAACGAGCCTCATGCAGTATTGAAGTGAAGAGTTTGTTAAAGGAAACATAGAGCTGGCAATAAATGAGATGCTCTCATGCAAAGGTGTGACTGAAGAAGCCTACAAGCAGCTGTTCATTGTATTCCATTTACTTGGTCTTGCCAATCTTTAAGTTAATATTCCGATGAGCATAACAATTAATGTAGTAGAACTACGTAGCTGAAACAGAGATGGCTCTGTGGGGTGCCAGCTGGCACAGGTGGTTAACCCTTTGTCTCAGGGAAAGTTTTACAGCATTAAACAGCAGCACACAATGAAGATTGCTGATCGTTTAGAAATTTAATGAACTCACCACACAGTCAAACGATTGAAGATTTGTTAAGGATAGCATTTTACATTAATACTTAGGACATAACACTGAGATAACAAAGGATTTTTTGCCATCAAATGTATGCATTTTACAGACTAGTGAGTTAAACCTTGCGGCTAGGTCCCTTCTACAACACCCCTGACTCAGTATTAGTCTTTCATTTTAAGTTTAGTTATTAGACCATTACATTACCTCCTCAATGGCTCTTCACCCTCTTTCAATATCCATTTTGACATCTCAGGGACTCAAGTTGAGCAGAAAAGTATTGCTGTTTTGCATTTAAGCATAGCACCAAAGGAATCAATCTCCCAAAACAGTAAAATCGAGGGTGTGATTTACGCCTGAGCTCGTCAGTGCAGGAGATCGGGGCATCATTTTTAAATGCCATCCCGATCTCTTGACCCTCCCTCCCATGGGCTCCCCACTGTGGCTGTCATACCCCTGCAATGCCGCAACTTACCGCAGAGGGGGTTCTCAAGCCCCCTTCACGGGGCAGGGCAGGGCAGGGAAAATCCGGGCCTGATAACTGCCATGGGCATCCTGGTACCTTGTGTACCTCGGTACTGCCAGCCTGGCAGTGTCCCTGGCATCCTGGCAATACCATTCTGTCACCATGGGTGCACTGCTAAGGTGCTAGGGCATGGCCAGGGTGCCCAGGTGGCACTGCCAAGGTGCAAGGCTGGCAATGCAAGGCGTGCGGGTGTCAGGAGTGCCTGAGCACCACCCTGCCCAGAGCTTGACCACCTGGGAGCCTCTGATGGCCTGGGAGCACCCCCCACCCCCAGGTGCTGTTACACCTGGTCCACATCCCAGTGCTAAACGGCACCATGGCGAGGTGTTCAGGCGTTAGCGTTCATTCCGGGCCTCGGGAAAATCGGGCGCTGACATATTTAGATGAGCTTAATGGCTCACTTACATAAGTTAATCTGGATCTTGGCCAGCAAGGGAAAGATCCAGATCGTGAAGTCTTGTGAGATCTTGTAAGATCTAGCCGCGGCATTCCGAGCATTGCAAATCTTGCCAAAGGCCTCTTGCAAGATTTAATGGCCTCGTTGGATTACTGAGCTGGGCGCACGAGGCCATTCCATCACGCCCTGAATGCCCAGTTTAGAATAATAAAGTCAATCCAAGTGTAACCATATAAAAGTAGTCTTCAAGACTACTCTAATAACCTTTGGCACAAACAAACTGGCTGTAACTTTCTGAGCCCACTGTTGGCGGGTTGGGATGCAGGAAGGCTGCCTGACAACTTCCCATCATCATGCCATTTTGTCAGTGGCGGGAAAAGTGGCAGATGAGCCACCTGCCAATTGAAACACCAAAATGGTCTATAAAGGCCCTGTTTCATCCTCTGTTGGCATTTTAAAACATCCTACTGAGTTATGGGGATGGGGCAGGGGGAATGCAGTGGTGAGGCTGTTTTACTATAAGCCTACAAAGTTCACAAACCACAAGTAATTCCACTCCATCATGTTCAGTTTGACATTAACCAGAATGAAACAATTTCCAGCCAGCTGTCACACTGTGGTAATGTTTGCGGAGGGTTAGCCCAATTTTCCAACAAAGCTTCTACATCAAGCGTCATGGTGCTACAGTGGTTAGCACTGCTGCCTCACAGTGCCAGGAACCTGGGTTCACTTCCGGCCTTGGGTGACTGTCTCTGTGGAGTCTGCAGCTTCTCCCCGTGTCTGTGTGGGTTTCCTCTGGGTGCACTGGTTTCCTCCCACAGTCCAAAGATGTGCAGGTTGGGTGGGGTTGCGGGATAGGGTGGGGAAGTGGGACGAGGTAGTGTTTTCTTTCGGAGGGTCTGTGCAGACTCGATTGGCCAAATGGCCTCCTTCTGCACTGTAGGGATTCCATGATCGCCTTAGCTTAATTAATTTTGTCTAGTTCTAAAACGTGTTGCACATTTGATGCAATTGAACAAATAAAAAGGGCATACCTCCACCAATCTGTGTCAGCTCAAAACTATAACAAATGCACAACTCTTCCTTGAGACTTTTTCCTGGCTGGCTAATGCTCTGTAAATACAAAGCTGAAAAAATAAATCTTTTATGAAGAACTTCCATTTCACTGAGGAGGTTTCAGACCTGTCCACATTCCACAACCCAAGCACATCCTGACAGATGTAGCAAACACCACCACAGCAACAGAAACAATTCAAAACATTCTAAAACAATCAAAAACATTCTCAATTCATCAATCAAACATTGTAAAAAAAAAAATTCAATTTGCCCGATCTCCGAAATGTTAATGGATCCTTCACAAAATTCCAGGAATTGGATCCAATCTTTATCAGAAACTAATCTGATCTTATTTGGGTATACCTCAGATGCATATTAAGCTTCATTCAAATACATCCATTAGTTTTTGAGCATTGGGACCCTTGCTTTTCTTGATACATATTAATGATTTAGATCTTGTCGTGCAGAGGACAATTTCAAAGTTTGTGGATGACAGAAATCTTGCAAGTATTGCAAACTGTGAAGAAGGCAGTGTAGAGCTTCAAAGGGACCTAGACAAGTTGGTGGAGTGGGCAGATAGGTGGCAGATTAAGTTAAATGCAGAGAAAGATAAGGTGATGTATTTTGGCTGGAGGAACATGGATATGAAATATTAAGTCAGGGTACAATGGTGTAGGAGCAGAAGGACCTGGGTGTATATGTGCATAGATCATTGAAGATGGCAGGACGGGTGGAGAGAGCATTTAGTGAAGCATATATTATCCTGGACTTTATCAACAGGGACATAAAGTACACGATAAAAAAAGTTTTACTGAAATTATACAGGACACCAGTTAGATCTCAGCTAAAATACTGTGTATAGTTCTGGGGCCACACAATAGGAAGAATGTGAACGCATTGGAGAGCGTGCAGAAGAGATTTATAATAATAATCTTTATTATTGTAACAAGTAGGCTTACATTAACACTGCAATGAAGTTACTGTGAAAAGCACCTCGTCGCCACACTCTGCTGCCTGTTTGGGTACACAGAGGGGAGTTCAGAATGTCCAATTCACCTAACAAACACATCTTCCGGGACTTGTGGGAAGAAACTGGAGCACCCGGAGGAAACCCACACAGATACTGGGAGAACGTGCAGACTCTACACAGACAGTGACCCAAGCCGGGATTGAACCTGGACCCGGGTGCTGTGAAGCAACAGTGCTAAGCACTGTGCTACCGTGCCTCAGGGATGAGAAACCTCAGTTATGAGGATACATTGGATGTTTTCCTTGGAGAGAATAAGGCTAAGATGAGATCTGATAGAAATGTACAAAAACATTTGGTGGCTGGACTGAATAGATGGGGTGAAACTGCTCCCACTTGTAAAAGGATTGAGGACGAGAGGGCATAGGCTTTTAGTGATTGCAAAATAAACAAATGTGATGCAAGAAAAATCTTTTTCACACAGTGAGTGTTTTGGTTCTGGAATGCACTGCCTGGAAATGTGGTGGAGGCAGGGTTTAATTGAGATATTCAAGAGGGTATTAGATGATTATTTGAATAGAAACGTTTGATGGCGGGGTTTCCTGTCTTGCTATCTGATGAGTTGCAGCTATTTCATGCTTCAAGGAATATTAATTGGAAGCAAACAGGGCTGCTGCCCCTCACATGGGTGGACGTTCCGCCTTAGCCAACCTGATTGGCTGGCCGCTCTCCGTTACCCACAGTGTCCCCATATCGGGCAGCACGGTAGCACAAGTGGATAGCACTGTTGCTTCACAGCTCCAGGCTCCCAGGTTCGATTCCCCGCGGGGACACTGTGCGGAGTCTGCACATTCTCCCAGTGTTTGCGTGGGTTTCCCCTGGGTGCTCCGGTTTCCTCTCACAGTCCAAAGACGTGCAGGTTAGGTGGATTGGCCATGCTAGATTGTCCTTTGTGTCCAAAAAGGTTAGGATGGTTTATTAGGTTACGGGGATAGGGTGGAAGTGACGACTTATGTGCGTCAGTGGAGACTTAATGGGCTGAATGGCCTCTTTCTGCACTGTATGTTCAATGCCAGAAGCTGAAGTGAACAGAAGTGGGAATTCATACAGTACACAGAGCCGCTGTCCCAGGAGTGAAAGAAAGGGTAAGTTTTTGGGTCTCAGGGCAGGGGAGGGTAGGGAAGGCCTGGGGGTGGACAGTGGAGGTTTGGGATATCAGGGGAGAATCTTGGGGGGAGGGACGGGCATGGAAGAGATGTCCATCAGCCACCAGACCTTAACGTGAGGGGGCACTTGAAGTTAGAAGGGGGATTCTGATGGAGGCTCCTTCCCGTCCAAGGCTTAAATCCAATTATTTTTGGGCTTCCCACATGCCTGGGAAATCTTCCCACCAACCTAAAAATTGAGGATGGGTGGGTAATGGCCCTAAAGTGGTCAATAATTGATCACTTAAGAATCTCAATTTGGGCAAGGATGGGCAGCTGATCTGAGGCCTCATATGCCCAGCGTAAAATCTCAGAGCGATTGAGGGGCAGGAAGCCAAGTTGCGCTATTTCTCGCTCATACCCTGCCAAACAACCCACTGGTGGCAAAGCTTAAAATTCAGGTCATATTATTCACAGGAAAACAGACTTAAAAGACTAACAAACATAGATATCTCTGCCCAGCTTCAATGGCGGAGGTGACTAATGCATTTAATCTTTTGTCGGGCTCCACCTATTACTTCCCTGTGGGAATGGTGCCAAACAGTGCAACTGTCCTTTATTCTATTTCTTTAAGTGAACCTCCACCTCAGCCTGTATTAAATTAGAGGCTGTGACTTGACATTGCTGCATTACAATTGTCTCTTTAAATGGTTGCTGCGGGCTACAAGTCGATGCTGCCACTGAACCACCGAGCTCACTCTGATTGGTGATCTCCCATTGGAAACTTACTTTGAACAATTAACGATAAGGAAAGGAAAACATTAGCAGCAGGAATACCTGCTGGGAGTCGGGTGCAGGGACAGGGAGGTGAGCAGTCGGTTATGCATTGTTCCCATTACCAGCGTGGTGCCAATTAAAAATCTAAATATTTTCCACAGCAATGGAGCATTACTTTGCATTTGGCTTTGATATACCTGTGAAGAAAATAAGTATTGAATTCCCTGCTAACGTTTCATACTTGAGGAGAACAAAAACATGTTTGAAAAGCATCTGTGTTACAGAAAGTATTATTTATAGGTGATGGATTGAAATAAGCTGGTGAGTTTTTCAGAACAAGTGCTGATTATATGCTTGTGATGATGAAGTAATAATAAGGCTGCCACATACATTTTCTCCCCAATTCAGCAAACTAAATTAATATTAATGCTATAATAATCTTTATTATTGTCACAAGTAGGCTTACATTAACACCGCAATGAAGTTACTGTGAAAATCCCCTAGTCGCCACACTACGCCACTTGTTCGGGAGAATTCAGAACGTCCAATTCACTTAACAGCACGTCTTTCGGGACTTGTGGGAGGAAACCGGAGGAAAGCCACGCAGACATGGAGAGAATGGGCAGACTCCCCACAGACAGTGACCCAAGCCAGGAATTGAAACTGGGATCCTGGCACTGTGAAGCGACAGTGCTAACCATTGTGCTACCATGCTGCCAATATAATTATAAGGAACCAAATTTGTCTAAGATCTTCTTACCATTCTCTGCATATACTACAGCTTTGCATTGGGTTGTGATCATATTTCATATGCAAACACATTAATCATTTTTCTAACTAAAATGTATTTTTAAATTATTATTGGAAAATAGTTCTGTACATCAATAGCTTTACATCTCAGACAAGCTTCCTGAGACTGTCTCTAATTTAATAATCCGTTTATAACCATAGGATATAACTATTCCCAATAGGGAGAGTTTAAAATAGTTTGAAATGTTTGTTTACTCTGTTTGTCTCTCAACAGATGCTGTCAGACCTGCTGAGATTTTCCAGCATTTTCTGTTTTTTGTTTCAGATTCCAGCATCCACAGTCATTTGGGTGGCACGCTTCCACGGTGGTTAGCACTGCTGCTTCACAGTTGCAGGGGTTTGATTCCGGCCTTGGGTGACTGTGTGGAGTTTATACATTCTCCCCGTGTCCGTGTGGGTTTCCTCCGGGTGCTCCGGTTTCCTCCCACAGTCCAAAGATATGCATGTAAGGTGGATTGACCATACTAAATTACCCCTTATTGTCCAAAACATTAGGTGGGATTACTGGATTACATAGACATAGAACATCCAGTGCATAAGGAGGCCATTTGGCCCATTGAGTCTGCACCGACCCACTTAAGCCCTTACGTCCACCCTATCCCCGTAGCCCAATAATCCCTCTTAAACTTTTTGGTCACAAAGGGCAATTTATCATGGCCAATCCACCTAACATAAGAACTAAGAACAGGAGTAGGCCATCTGGCCCCTCGAGCCTGCTCCACCATTCAATGAGATCATGGCCTGGACTCAGCTCCACTTTCCGGCCCGAACACCATAACCCTTAATCCCTTTATTCTTCAAAAAACTATCTATTTTTATCTTAAAAACATTCAGTGAAGGAGCCTCTACTGCTTCACTGGGCAAGGAATTCCATAGATTCACAACCCTTTCGGTGAAGAAGTTCCTCCTAAACTCAGTCTTAAATCTACTTATTTTGAGGCTATGCCCCCTAGCTCTGCTTTCACCCGCCAGTGGAAACAACCTGCCCTCATCTATCCTAACTATTCCCTTCATAATTTTATATGTTTCTATAAGATCCCCACTCATCCTTCTAAATTCCAACGAGTACAGTCCCAGTCTACTCAACCTCTCCTCGTAATCCTCCTCCTAGATTACTTTCAGCTCTGGGATTAACCTAGTGAATCTCCTCTGCACACCCTCCAGCACCAGTACGTCCTTTCTCAAGTAAGGAGACCAAAACTGAACACAATACTCCAGGTGTGGCCTCACTAACACCTTATACAATTGCAGCATAACCTCCTTCGTCTTAAACTCCATCCCTCTAGCAATGAAGGACAAAATTCAATTTGCCTTCTTAATCACCTGTTGCACCTGTAAACCAACTTTTTGCGACTCATGCACCAGCACACCCAGGTCTCTCTGCACAGCAGCATGCTTTAATATTTTGTCATTTAAATAATAATCCCGTTTGCTGTTATTCCTACCAAAATGGATAACCTCACATTTGTCAGCATTGTATTCCATCTGCCAGATCCTAGCCCATTCACTTAACCTATCCAAATCCCTCTGCAGACTTCCAGTATCCTCTGCACTTTTCGCTTTACCACTCATTTTTGTGTCATCTGCAAACTTGGACACATTGCCCTTGGTCCCCAACTCCAAATCATCTATGTAAATTATGAACAATTGTGGGCCCAACACTGATCTCTGAGGGACACCACTAGCTACTGATTGCCAACTAGAGAAACACCCATTAATCCCCACTCTTTGCTTTCTATTAATTAACCAATCCTCTATCCATGCTACTACTTTACCCTTAATGCCATGCATCTTTATCTGATGCAGCAACCTTTTGTGTGGCACCTTGTCAAAGGCTTTCTGGAAATCTAGATATACCACATCCATTGGCTCCCCGTTATCTACCGCACTGGTAATGTCCTCAAAAAATTCCACCAAATTATTTAGGCATGACCTGTCCTTTATGAACCCATGCTGCGTCTGCCCAATGGGACAATTTCTATTCAGATGCCTCGCTATTTCTTCCTTGATGATAGATTCCAGCATCTTCCCTACTACTGACGTTAAGTTCACTGGCCTATAATGACCCGCTTTCTGCCTACCTTCTTTTTTAAACAGTGGTGTCATGTTTGCTAATTTCCAATCCACCGGGACCACCCCAGAGTCTAGTGAATTTTGGTAAATTATCACTAGTGCATTTGCAATTTCCCTTGCCATCTCTTTTAGCGCTCTGGGATGCATTCCATCAGGGCCGGGAGACTTGTCTACCTTTCGCCCCATTAGCTTGCCCATCACTACCTTCTTAGTGATAACAATCCTCTCAAGGTCCTCACCTGTCATAGCCTCATTTCTATCAGTCACTGGCATGTTATTTGTGTCTTCCACTGTGAAGACCGACCCAAAAAACCTGCACGTCTTTGGACTGTGGGAGGAAACCGGAGCACCCGGAGGAAACCCACACAGACACGGGGAGAACGTGCAGACTCCGCACAGACAGTGACCCAGCGGGGAATCGAACCTGGGACCCTGGTGCTGTGAAGCCACAGTGCTAATCATTTGTGCTATCGTGCTGCCCCGCAGGGATAGGGTGGGGACATGGGCCTAGGTAGGGCACTTTTTCGGAGTGTCGGTGCAGACGTGATAGGTCGAATGACTTCCTCCTGCACTGTGGGGATTATAATTTACCACAAATCTGTCATGCAAATTTACTTTGAATACACCTTAAACTTCTAAATTGTGGAATCTCACTTTCTGACAGAAAGGGGGAAATTTAATGCTGATACATAGTGGGGGCTCAATAGTATTAGCATGTCATGAATGTTCTTTAAAATATGGAATGATACCTTTATGATTAGATTAGAGGCAACTGGGAAACATGTGCAATCATTTTCATGACTGGTTAAAGATGGTGTGGAGCAAGCAAGGTTGTCTTCAAGGTGGATTTGCCGAGTGCCGTTCTCAAGCTGCTTCTTTTGATGCTGGCCTCTTACTCTTCTTCCGTTAATTCTTCTGGTGGTTATTAGGCACCCTACCAGTTCATGTTCAAAGAACTCCATTTGTCTTCTTTTGTTAAGAGTTCTCTCGTTCTTCCGGCCTCATTTAGTATTTCTTCATTAATTGAAGTGCTTGTCTTTTTTAGGGAAGGGCACTGTGATGCACTATCAATTACGACGAGACAAGAGTAGAATGTAATCAAGGCTTTATTACACTGAGATGTGGGGCCTCCTACAGCAGCTGATGAAATGGCTGCTGTACAGGGAGCACACATATTTATACTCCGCCTACTGGGCGGAGCCAGCAGGCAGGGATCTACCCCCGTACCTGTAGTACAGGGGCCTTACTTTAAAACACATATATATACATTATATACATCTGTCGTGGCTACCACACACTGGAAGAGGGGAGAGGAGGCTGAGATGCTTCTTGCAATCCAGTTGTTGACCATCTAAGGAAGGATGTTGACTGAACTAAGGAAGGTAGTGGCTGACAGAGGAACAGAGCTGGACAACAGAGGGGTTGTTGAGGTCACCAAGGATAGCTCAAGTTATAGTGAGGGGAGGTCAAGTGTAAAAGAGGGCAGGTCAATGGTGACTGAGGGAGAGTCAGGGTTACCAAAGGCAAGTCAAGGGTGACGGATGGATGACAGAGAGTGATGGTGTGCAGATCGAGGTTGATGGGGGTGGGCCATGTTGAGGGTGAGAGACAGGTGGTCAAGGGTGACTGAGTTTAGTTCAAGGGTGAACTCTTGAATCCACCAGGATGATAAATTAAAAAAAAAATTTAGAGTACCCAATTCATTTTTTCCAATTGAGGGGCAATTTAGCGTGGCCAATCCACCTGGCCTGCACATCGTTGGGTTGTGGGGGCAAAACCCACGCAAACACGGGGAGAATGTGAAAACTCCACATGGACTGTGACCCAGAGTCAGGATTGAACCTGGGACCTCAGCACCATGAGGCTTCAGGACTAACCCACTGTGCCACCGTGCTGCCCCCAGGATGATAAACTGACCCATGGTCTTCTTGATGAAAGATGAACTATTTAAGGAGTAATAAAATAATAAACTGTGAGTCCTTTTACTAAATACTAAACTAACAATAAAGAATTAAAGTACAATACAGATAACTATATAACCATACACTTATAACAAACTAGTTCTAACTTCTTTCACTCTCGCTGTTCTATGTCTTGCATGTTCACTGTTCTGAATCAGATCATCACGTCATCTGACTTAGAAAAGGCGGGAAATCAGTTCTTATAGTATCTGTCTGTGAGCCATCTAGTGTTGAAATGACTGTACTACATTTACATACATTGATCATGTATATTGAATCTGAATATCATTACAGGAGGGTCAAAGGTGATTGAGGGATGGCGGAGGGTGAAAGATGGAGGATTAAAGATGATGGAAGGAATATCGAGGGAGGCTGGAGGGTGAAAGCTGGCAGGAGCAGGGTGAAAGGGAATTTTGAGGAACTTCCCAGGAACAACAGGCTGAGATCAGGAGACCAGGTTGAGATGAGAGGAGGCCACGGTGTGGTGGGAGGAGACCAATGTGTGGTCAAAGGGAGGCACAAGTCTTCTCATTGGTCTGCAGGTACAAGGTCAGGAATGAGGGCTATGTAGTCAGTGATGCACATACCTTTGCCTGCCTTCTGTCCACAGTGCACTTTCTACATAGGCCTAGTTTGCTGAGTATTTTTGGACGTTGGCATGGAGAAGGAGAGGAACAGGAGACGATGGCCTGGGGCCCTGAAAAGCAATGGCCAGAGTTGTTTGCTTTGGAGCCATCACGGGCTTCCCACAGATACAAGTGAAATCAGTGCTCCCTGGAAACAGCCAGCAGCATTTATTAACCAGAAAAGGGAGCACTCCATCAACTTATCTGTGGCCAGTACAAACTAATCCTGCAGACATGTGCTCAATTCTCAGGGAGCTCTCATAATTCTTGCACTCACAGGTGCTGCAGCTATTTGAGGTCCCTGTGGAACTGAAGGGAAGGATCCAGGGTGACGGGGGAATATCCATTGCAAACACGGCTTGTGACACCTGTGTGGAATCCACAAAGTCCAGAAGAGGAGAGGTACAATGCTTTCCATGGCTTCACAAGGGCAATAATCGAGTAGACCAGTTCCATTGGCTGAAGGTGAAGCACTGCCGTAGGCGCCTCACAGGGTGTGCAGGATTATTATGGTCTGCTGTGTCCTACACAAACCTGAGCAGAAGAGGGGTGAGGAGTTGCCTGCTGGTGAGGTTGAGGAAGCCACACTCATCTTCTGAAGATGAGGAAGGGGATTTTTTAGATGGCCCAGAGGACAGGCATGCTGGTGGCTCCATGAGGAGAAGCCAGGGAGAAGAGAGACTTGCGGGAGACGCCCATGATCCCCACATTCAGACTCATTTCCAGCTCGAGTGAAGTCCCTCCAAATCCTGATGGTCACCGCCTCGCACGTTGTCACTGTTCATCTGCAGCCAACTTGCCCAGCCTCCCTCCATAACCCCCCACAGTCCCACAACCACTAACACCTAGAAGGGCAGGGGCTGCAGGTGTTTAGGAACCACACCACCATCTGCAGGGTCCCCACAAAGCCAGAAACCCTTCTAGCTTGCAACTAGGTCACTGGTGCCTCACTGCCATAGTCTGGAAATTCTGGAACGCACGTCATAACTGTCCTGTGCATTTACCTGCAACATGTGGACTGCTGTGGGTCTAGACTGAGCGTTGTGAGACATTGCTTTCTCAGGCAAAGTAAGGGAGGAGCCTGACTTTTCCAACAATGTACACATCAATGGAAGAACAAAGTATGAGAAGTGTAAGCACATCCAATCATCAATGAATGCCAACATGCCACTACATCCTTGCCAATACAATAAACAAGATGGCACTAACTCCCCTTCACTTATGCATAATTGCCACCTGTGATGCAAGTTATTACAAAGCATCCTCTGGTTAAACTAGTGTCACCAACATGACCACTCATCACACATGACAATAGAATGAGCAAACATATATATTTCCACATAACATGAAAATTCCATGGTATGATTGAACACCCTTTGTACTTTCACAAAATCCGGCATTTACATTTATGATCACCATGCCTTGGTGTGAGGCAGGAGGTGGAGGCAGGCTGCTGAATGTGATGCCCAATTATCTGAGATGACCTTGGCGGCCATCCTTTGGTGATCGGAAGCCTGGAAGACACGGCTTGCTGAGGGTTTCCTGCATGGGTGCAAGAGCACTTACTTCCTTCCTCTATGGCCTGCAATGGAAGAATCCTGACTCCGAGAGGAGAAGGAGCACCTGAAGGGACGTCCAGTGCCTTGTTCTCTTTTCACCTAGTCATTGCTGTACAGGAGCCATGGCCAAAGCAATTTAATTCAGGTCACAGTGGACACCTGACAGTGACTGTGTGATCTGCTGCATTTTGCTCTTCATGACAGCTGCCAATCTCTCCATGCAGGAAGTTCAAATATCTGAGACATGGCAGAACTCATGGCTTGGATGCACTTCTCCACCATCTGTGCAATGCTGTGCATACCCTTTGGCAATTCTGCCAGATGTTCCCCTCTCTGACCACCAGGTGGCTTTGACCAGAGGCGCACCATCAGTATGGGCCTGTCTCCAATAGTCCTCCTGACTGTCAGGTTCTTCAACTGTCACAACCTCCATCAGCTGCTACAATCTGCCACTCATGTGTTTCGTAACTTGTATACCCCGAGCCTAATTTCAAGCAGGTGATCCTGTGATAACTGTTCCTGTGTTGTGCAGGGTGTGTGGAAAGGATGCGATTGTCCACTTTCCCATCCTCAGAGGTGGGCTACTGGGTTCTTCTCTGGCAGGGAGACATAATTGAAGAGTGAGAACACGCGTTGCCTGCACTGTCTGCAGCGGAAAGCTGGTATCGAGGTGAGATGCTGGTGGGATCTCTTTTCAAGCCGCTCCACACCCTACTGTAGGTGTTGAATGATTGGGTGCTGTTTAAAGACGGCTCCCAAACTTCTCATCACATCAGCTGATGGCATGTTCAGGGACTTCCTACTCACCCTGCTGTGTAATTGGCTGGTTCCTGCGTCTCTGTATATTTTATTTGTCAGTCATAGAGTCATCGAGGTCTACAGCACAGAAAAGGCCCTTCGGCCCATTACGTCTGTGCCATTCAAAAACAACCACCCAAGTATTCTAATCCCATTGTGTAGCAACATTGGTCTTGTACGCCTTGGCATTGCAAGTGCACACCTAAATTTTTCTGAAATGTTACGAGGGTAGCTGCCACCACCACCCTTTCAGGCAGCAAGTTTCAAACTCCCACCACCCTCTGGGTGTAAGTGTTCTTCCTCACATCCCCTCTCAACCTCCTGCCCCTTTATCTTAAATCTATGCTCCCTGGTCACTGATCCCTCCACAATGGGAAAAGTTTCTTCCTGCCTACTCTATCTGTGCCCCTCTTAATTTTATTCATCTCAATTATGTCCCCTTCAGTCTCCTCTTTTATGTTAAAGCTAACTTTACTTTTAAAAGAGACTCAATCACATTATCAAAGAAATAGCTTGAGACTAACATTTAAACAGTTCTTAAGTAAAATTAAAACATTAACTCATAATGCATAAGCCACATGAATCTTTTTTTAAAATAATGTTTATTGTCACAAGTAGGCTTACATTAACACTGCAATGAAATTACTGTGACAATCCCCTAGTCGCCACATTCCGGCACCTGTTTGGGTACACAGAGGGAGAATTCAGAATGTCCAAATTACCTAACAGCACGTTTTTCGGGACTTGTGGGAGGAAACTGGAGCACCCGGAGGAAACCCACGCAGACACGGAGAACGTGCAGATTCCGCACAGACAGTGACCCAAGGAGAGAATCGAACCTGGGACCCTGGGCTGTGAAGAAACAGTGCTAACCACTGTGCTACTGTCCTGCCCTTTCTGTGTAGAAGCATTCAGGAGGTGGCTGTTAGCGCAGTAACCTCTCCAGGGATTGGGTCTTCAATCAGGGAAACCTCTCCCAGGGCTTGGGTCTTCAATCAAGGAAACCTCTCCAGGGATTGGGTCTTCCATCAGGGAAACCTCACCCAGGGATTGGGTCTTAGAACATAGAACATAGAACAGTACAGCACAGAACAGGCCCTTCGGCCCTCGATGTTGTGCCGAGCAATGATCACCCTACTCAAACCCATGTATCCACTCTATACCCGTAACCCGACAACTCCCCCCCTTAACCTTACTATTAGGACACTACGGGCAATTTAGCATGGCCAATACACCTAACCCGCACATCTTTGGACTGTGGGAGGAAACCGTAGCACCCGGAGGAAACCCACGCACACACAGGGAGGACGTGCAAACTCCACACAGACAGTGACCCAGCCGGGAATCGAACCTGGGACCCTGGAGCTGTGAAGCATTTATGCTAACCACCTTTCCCAATCAGGGAAACCTCTCCCAAGGATTGGGTCTTCAATCAGGGAAACCTCACCCAGGGATTGGATCTTCAATCAGGGAAATTTCTCTCAAGGATTGGGTCTTCAATCAGGGAAACCTCTCCCAGGGATTGGGTCTTCAATCAGGGAAACCTCTCCAGGGATTGGGTCTTCCATCAGGGAAACCTCTCCCAAGGATTGGGTCTTCAATCAGGGAAACCTCTCCAGGGATTGGGTCTTCCGTCAGGGAAACCTCTCCAGGGATTGGGTCTTCAATCAGGGAAACCTCTCCCAAGGATTGGGTCTTCAATCAGGGAAACCTCTCCAGGGATTGGGTCTTCAATCAGGGAAACCTCTTCCAAGGATTGGGTCTTCAATCAGGGAAACCTCCCCCAGGGATTGGGTCTTCAATCAGGGAAACCTCTCCAGAGATTGGGTCTTCCATCAGGGAAACCTCTCCCAAGGATTGGGTCTTCCATCAGGGAAACCTCTCCCAAGGATTGGGTCTTCAATCAGGGAAACCTCTCCCAGGGATTGGGTCTTCAATCAGGGAAACCTCTCCAGGGATTGGGTCTTCCATCAGGGAAACCTCTCCCAAGGATTGGGTCTTCAATCAGGGAAACCTCTCCCAGGGATTGGGTCTTCAATCAGGGAAACATCTCCCAGGGATTGGGTCTTCAATTAGGGAAACCTCTCCCAAGGATTGGGTCTTCAATCAGGGGAACCTCTCCCAAGGATTGGGTCTTCAATCAGGGAAACCTCTCCAGGGATTGGGTCTTCAGTCAGGGAAACCTCTCCCAGGGATTGAAACCACAGAAAGCCAAATTTTACTTTAGTACAGCTGCCAAATCATTGCCAGGATTGAGAGTTGGAGAGCTGTTCAGAGTGAAACATTCAACACTCTCAGTAAACGTCAGCCCACTTGGCAACTTGGGATCTGAGTAAAGCAGTTGTCACCTTGATTGTAGATGGTGTAAGTGGACGACCAGTTATATTGTTGTAACCGCACACACACAGGAGCAACCAGAGAAGATCTTCCTTCATAGCTGGTGTCAAAGTGTTGATTTTGGAAACTGAATAAAAAATAGAATGGCCATTAATCCCTGAGATTAACATAAGAACATAAAAACTAGTAGGAGTAGGCCATCAGGCCCCTCCGCCATTCAATAAGATCAAGGCTGTTCTTTTTGTGGACTCAGCTCCACCTAACCTGCCCGCTCACCATAACCCTTAATTCCTTTACTGTTCAAAAGTCTATCTTTGCCTTTAAAACATGCAACCAGGTAGCTGCAACTGCTCCACTGGGCAGGGAATTCCATAGATTCACATCCCTTTAGGTGAATAAGTTCCTCCTCAACTCAGCCCTAAATCTGCTTCCCCTTATTTTGAGGCTCTGCCCCCAGTTCTAGTTTCACCCGCCAGTGGAAACAACCTCCCTGCTTCTATTTAACTAGTCCCTTCATAATTTTATACGTTTCTATCAGATCCCCCCATATCTTTCTAAATTCCTTTTTAAAATCGTGAATCTGGTGGAAGGGCTGCTGCGGGGAACCAAGGAGGTGAGTGGCCATCTTCGCTCACATGCAATGAGCCCGGGGGCAATTGAGTTGCTGCTCCGGTACTCTGACGGGAGGGTGGGGGAGTCCCCGGGTAGAAGGAGGCCATTCGGCCCATCGAGTCTGCACCGACACACTTACGCCCTCACTTCCACCCTAACCCTGTAACCCAATAGCCCCTCCTAAACTTTTTGGTCACTAAGGGCAATTTAGCAGGGCCAATCCACCTAACCTGCACGTCTTTGGACTGTGGGAGGAAACCGGAGCACCCGGAGGAAACCCACGGGGGGATTGTGCAGCCTCCGCACAGACAGTGACCCACCGGGGAATCGAACCTGGGACCCTGGTGCTGTGAAGCCACAGTGCTATCCACTTGTGCTACCGTGCTGCTAGGAGGTAGGACTAGATGAGGCGGATGGTTAGAGGGCAGGCCGACCCCAGGAAATAGCTGCCGTCCAGACGGGTTTCGGGCTTCTGGACCAGACAGTCCCAACGTTTGTGGAGATATTCCCAGAGCCAGGGACAACTTGAGGGGCTGTCGGCGAGCATCCAGCACCTGCAGGCGCAGGTGGAGGAGTCCAACCGCGTGTAGGAGCATGAGGTTGTGCCGACCATGCATGTCACCCAGGCCAACATCACATGGGTGGCGTCCGCGGTGGAGACATTGAGGGGCAAGGGTTGCGGCTATGGATCAGCATGTCCAAGGCCAGGGGCATTCTGTACAGGTACTGGCTGAGGCCCAAGACAGAGTTGCTGCCTCACAGGCAGCCATGTGTGAGAGCCACCTGCAAATTGCAGCAGCGCTTCTGAGAGTGGCCCAGTCACAGGCCATGGCTGAGAACGTCGGCGGCATTGTCCAGATGCTGGCTGTCGTAGAACAGACACAGAGGGAGGTGGCCCAGTCCCAGAGGGAGATGGCACAGTCATTGGCTGATGTGACACAAACCCAGAAGGTAGTGGCACAGCCAATCAGTGATGTGTAGTCCCAGACGGCGATGGTCCACACCTCCATGGCCAAGAACATGCAGTCCCTGGTCGAGAGCAGAGTGGGCCTCTAGGGCTGGCAGTGACAGGTGGCTGGGGAGTCTCAGGGGATAGCTCCGCTAGCACCCCTGTCCCACGGAGTAGCCCAGGGGCACCCGAGGGAAGAGGAGGTGTTGGGGTCCGTGACGATGACTCCCGCAGGAGAAGTTCCAGAACAGAACAGCACCTCGGATGCCCCCGTCCTGTCCCTGTTGCATCTGGTGGATAGCAGGCTGAACGGGGCAGCACCACGTCAGCCGGGATACCTGCGCAACAGCCCAGCCCATCTGAACCTGGTCGCCCCAGCAGACGTCAGCCAATGGGGACCCAAATCACAGGGCAGGAATCACAACAGGCCGCCTCCACTCCTGCTGTACCATCTGGGGATCCACCACGACATGTCATAGGGCCAGAAAGTTAGACACCAGTTAAGTTGACACGGCTGCAGAGCACAATTTAGTTATAGGGGCTCGGGCACAAATCTGTATAACGTTATCACATTAAACAACCTGTTAACACTGTTGTAACCTGAGCTTTGGTGCTCTGTTAGAGGGTGTAAGGGGGTGGACTAGCCAGAAAGAGGATGCGGGGGTGGGGAATGGGTAGAGATTGTGGATGGGCTAGGCTGCCCTCCCTCCCACCCCGTGGAGGGAGGGTGTTGCAGAGGGTGAGGTGTGGGGATAGGAGCTGGGGTGGGGGCACCCGGGGTGTGGGGGCGGGGGCACCCATACAGTCGGTGTCACTTTGCAGAACCAGGGGCTAAGGTGGGTGGTTAGTGGAGTGTGTAGCCAGAAGGCCGCCTTGCAGGCCGCGGCAATTGTGGTCCATGCCTAGTCACCGCCCCAGTGCCATTGGTGTCACTCCGGCCATTTAGCCCTTTCCCCCCCCCTTCCCCCCGGCCCTGGCAACTCCCCCCAACCCCCACCCCAACCAGCCTGGCCAATATCCAGTCCGGCAGCCCACAGTCGTGCCTCTCCATGTCCTACCTCCTCTCTCTCCCCCATCAGCCACAATGGTGGTTCCACAATTTCTAAAGGCACAAGTGAACCGTGCCAACGGGAGTCTGCGCAACGGAGGTGGAAAATTATGGAGGGCCCAGAGAAATACCATGCCCATATGTTTTTTTAAACTAAATTCAGCAGTGCTGAGAGTCTGATTAAAGTAAATGGCAGACGATGAAAGCAAAAGAAAAGAATAAGAACTGAAGAAGCGAAGGATATGATGTGTTATCTGTGTTGTTCTAACATCGACTGCAACTGGATGCAGTGAAACGTGAAACAGGTTTCCAACACAGGAGATGGTCCAACACTGTTTTATTGAACCTGTTGATTGCTGTACATAACCTGCTGTGGGTTGACACTCTATTAACCAAACTGGTAACCTCCTACTGGCTTGACCAGACTAGCTCTCTATCACATGGTGATGATGTTCATTGGCCTGTGCACTGCGACTATTTCCCTGGCCGTGTCCTGTGAGAGAGAAAGAGCCTTAATGCCCTGTGGGCTTTATAGTGGTGGTGTCCTGTCTTGTGATTGGTTGTTCTGTGTCGTGTGTGTTCATTGGTTATCCTGTGTGTCAATCACTGCCTGTCTGCATCTCATGATATACATGAGTGGATATTATGACAGGATAGATGTCAGAGAGATCTAGGTGTA
This sequence comes from Scyliorhinus canicula, assembly GCF_902713615.1. Taxonomy (NCBI): domain Eukaryota; kingdom Metazoa; phylum Chordata; class Chondrichthyes; order Carcharhiniformes; family Scyliorhinidae; genus Scyliorhinus; species Scyliorhinus canicula. Next base: position 148,206,159 of record NC_052155.1, read on the forward strand.
CAGGTCCACAGGTCACTGAAAGGGGCAACACAGGTGGAGAAGGTAGTCAAGAAGGCATATGGCATGCTTGCCTTCATTGGCCGGGGTATTGAATATAAGAATTGACAAGTCATGTTACAGCTGCATAGAACCTTAGTTAGGCCACACTTGGAGTATAGTGTTCAATTCTGGTCGCCACACTACCAGAGGATGTGGTGGCTTTAGAAAGGGTGCAGAAGAGATTTAACAGGATGTTGCCTGGTATGGAGGGCATTAGCTATGAGGAGCGGTTGAATAAACTTGGTTTGTTCTCATGGAACGACGGAGGTTGAGTGGCGACCTGATAGAGGTCTACAAAATTATGAGGGGCATAGACAGAGTGGATAGTCAGAGGCTTTTTCCCAGGGTAGAGGGGTCAATTACTCGGGGGCATAGGTTTAAGGTGCGAGGGGCAAGGCTTAGAGGAGATGTACGAGGCAAGTTTTTTTCACAGAGGGTAGTGGGTGCCTGGAACTCGCTGCCGGAGGAGGTGGTGGAAGCAGGGACAATAGTGACATTTAAGGGGCATCTTGACAAATACATGAATAGGATGGGAATAGAGGGATACGGACCCAGGAAGTGTAGAAGATTTTAGTTTAGATGGGCAGCAAGGTCAGCACGGGCTTGGAGGGCTGAAGGGCCTGTTCCTGTGCTGTACTTTTCTTTGTTCTTTGTTCTTTATTATTGGAAAAAGGTTGGAAAAATATTGAATAACAGTAGCCCATCCAGGGCTATATACAGCTGAAGTCTTGGCTGTTGACACTGATGTGAAATCCATCAACCCATAGCAAAGAACATGCTGGATGAATAAACACAATAGATTGCTTTGAACTGTGAATGAGAATATTATGAGGGAAGAAGAATCCAATAAAAGTAATGATTTTCTCACTGTTGTGGCCAGGCTCGCAGTGATGGGATCCTGTCACTGAAATGATGGCCACTTTGCAATACGTTTTCCATTGTAACTACACATGTAAGCATTTTAATTGGCAACGTGGGGCACCATGGGGGCTTCTGGTCCTGAACGCCTGATTGTTTGATTTTTCTACCAGATCCGCAGCTTGCTCTCTTCAAGACTACAAAGAAAACTTCTCAAACTTTGCCCGCTTGCTTCAGTGATTGTGATGTGGCATTATGCTGGTGTTTCCTTTTGCTAATTTTAATAATCTAGCCAAGCCATTAACTTCACCAAAGCAATCGACAAACTGTTCTAATGGGCAACACGGAAGCACAGTGGTTAGCACTGTGTCAAGACAGCGTCAGGGTCCCAGGTTCGATTCCCTGCTGGGTCACTGTCTGTGTGGAGTCTGCACGTTCTCCCCGTGTCTGCGTGGGTTTCCTCCGGGTGTTCCGGTTTCCTCCCACAAGTCCCAAAAGACGTGCTGTTAGGTAATTTGGACATTCTGAATTCTCCCTCAGTGTACCCGAACAGGCGCCGGAATGTGGCGACTGGGGATTTTTCACAGTAACTTCATTGCAGTGTTCACGTAAGCCTACTTGTGACAATAAAGATTATTATTATTATTATAATTGCTCGGTGGGTCCTGTGTTTGTGTTCTCTTCACACAAAATAGGAGCAGAAGGGACCATTCAGCCCCTCGATACTGATCCACTGTTTGATAAGATCACGCTTGATCAGTTTGTGTTTCGAGTTCTGCATTCCCATCTTTCCCTGTTAACATTTGATTCCCTTGCCTCACAAGAATATATCCACTTTCCTCAATAGGACAGTGAGTGTGAAGGCAGCGATGGGTAGGCTGCCATTTGGTCCCAATGTTCTGAAACCCATGAGGAAAACTATTGCCATCTCCCGTTCTGCCTCTCCAACCATTACTGGATTTCATTTTGTGTTGAATTCTTTGTGCTTTCTCCACCTCCCACGCTTACCATTTATCTCCCCCCACATCTCCTCCTTCAGTGGTTAACGGTTGCATTTTAGCATCATGTGGCTGACTCCAACTCCCATTCATTAGTCACGACGCACCATCTTTCTCACTCCAATTTAAAAACAACTGCCTGTGACATTTTATGGTATTAACAGAATGTGAACGAAGGTCAAATAAATTTACCCTGATGGAACATTGGAAAAACCATACTGAATTTGCCCCATATCTGAATTGACGTGAATGTCACAGTGTCCAGTAGAACGGATGAGCTTTAATTGCCTTTTTCCCTAATTTTACTGGAATAATGTCAGGGAGAATTGAGAAACCCAAATATTTCCTTTTCATAAATTATTAAGCACTATTAAGATTGATGTTTATGTATCTTTTAGCACATTCAACTTTAGCCAAAATTATTGGGTGGGATTCTCCGTCGGCCGACGCTGAAATCGGGAAAGGCTGAGAACCAGTCGTGAGGCCAGAATCTTGGCCTGCGCTGGGTACCCGCCAGAATGCCATGCTCCGGCCTTGACAGCAGCGTCAATGCGTTCTACTCCGCACGTACAGTAAACGCCGTCCACATGTCATTAGTGGACCTGACCCAATATTCTCCGGGGTATCCACGATTCTCCGCCTCCTCTGGGAGGGATTACCGACGGGATTACTGAGGGTGACAGGGGGTGCCGAGGGTTTAGGCCGTGGAGTCGAGGCGACACCCAATGGGACCAGGCGTCCAGGCACGGACCACCATTGCCGCAGCCTGCAAGGCTGCGCACCCCACTGAACACCTTCCATGGCCCGTGGCTGTGCAGACTGACGCAGGCTGTATGTGTCACACACCCCACCAACCCCCGCATCCCGCCCTCCACCCCACCAACTCCACCCACACTCAACCCAAATGTGGTCCACAGTAGCCCCTGCAGGAAGATGGGGGCCACAGAGCGTATTGCTGGCACGAGTAGTGCCAGCCACTGATACCCCTGGCAGCAGAGATGGGCGGCAGGGCCAGAAGCCCCCACAAGTGCCGGGCACCGATGGGGCCAGAGATGCAGAGGGCAGGGTTGGCAGTAAAAGCAAGTCGCTACAATGGGACTGCCCTTTCCAGGAGCCCAAAACCCATCTGGTTTGAAGCTAGTCCCTGGGGCTGGGCCAGCCTCCGGCCGTCCACCCACTTGGGGGTTTCTACCTCCACCTCCTGTACCACAGCACATGTGTGGTGCACAACAGATAGTGTCCCAGGAGCCTCTTCACTAAAGTATCCAACCGAGGCAAGTGTCTCTGGGATGGTGGAGGGGACAGGAAGTCAGTGTCGTCCCGGGATGGTGCTCTGGGCTGTCTCCGGCTTCGGGTCGAGGTGTACCGTCACTGTCCGTTTGGGGTTGTGGTTGATGTCGGGGGCAGGGGACACCAGAAGGGCCCACCTCATCGCCAGGAGATCCTGCAAGACAAGACGCATGATTGGATTGTGGGTTGGGGTCGTGAGTAGTGGTGGAGGGGGGATGCACTCCAGCTCCAACCCTCCGCCACACCCCCACCACTCAACCAGCTGCCACCAGCCGGCGGGGCATCATGCGGCCCACTCAAGGGCAACGCCCATTGTAGGCACTATGCCAGGGCAGCACCAGCCAATGGTATCCCTGGCATCAGGGGTAGGCTCCAGGGCTAGAAGCCCCCATGGTGCCGGCCACTGACCGGGGATAGGGGGATGGGGACATGCGTGGGTGGATGCAAAGTGCCAACTGGGGCCACCATGTTGCCCGATGGACCTGGTTGGGCACAGGGGCACGCACCATGCTGATATGTTGGTCTTTCACCACCTGCAGACAGCAGATATTGGAATACAACCAGCAATGGTGGCCTTCGTCCAAGTCACCGCAACCCTGTGGGATGTCGTGCGGCAGTACGTGCCGGCACTACTCGAGGAAGAGGAAGCTGCAGCAGCAGAGCGTGAAGCAGCGGAGCGGCAGCAGAGAGACATGTGGCAGCTGCCCAGGATGGAGAGTGGGTCACCCAACAGGCCGAGGAGGAGGAGCTGCCAAGGAGGTGCCACATGAGTTCTCGTGTGTATCGACACCGCCGGTCATTCGAGGACCTGCTGGACCGGGCATCCCGTGGAAGACTCTGACTGAACAGGGAAACATTGCGACATATCTGCCAGATCGCAGCACACCTGGCACCACGGGGGTATGGGGGAGGACACCTGCTCCCGGTGGCCATCAAGATAACGGTCGCCCTGAACTTTTACGAGATGAGGTCCTTTCAGATGCTGAGCGGGGACCTGTCCAGGATCTCACAGAGCTCAGTGCACAAGTACATCCAAGTTGTCACAGAGGCCCTATATGCTCAGTCGGGACAATACATCCACTTCAATGTCGACCGAGCCCACTAGGATGCCCGAGCAGCGGGTTTCGCTGCCATCGACGGGATGCCCTGGGTCCAGGGGGTGATCGATGGGATGCATCCCCCCTATGAGCACCTGCAGATGACAGGCCGCTCTGCACAAACCAAAAGGATTTCCACTCGATGAACGTGCAGCTGATGCCATTAGTTGGGCATCATGCGCATACACATCTGCGCCTGATACCCGGGCAGTGTGCACGGTCCTATCCTCCTGGCACATGTGATAATCCCTGATATGTTCGAGAGGCCACTCGCCCTGCTGAGGGGTTGTCTCCTGGGTGACAGGGGTTATCCGCGGGACCCGCTACAATGATGCCCATGCAGCGATCAGAAGCGTGATCGAGCGGTGCTTCGGCCTGCTGAAGATGCGATTCAGGTGCCTGCACCGCTCTGGAGGGGTCCTCTATTATGAATGTGAGAGGGTAGCCTGCATCGTGACGGCCTGCTGTGTCCTCCACAACATCGCGCAGCAGAGGGGTGATGTGCTGGAGGAGCAGGCGGAGCGCCAGGCCTCGCTCGATGAGGAAGATGCGGGGGAGGGGGAGAATGGGCTGGACATGGAGCCCAGGCAGGCACGAGAGGCCCCATGACGTGTGAGCCAGGGCCAACGATCACGGGACCCACTGATCGCTTCCAGGTTCACCGACTGGGGGGGGTCAGGGGTACGGACACCACATCCCCTCCCCTTCCAACCTCCCACTCCCGACCTTCCCCTCGCCTGTAACCCCCTCCATGACATATACTTGCCACACTCCTGATTTCGGTCCCTGGATTTGCAATAACACTGTGTGTGGTTCATGGGATGGAGAATGATGACAACCCACTCTGCAATGAGCTCTGGCCTTTCACATTATTTGACAATGCCTGACTCCTGCCCATGGCAGCACTTTCCACCATCCCCTGGGTAATCCCTGCATGTGAGCTGGCCATTCCATCACACGTTCCATGGAATCCCTGGGTTATCGTACTGGGGACGGGAGGGGGAGGGGTGCCAACTTACCTGATGTCTAACTTTCTGGTCTTACAGGCCCTAACACTATGTCTTGGTGGATATCCGGATGGTACAGCAGGAGTGGAGGCGGCCTGCTGTGATTCCCACCTTGCGACCTGGGGCCCCCTTGGCGGGCGTTTTCTGGGGCGACAGGGCCTGGATGGGCCCGGCTGCTGCTCAGGTGTCCCAAGTGACGTTATGCCGCCCTGTTCTGCCCACTGCCCAACAGATGCACGAGGGACAGGAGAGGGAGTCTGATGTGCTGCGGTGTTCCAGCACCTCCCCTATGTGAGTCACCATCACGGGCTCCATCACCTCCTCCTCCCTCGGGGTGCCCGATGGCCCCGGGCTACTCCATGGGATGGGGGTGCTAGCGGAGCTATCCCCTGGGGCGCCCCCACCACCTGTCGCTGCCAATCCTCGAGGCCCGCTCTGGTCTCAAGCAGGGTCTGCATGCTCGCAGCCATGGAGCACAGAGAGTGGATCATCTTCGCCTGGAACTGCGCCAGATCACCCATTGTAATAATAACCTTTATTATTTTCACACGCAGGCTCACATTAACACTGGAATGAAGTTGCTGTGAAAACCCCCTAGTCGTCACACTCCAAGGCCTGTTTGTGCACACTGAAGGAGAATTCAGGATGCCCAAATTACCTAACAAGCACGTCTTTCAGGACTTTTGTGGGAAAAACCTGGAGCACCCAGAGGAAACCCTAGCAGACAGGGGAGAACGTACAGACTCTGCACAGGCAGTGAGCCAAGCCGGGAATCCAACCAGGGTCCCTGGCGCTGTGAAGCAACAGTGCTAACCATTGTGCTATCGTGCTTTGTGCCACCACCTTCTGGGTTTGTATCACATCAGCCAGTGACTGCTTCATTTCCCTCTGGGACTGGGCTACTTCCCTCTGTGTCTGTGCCACGTTGGCCAGTGCCTGAGTAATGCTGCCGATGTTCCCAGCCATGGCCTGCTGTGACTGGACCACGCTCGGAAATGCCACTGCAATTTCCAGGTGGCTCTGGCACATGGTGGCCTGTGAGGCCGCAACCCTGTCCTGGGCCTCGGCCAGCGACTGCACAGAATGCCCCAGGCCTTGGACATGCTGATCCATCCATAGCAGGGGATAGCTCCGCTAGCACCCCCATCCCATGATCCGTCGCCCCCAATGCCTCCACTGCGGACACCACCCATGCAATGTTGGCATGGGTGGCACGCATGGTCGACACCACCTCCTGCAAGCGGATGGACTCCTCCACCCGAGCCTGCAGGTGCTGGATACTCGCCGTCAGCCCCTCATGTGGTCCCTGGCTCTGCGGCTGTATCTCCACAATCGATGGGACTGTCTGTTCCAGAAGGCCGAAACCCGTCTGGACGGCAGTTATTTCCTGGGGTCGGCCTGCCCTCCAACAGTCCTCCCCCTCGGGAGTTCCTACCTCCACCTGCCGTATCGGATCAGCTGTGTGCTGCACACCAGAGAGTGTCGCAGGAGCCTCTTCACTAAAGTGCCCAATCGAGGTGAGTGTCTCTGGGATGGTGGAAGGTGTTGGAGACCAGCTGTGATGGGATGTCAGTGTCATCCTCAGACTCCTGCTCCAGGATAGCCTGCGTTTCGGGTGGAGGGCTGGTGTCTGGGCTTATCTCCTCATCAGTGCTCGGCTCACAGGGGGAGCTCCAGCTGTGGCACTGGCTGGGGGCGGGGGACACCAGATGGACCCACCCCATCTCCAGCAGGTCCTTCAAAACACAATGCAAGATGCATGATTAGACCGTGGGCTGGGGAGAGTGATGCAGTGTTGGGGTGGGGGGATGACAAGTGACACGGGGAACCGCAACTCAGCGGGGTCTCACTTTCTCGCCCGCGGCCGAACTCCACCCCAACTACCTGCCTTTCCTCCGGCCGCCAACATGCCCAGGGCCCTCTGCTCTGCTACGGTGAAGGGCTGCTTGTCCGGCGGTCCTTCTCCATTGTTCTCCTTACGGGCGGCCTTCTCTTGGCGCGGAGGTGGGTGGGGCGGGGGGGGGGGGCAAACGGAGAATGACAGTGTTAGACAGTCCGACGCATGCAGCCCAGGAGATGGGTAGCTGGTGGTCTCAGTGGCCAGGGCATCTGGCAGTGGTTGCTGGTATGGGTGCCGGCCTGTGGTGCAGAATGGGGGTTTGGCCGCCCTCCGGGTTGGGGGGGGGGGTTACGGTTACGGGCTTGGGGACGGGGGTTGGTGCCAGGGGCACAGTGCTGTCTACTCACCCTGGCCGCCCTGAGGAGGCTGTGCAGTTTTTACGGCACTGCTGGCCGGTCCGGATGGGGTTACCCATGGTGCCCACCGCCTCTGCGGCTGCAGCCTCCTTCCCGGGCTAGGTAAAGGGTCATCCACCTCTCCTGCACCACGTCCAGGAGGGTCTCCAGCTCAGCGTCGGTGAAGCTTGGAAGCTGCTCTTCTTTTAAAAAAATATATTTTTATTAAGGCATTTGCAAAGGTTTTATAACAATAACAAAAACAATAACATTGAGATGGTAAAATAAACATTTCCCCGCCCGACCCAATCTTCACACACCTCAACCATCTAACACCTATCTGCCCGCCGCCCCCCCTTCAGAATGCTGCTTCTGCCGACAATTTAATTTTCCCCCAGAAAGTCGACGAATGGCTGCCACCTCCGAGAGAACCCCAGCATTGACCCTCTCAAGGCAAACTTTATTTTCTCCATCTTGAGAAACCCAGCCATGTCACTGACCCAGGTCTCTACACTCGGGGGCTTCGAGTCCCTCCCCATTAACAAGATCCGTCTCCGGGCTACCAGGGAGGCAAAGGCCAGGACATCGGCCTCTTTCACTCCCTGAACTCCCAGATTAACACTCCACCCATGTATGCTTCATCCGATGCCAATGCTTATGTAGTTACATTGTATATATTGTGTTGCCCTATTATGTATTCAGGCAGCACGGTAGCATGGTGGTTATCATCAATGCTTCACAGCTCCAGGGTCCCAGGTTCGATTCCCGGCTGGGTCACTGTCTGTGCGGAGTCTGCACGTCCTCCCCGTGTGTGCGTGGGTTTCCTCCGGCAGCTCCGGTTTCCTCCCACAGTCCAAAGATGTGCGGGTTAGGTGGATTGGCCAGGCTAAATTGCCCTTAGTGTCCTAAAAAAATAAGGTTAATGGGGGTTGTTGGGTTACTGGTATAGGGTGGATACGTGGGCTTGAGTAGGGCGATCATTGCTCGGCACAACATCGAGGGCCGAAGGGCCTGTTCTGTGCTGTACTGTTCTAATTCATGTATTTTCTTGAATTCTGTTTAATTCCCTTTTCTTCCCATGCACTGAATGATCTGTTGAGCTGCTTGCAGAAAAATACTTTTCACTGTACCTCTGTACACGTGACAAGAAACAAATCCAATCCAATCCAAACCAATCCAAGATCTCTCTCACTCCAAAGATTGCTATCTCTGGACTCGGCACCACCTAGGTTCCTAGCACCGTGGACATTGCCAAAACCCTCTCAGCTTCGGGCATGCCCTGAACATGTGGACATGGTTTGCTGGGCTTCCTGCTCACCTCACACATCTATCTTCTACCCCAAAAATCTTGCTCATCCTCGCCGCCGTCATGTGTGCCCGGTGGACCACCTTAAATTGTATGAGGCTAAGCCTGGCACATGAAGAGGATGAATTTACCCTGCTTAGGGCATCCGCCCATAGACCTTCCTTTAACTCTCCACCTAGCTCGTCCTCCCACTTGCCCTTAAGCTCCTCCACCGGGGTTTCTTCCGCCTTCAAAAGCTCCTGGTAGATATCCATCACCTTCCCCTCCCCCACCCAGGTACCGGACACTACTCTATCCTGTATCCCCCCATGGTGGCTGATGTGTTGGGCAGGCGGGGTCGATGTGGACTGCGTTTGACGCAGTGTAGTGAGAGACAGACTTCCAACACTTGATGAGATGCAACACGATTTTATTTAACATCTAACTATTTTACATGTTCAACTGTGGGTTGACACTATGCTGCCTTGACTGGAGACCTGAGGCTAGCCTGACCAGACTTACTGACTACCACATGGTCTTTACACTGGCTATGCTCACGGGCTCTGACTGTCTCAGAGGCTGGATCCCGAGAGAACGGGAAAACTGGTGCCCTCTGGCTTTATAGTGGTCGTGTCCTGTCTGGTGATTGCTGCTGTGTTCTGTGTGCTCACTGGCCATTCTGTGTGTCAATCACTGCCTGTCTGCACTCCATTATATACATGGATGTATATTATGACAGCGACAGCAGCGGAAAGGCCGGTACCTGCTTTCTCAGGAAGACCCGCACTTGCAAATATCTAAAACCATTCCCTGGCGGCAGTTTAAATTTATCCTCCAGCGCCTTCAAGCTAGGAAAGCTCCCGTCTATAAATAGATCCCCCATTCCTTCTGATTCCTGCCCTCTGTCAGCTCTGGAACCCGCCGTCCAGCCTGCCCGGTGCAAACCTATGGTTGTTACAAATCGGGGTCCAGACTGACGCACCCTCCACCTTCTTATGCCTCCTCCATTGCCCCCCGATCCTCAGTGCCACGACTACCACCGGACTTGTGGAGTATCGGGCCGGCGAGAACGGCAGAGATGCCGTTACCAATGCTCCCAGACTGGTGCCTTTACATGACGCCGCCTCCAACCATTCCCATGCCGACCCCTCCCCCATTACCCACTTCCTAATCATGGCAATGTTAGCCGCCCAGTAGTAGTTTCAGAAGTTCGGCAGCGCCAACCCACCCTCTCCCCTATTACGTTCCAACCACATTTTCTTCACTCTCGGGGTTTTACTCGCCCACACAAAGCCCGAGATGATCTTGTTCACCCGCTTGAAAAAGGCCTTATGGATGAAGATGGGGAGGCACTGAAAGACAAACAGAAATCTGGGGAGGACCGTCATTTTCACGGTCTGTACCCTCCCCGCTAGTGACAACGGGAGCATATCCCATCTCTTAAAGTCCCCTTCCATTTACTCTGCCAACCAGGATAGATTAAGCTTATGCAGTACCTACCATTTCCCAGCCACCTGGATTCTCAGATAGCGGAAGCTCTTTGCTGTGTTGAGCTGGTTGGTTCGATGTGGACTGCACTCGATGCAGGGAAGCTAGAAACATACGTCTAACACTGGAGAAGATCCAACACTGTTTTATTCAACGATAGAACTGATAAACATATTCAGCTGTGGGTTGACACTATGCTGAACTGACTGGTGAACTTGTAGTAGCCTGACCAGATTTACTAGCTACCGCATGGTGTTTGCACTGGCTAGCTCATGGACTCTGACTGTCTCAGTAGCTGGGTCCAGAGAGAGCGGGAAACCTAGTGCCCTCTGGCTTTATAGTGGTAGTGTCCTGTCTGGTGATTAGCTGCACTGTGTTGTGTGCTTACTGGTCATCTTGTGTGTCAATCACTGCCTGTCTGCACCTCATTATATACATGAGTGGATATTATGACACTCTTCCCTACCATTCTAAGCAGCAGCTCTCCCAGCCTTTCCTCCTGCCCTCCAGCCTGAATCACAAACACCTCGCTCTTCCCCATGTTCAATTTATACCCCAAAAAACTGCCAAATTCCCCCAAGATCCGCATAACCTTCCCCATCCCCTCCAGCGGGCCCAAAATGTACAAAACCAAATTGTCCGCATAGAGCGAGACCTGGTGCTCCACTGCCCCCCCCTCCCCCCCTCCCCCCCCACCCCCCGATCCAGCCCCTGCCAGTTCCTCGAAACTCTTAGCGCTATGGCCAGTGGCTCCATGGCCCGAGCAAACAATAACGGGGAGAGGGGGCACCCTTACCTCGTCCCTCGATGTAAATTAAAATACCCCGACCCCAGCCGGTTCATACGCACGCTCGCTACAGGCGCCTGGTAGAGCAACCGCACCCAGCCAATAAAGCTCTCACCAAACCCAAATCTTCCCAGCGCCTCCCATAGGTACTCCCACTCCACCCGATCAAAAGCCTTCTCCGCATCCATCGCTACCACCACCTCCGCCTCTCCTCTTTCTGAGGGCATCATAATAACATTTAAAAGCTTCCGAACGTTGGCCTTGAGTTGCCTGCCCTTAATGAATCCCGTCTGGTCTTCCCCTATCACCCCCGGAACACAGTCTTCTATCCTTGTGGCCAATATCTTAGCCAACAACTTAGCATCCACATTCAAAAGCGACCCACATTGCTCAGGATCCTTCTCCCGTTTAAGAATAAGTGAAATCCATGCCCGCGACATTGTCGGGGGGGGGGGGGGGGGATTCCCTTCTCTCTTGCCTCGTTAAACGTCCTCACCAGCAGTGGGCTCAATATCTCTGAGAACGTCTTATAGAATTCCACCGGGTAGCCGTCAGGCCCCGGGGCCTTGCCCGACTGCATTCCCCTTGATAATTTCCTCAATCTCAATTGGGGCTCCCAGGTCCTCCTCCACCCTCGGGAACCTCAACTGATCCAGAAATTGTCGCATCCCCTCCACACTAGCCGGGGGTTCCGACTCTTATAATTTACTGTAAAATTCTTTTAAAACTTTGTTCACCCCCTGGGTCCAAGACCGTGTTACCATCCCTATTCCTCACTCTCCCAATCTCCCTGGCCGCCTCTCTCTTCATAAGCTGTTGTGCCAACATCCTATTCGCCTTTTCCCCGTACTCATAAACCACCCCCTTTACCTTCCTCAACTGTTCCACTGCTTTCCCTATGGTCAACAACACAACCTCTGCCTGCAACTTGCGCCGTTCCCTCAGGAGCCCGCTTCTGGGGCCTCTGCATATCTCCTGTCCACCTGGAGTATCTCCTCTACTAATCTCTCCCTCTCCCCCCGTTCCTCCTTTTCTCTGTGGGACCGAATCGAAATTAGCTCCCCCCTAACAACCGCCTTCAGAGCTTCCCACACCGTCGCTGCAGATACCTCTCCCATGTCATTTGTTTCCAAGTAGCTCCGGATGGACTTATTCACCCGTCCGCAGACCGCTTCATCCGCTAGCAACCCCACATCCAGTCTCCATAACAGACGTTGCTCTCTCTCCTCGCTGACCTGCAAATCCACCCAATGCAGGGCATGATCCGACACTGCAATTGCCGAGTATTCTGTCCCTACCATCTTTGGTATTAGCGCTCTGCTCAGAACAAAAAAGTAAATACGAGAGTAAACCGTATGGACGTGAGAAAAAAAAAAATCCTTCACCCTCGGCCGTGTAAACCTCCATGGGTCTATACCCCCCCCCCCCCCCCCCCCCCCCCCCCCCCCCTTCTGTACCATAAAGCCCTTCAATTCCTTTTCCACAGCCGGCCTCCCCCCCATGATCAGCTTATGTGACTCTAAGTCTGGGGTCTTACCTAGCACCCGCCTCATAAATTCCACGTTGTCCCAGTTTGGAGCATATATGTTCACGAGCACCACTCGTACACCCTCCAACCTTCCATTCACCATTATGTACCTACCCCCCATATCTGACACGATTCTCCCAGCCTCAAATGCCACTCGCTTACTAATCAAAATTGCTACCCCTCTGGTCTTTGAGTCCAGCCCTGAGTGGAACACCTGGCTAACCCATCCCTTCCTCAATCTCGTTTGGTATATGACCTTAAGATGTGTCTCTTGTAGCTTGCCACGTCTGCCTTCAGTTCCCTTAGATGCGTGAATACGCAAGGCCTCTTGACCGGCCCATTCAGTCCTCTCACGTTCCACGTAATCGCCTGGACGGGGGGGCTTCCACCCTTCCCCCGCCGACTATCCATCGCCCTTTTTAGGCCAGTCCCGGGCCCGTGCCACCCCACTTCCCCGAGTACCCCATGAGCAGCAGCCGTTCCTGACCTCCCATTTATTCCCCGACAATAATTCCTCCCCTGTCAGCAAAGCAGCCTCCCCCCCCCTCCCCCCCCCCCCCCAACAGCACCAGAAACCACATCCCGCAGCCAAGCACCAGTTTAACACTTGCTCACCCCCCACTGTGTTTCCGAGAGTCAGCTGAATCCTGCTGACTCCGATAACCCCCGCCCCTGGCGCCAAACAGTCTGTCTCCCTATTGTTCGAACCTCTCCCCCTACAGGAATAAACCTTTTAAAAGCATCACGTTCCCCGGTAAGTAAACAGCAGCAAAAAAGAACGAAAGAAAAGACCACTCCGCTCCCAGGTCCTGATAAATACGTAACTCACAGTTCTCCCACTTGCTGCTCCGTTCTTTCTTGGCTCACCGCAAGACGTGTTCCTTATCCATAAAATGGTGAAAACATATCACCATGGCCCTCGCTGGTCATTCTCTCTGGGCTTCCTCGCGAGGGCTCTGTGCGCTCTATCCACCTCCAGGGGCCGAGGGAACGCCCCCGCCCCCATCAACTTCCCCAGCATGTCCGTCACATCCGATCCCTCACTGCCTACAGGGAGGCCAACGATTCTGAGGTTCTGCCTCCTGGACCTATTTTCCAGCTTCTCCTGCATCCTTTTCTGGCAGTCGTCCAACACCTCCCCCTTTCTCCAGCACGGTTCTATAGTCCTCCTGGTCAGATAACCTTTCATCGATCGCCTGTATCGCTTTCCCCTGGGTCTCCTGATTCAAGGCTACTTGATCAATTGAAGCCTTGATCGGGTCCAGCGTATCCTTTTTCAGCTTGGCGAAACAATCCTCAAAAAACTTCACCAGCTGCTCCGTCGACCACTGTGCCATCCCTCCTTGGCCCTTGCCCTCCACCATGCTGTCCCGCTGTACCAGCCCTGCTGGCTTCTCACTACCAGGACTGAGTCGTTTCACACGGCCACTTCTGGTCCAATTCTCCGTACACCAGAGAGAGAAGCCTCCTTACTGTAGCATAGTTCACCGATTTATCCCATAAAATCCGAGAAAAGTCAGGGGGAAAAGGTCCGAAAGTCCATAACAGGCGGGAGCTATCGAATGTGTGACCTACTCCTCCATGGCCGCCAACGGAATTCGGAAACTGCTCTCCTTACAGCCATCTTGTTAGCTGGGTTGTGTGTGTGGGGAGTGAAGTGTGTATATGTGGCTGCAGCATGTTGGCCTCCTGAGTGTCAGTCGAGAAACCGACGAATCGAGCACCATTTCTTATTGGAATCGATTGTGTTCCACGTGGCCCCGGTGCTAGCCCCTCAACAGTCGCTGAATCGGTCCGGGTGCGACGTCAATTTTACTGCCGTGTGGATTTCCATGAATCCTGCATTGGCGTCAACATAGTCTCAGAAATGGAGAATCCGCAAGTTCTTTTTCGTAAGGGAAGAAAATGGTTAAACAGCTTTGCGTTTCTAATCTCTTAGTTAAATGCAACACGCACTTAACTCAACCAGAATCTCTGATGCATGCTGCTAACCAACCACAATTGCAGCCCCAACATTTATTTGGCTGAAACACAAGTGGACATATGTTAATTAGGATGGCTGATACACTGCACCAACTCACCATGGTTCCTTCGACAGCACCTTTCAAACCTCTACCACCTGAAAGAACTAGGGCAACAAATGCACCACCACCTTGAAGTTAGTTCCTGAAGGCTGACTGCTACCTTCTGTAGGACAGTCAGGGTTGGGAAATAAATGCTGGCCTAGTCAAGCAATCTATTTTCCCATTTGGGGTCAGATACCATGAGCCTACATTTATTTGGTCAGTGAACTCTTTCCATGCAGTCGGGGTTTTAATGGAATTCATTGCAGCACGGTAGCACAGTGGTTAGCACAGTTGCTTCGCAGGTCCAGGGTCCCAGGTTCGATTCCTGGCTTGGGTCACTATCTGTGCGGAGAATGCACATTTTCCCCATGTTTGCGTGGGTTTCCTCCGGGTGCTCCGGTTTCCTCCCACAGTCCAAAGATGTGCAGGTTAGGTGGATTGGCCATGATAAATTGCCCTTAGTGTTCAAAAAAAAAATTAGCTGGGGTTACTGGGTTATGGGGATAGGGTGGGAGCGTGGGCTTATGTAGAGTGCTCTTTCCATGAGCTGGTGCAGACTCGATGGGCCGAATGGCCTTCTACTGCACTGTAAATTCTATAATTCTATGCAACCTTCAGCTCCAAATATGGTTTGCTGCAGCTCCAGCAACAGATCCTTCAACAACCCAGCATCAAAAGTGACATTGCGACTGATATATGTCCGCTCCACCATTGTGAACAGTTGGGGCGGGATTCGGCCGATTCGGAGAATCCCTGGGAGGTGGTGCGAATCCCGCCCCGCTGCCCCAACGCCACCTGCCGTGTTCTCCAGCGCCTTTTTTTGGGCTGGGGTGGGGTTCATGCCTGGCTGGTCAGGGGCCGTTAGCAGCGCCCCCCCGGGAATTCTCCGGGCCCCGATGGTCCGAGCGGCCTTGCGTTTTTGGCTAGTCTCGCCGGCGTGGGTTACGTATTGTCCCACAGGTACCTGGCAGGTAAGGCGACTAGGGCGGTCCTCGGGGGGGGCACGGGGGTTTCCGACCCTTGAGGGGGGGGCAACAATCTGTGGGCGGGCCTGTGCTATGGGGGCACTCCTTCCTTCCACGCCGGCCTAGGTAGGTCCCGCCATGGCCGGCACGGAGAAGAGAATCCCCTGCGCATGCGCCAAAACACGCCGGCGGTTCCGCGCATGCGCGAGACCACACCAGCCCTTTGGCGCATGTGCGAACTCGCGCAGTCCCTTCGGTGGCGGCTGGAGCGGCGCCAACCCCTCTGGCGTCCACCGAGCCCCCGAGACAGGCGAGAATTCAATTGACGCCAGAATCGTTGGCGCTGGTTTTCCCGCCGGCGTGGGGACTTAGTCCCCGGAAAGGAAAATCCCGGCCTTGGTCTGTCATCCTGCTTCCATTACAACTTTCCCTATAATAAAAAATGCAGCTTTTAGAGCAGTTGACAACTGGATTTCCCACTCTCCAGCCAAATGGGTGGCAGGTCATCTTCACAGAGCAAGTTTTTACAATGAACAGGAGTGACTGGGGAACCTGGCAAAGCCGAGCTCTGAGCTTTGGTACAGGCAAGCCTATCTTTCATCAATGAAATATTAGTGCAGTATCCTGGAGTTTCCTACCTTGCACCACTGTGGGGGAGCACCATCTCCACAAGCACATCGTAAGACAAGAAGGTTCAGTCCAGCAATAAATATGTCCTTGATCAGTGCTGCCCATATCCTTGGAAAGATAAAATAAAACAATCAGAACTAATTTGATAGAATGTACACTCCTTGTCTGGAGACTCACCTTTCAGGAAGTCACATTGTGAAGTCACGTGTATGCTCATGGGAGCTTTCTGTCCATTAAACTCTCACAATAGTTGCTTTGAGAGTGTGTACTCACACCATTTATTAATGTCACGTATTGGGTAGCACAAATACAGGAGACATGGCCAGCTCATGTGTAAGTTTATTCTGTTATTTCCTACTTTACATACTCTGACATCTTATCTCACTAACAAAATATATTGCAAATATCTTCATTTGTGAAGATGTTCATAACCCATTTGTTTATTTGGTTAGCTTCTCTGTGCAAAAGAAACAGCGCCGACAACAAATATTAGGATAATCTTATCAACCCTGTGTCCGCCTTGTGAAGGCCTGCAAATGGGAATGTGGATTACAGAAGCAGAGGCCTGGAACGTGGAGGTAGCAATTAATGGGCATCAAAAGTGACATTGCGACTGATATATGTCTGCTCTACCATTGTGAACAGCTGGGGCGGGATTCGGCCGATTCGGGGAATCCCTGGGGGAGGGGGGGGGGGGGGGGGGGCGCGAATCCCACCCCGCCGCCCCAACGCCACCTGCCGTATTCTCCAGCGCCGTTCAATCCCCATCGATTAATGGGGCTCCAGGCTTGGAGTGAAGCAGCCCCGAATTCAGAACTTGGAAAAACTCATGGGTGAGTTTTAAGTCTTCAGGTTGGATTGAATTGGATTTGATATTGGCCCACATTGATATATTTACCATGACTGTTTTATTGGGTAAGGAGAGGCTGAACGTTGTCCAATGCCTTATGTTAAATGATTTCAAGCACTATGTTTGACAGTTTTATAAAGTTTATTGCTCGGCTCGGATGCAAAGAGAGGGAAAAGGAGTTGTATGGAACTCTATTTTGAGATTGGAGATCGAATCTGAGATTTAGATTTAGATTTATTGTCACGTGTACCGAGGTACAGTGAAAATTATTGTTCTGCATACAGTCCAGGCAGATTGCTCTGTACATGAAAACATAGAACATTCGATAAATACACACTGTAAATACATAAACAGCGACATCGAGTGAAACATACGGAATATAGTGCTACAACTGTAGAGAAGATGGGTAGAAAGATCAGATCAGTCCATAAGTGGGCCATTCAGGAGTCTGGTAACAGTAGGGAAATAGCTGTTTTTGAACCTGTTGGTGCATGTTCTCAAACTTTTGTATCTTCTGCCTGATGGAAGAGGTTGGAAGAGAGAATACACCGGGTGGGAGCGGTCTTGATTGCGCTGCCCACTTTCGCAAGGCAGCGGGAGTAGTAGACAGAATCAATGGATTTGATGCACCATCAATAACACACGATGAGTGATGAACATAACTGTGGCTTTAATACACTAAACAGCAAGCCTCCTGCCTCTGGACCAGAACTAGGTCCGAAAGCGGAGACTTGTCACCTTTATAGAGAAGCCCGAGGGGAGGTGCCACAGGCAGAGCCAACCTGGACAAGCCCAGGCATGCACAATACAATGCAATACATATAATGCAATAACGTGGTTTGCCACAGGATGGGAGGCGGGTTTGTGTGATGGACTGGGCTGCGTTCACGGCTCTCTGTAGTTTTGTACGGTCTTGGTCCAAGCAGTTGCCATACCAGGCTGTGATGCAGCCAGATAGGATGTTTTCTATTGTGCATCTGTAAAAGTTGGTAGGAGTCAATGTGGATGTGGTAGTATGACTAGAGGTACTACGGTACGTTGCAATGTGAACTACCATTGGTGGAGAAGGCTCGCTGCTCATTGGCCCAAGTGTTTGCCTTTTCATTGGCATAAGGTAGCTCCGCCCAATGAGGCGTGTCCCCAACAGCCTTCCTTCTTTCTGTACTCGAGCTGCTGGGGAAACATCTTGTAGATTAAAGCCTTCAATTCGGACTACTCTTTCATTTCAGTAGTTATTGATCGCGCATCAGTGGACATGCTGGATTTCTTAAATTTCCTGAGCAGGCCAGTGGCAACCTGGCAGAGTCAACCTGTGCCAGGGGCCGGTGATTGTGGGAGCCCCATGGAGGGGTCGGTTTCCATTAATGTGTGGCGGTGGATGGAGGAGGGATCTTGCAGGCACAAGGGGAATGGGCACAGAGGGGGGAGAACGCCTGAGATTCTTCCAAGGTGGTGATCGGAGGTTGGGGGCCCCTGATGATTGTCTGGGGTGGGGGTAGCCCATTGCTGCATGGTGGGGGCTGGGGACCGTTCAGTTTCAGTTCTGATCGGGTGCCCGGATTTCTGAGGAGCCCAGTGCTGGTTCTACGAGGCCGTGCCCTGCCATAGTGATGGCATAAACTCCGTCCACTCATTTTCTTCCTTCAAAGACACTCATGATCTGGAGAGGAAACTGGTCTGTGCAACTGGAGAGTTACAAGTGGTTTTCATTCTGAGTCTGACACTGTCAAATTCTGGTAAGAATCCACCCACAGTTTTTAATGCCTTTTTAATTTCTGTAAACCAGTCATTGTTGGGGCAGTCGGTGGTTCAATGGTTAGCACTGCTGCTTTACGGCGCAGAGGACCCGGGTTCGATCCCGGCCCCGGGTCACTGTCTGTGTGGAGTTTGCACGTTCTCCCCGGGCGAGATTCTCTGCAAATGCGGAGAATCATAAAGGCTGCCGTGGGACAGCCGTGACCCACGGCAGCCTTCACGCCCACTTCCGGGGCCGATTCTCCCCCCCGGGCGGGGCTAGGAGCGCGGCCCCATGCGTCACGGCGGCGCGGCCTTGACGACAGTCGTCAAGACTGCACGTCAAGCGTCACACGGGCTGACGCGGCCGATGACGTCGGCCGCGCATGCGCAGGTTGGACAACGCCAACCTGCACATGCGCAGTTACCGTCTTTTCCTTCAGCCGCCCCGCAAGACATGGTGGCTTGATCTTGCGGGGCGGCGGAGGAAAAAGAGTGCGTCCATTATGGACGCACAGCCCACGATCGGTGGGCACCGATCGCGGGCCTATGCCCCCCTTGGCACAGCCGTGGTACTGCCGTGCCAATCGGGCCCCCAGATGCCCCAAACAGGCATCTGACGCCCGTTTCACGACGGCAGCGAGCAGGTGTGTTTGCTGCCATGTTGAAACGGGCGTGAAGGCCCGGCCGCTCGGCCCATAGGCCTCGGAGAATCGCCGCTCGCCGTAAAAAACGGCGAGCGGCGATTCGTGGCGTGGGTCGGGTGGTTGGGGGGGGGGGCATGAAAAATGTCGGGAGGCCCTCCCGCTATTCTCCCACCCAGCGTGGGGGGCGGAGAATCGCGCCACCTGTGTCTGTGTGGGTCTCACCCCTTCAGTCCAAAAAATGTGCAGGGGAGGTGGATTGGTCAAGCTAAATTGCCCCTTAATTAAAATTGTTTGGCAGAAAGGAATGATCATCATGTTGTAATTATGTGATGTTGAATAAATTCAATTAGAAATACCTTTATTGTCCCAGCTTATTTATTTTGCCATGGATTTTCGAAAGAACAATAATAGCATTATAAATAGTGTCAGAACTGGTTCAGTAATAACACTCTTATAAATAATATCAATAATTATTTCTCAAGCACAGAGAAGCTATCCCAAATGTCACCATCTCTGATATTCGAATCAGCTGTTCACTGGGACTTTAGTTTTGTCTTAATTGTAGCACTCTCACCTTCAAGTGAGAATGTTGTGAGATCCTGGTACTGATTAGTCACTTGAGAACAGAATCTGGGCTGTCATGTTAGTGTGGTACAGAGAGAGACGTGTTGGCAGAAGTGCTGTTCTGCTGATGACCTATGAGAAGCTCTGGCTGCCCTGTCAGGCTGAATGTAAAAGATCCCACAAATCAAATTGCCAATATATTCATCAAGTAACATGCTTAAATTGTTAATTTAATCATTTATTTAATTGTCATTTGTGGGGTCCTGCTGTGTGTTAACTGTGTCCTAACATTTCAGAGGGATGTCCGAAGGGTGTTAATGCGTTAATGTGCTATCTAAAAGGGGCCACCCACTCTGAACTTCACTCATCACAATTCTGTTTCTGTGGGCGCAATCTACCGGCCACGTCTCGGTGGCCGTGTCCCACCAGAATCAGGGTGGAACACAACTGGTAGATCCGGGAATCGGCCACGCCTGGGATTCCCGACGGCCATTACGCCTCATGAGATCTAACCAGATCTCAGGAAATGTTACAGTCCAGGTCCCACCCATTTAAAAACCCACTTAGCCTGGCTGATAATGGAACGGCCACCCGGCATCTATCGACCTCGCTGAGAAGATCATAGCTGAGTGGCAATTAGCACCGGTCCCCACAAACAGGGACCAGGCGTGCCAGCACTTAACTAGGTCTCCTAGGCTATCAGAGGCCGCCGGATGGTTGGCCTCTGCCAAGCTGGTGCTCTGGCACTGCTGGTGCCATCTTGACATTTCAGTCTGGCACCCTGGCAGTGCCACCTGGCACTCTGACAGTACCACCTGGGTGCCATCTTGGCACTGTCAGAGTGCCCAGGTGGTGCTGCCAGACTGCACAGGCATTGCTAAGGTGTCAAACGGACAATACCGAGGGGCCAGGCTGGCATTTTGCTCATGCCTGGGATCGGGGCCGTTATGTAGACGGGTGTGGGGGAGGGCTCGAGGACCTCCCCCAGCAGGCGACGTGGGGTGTTGGGGGTTCCAGGGGTCGCATCGGGGGGGTTGAGAGATCGGGATGCCATTTTTAAATGGCATCCCCATCTCTTCCTGATTTGAGGAGCTCCGCTCTTCTAGAATTCCTCAATGCAGGAAATGACGATGAGTGCAGCATCGGGGGGCGTTTGTCGCTTGGGCCCAAAATAGCAACAGAGTACCGTTAGATAGTGGGGTCATTAATGCCGGGAACAATCCCGCTAATCCCCTGCAGAATGGACTCAAATTTCTTTTGGTAAAATGGCGCCCTGCATATGCTGTCAGACACACAAGAGGTGTTACCTTGTGAGCCAGTGCGGCCTCATGATGAGGAGCCAGAGGAACACACAACTCTGAAGATGCACTATAACTTAATCTGATACTTTATGTCAACTGCTTCGATATGGCACTATGTGTACTTTACAGGATGCTGCAAAAGGTGGGATCTATACGAGATGAGTCACTAGGCGAAAGTGGGCAGTATGAAGGCCAGGGGAAAGGGTAGCACTTGTACCAGCTCCGCAGGAGGTGAGCGGTGCTGCAGAGATCTCAGCTAAGGTCATCAATGGGTCAGAGTTTAGTAAAGGATTGATGGGCGCATTCACAGAAACGCTTGGTGCTTCGACAGGCCTGCCAGAGAACCTGTTACCACTGTCAAAGAACATGAAGGAATCTGGTTTGAACTTGGCACAGGGATTGGCGCAGAGCCTGGCATCCAGCCTTTCGAGTATGGAATTGGTGGCCAATGATGTGTTATCTGTGTTGGTCTAACATCGACTGCAACTGGAGGCAGTAAAACGAGAAACAGGCTTCCGACACAGGAGATGGTCCAATACTGTTTTATTGAACCTGTTCATTGCTGTACATAATCTGCTGTGGGTTGACACTCTATTAACCTAACTGATAACATTCTACTGGCTTGACCAGACTAGCTCTCTATCACATGGTGATGATGTTCATTGGCCTGTGCACTGCAACTATCTCCCTAGCCGTGTCCTGTGAGAGAGAGAGAGCCTTAATGCCCTGTGGACTTTATAGTGGTGGTGTCCTGTCTGGTGATTGGTTGTTCTGTGTCGTGTGTGTTCATTGGTTATCCTGTGTGTCAATCACTGCCTGTCTGCATCTCATGGTATACATGAGTGGATATTATGACATCCAACTCCATGCCAGCAGTGGCAGACTGGAGCATGATGCAGAGTCTGATTGCCGACCAATCAGTTTCCATTGCATCAGAGGTAGAAGCCACTCAATGATTGAATGATGCTCAGCCTGAGGTTATGAGATCTCTGCTTAATGCCATGCAGGCACAGCCTGTACTCATAGCCTGTACTCATGCACGTTCTGAATGCTACCATCGTACTGCAGAAACCAGTGTTAATAAGGGCTTGCAGAATGTCACACAATGATCTGGTAATCTAGCAGATTCCGAGAATTGCTGAGGTGTCACTGCGGTGGTGGAGGTGGGGTTGGCGGAGTGGCAGTGGCCCCACGGAGCACAAACTCACTGTCCACTTTTAAGTTTCTCCCTTTCCTGCCCGTCGACATTGCCTGTCAGGTCAGCCGACCCACATGGACTGTACCCACCTGTGTTTAGGTGGTATAGTCCAAAGACCAGCTCTGAAGGACCGGAGCTGCTCGAGAGTGTCCTGCAGGGCCAGCCGCAGTCACTTCCAATGAATGGAATTGAATCATAGACTCCCTGCAGTGCAGAAGGAGGCCATTCGGCCTATTGAGTCTGCACTGACCCTCTGAAAGAGCCCCACCCCATCCCTGTAACCCAGCAACTCCACCTAACCTTTTGGATACTAAGTCAATTTAGGATGGCCAATCCACCTAACAGGCACCCAAGGCCAGAATTGATCCTGGGTGCCTGGCGCTGTGAGGCAGCAGTGCCAACCACTGTGCTGCCCTTCCCCCAACCATGCTGTAACCACTGATGTATCGTTGAATCAGAGCACTACAATAGGCATGTGTAAGACTCGTGCAAAGGGATTGTAGAAAGGTGAATACTTAAGTATTATACATATTATTGGAGATATTGATTGTTTTGTTGTGTCGATAATTCAGGATTTTGATCAAGAACTGGTCCACGATATAGAAATCGAAAGATGAGGAAAATGTGAAGCTCACATGCAGCCCATCAGAAGTGATGATGTGTTGACTATCTCTTCCCTTCCTCCTCTTCTTCTGCTGTGACCGAACCTCTCCTCTCTGCTACCTCCGCACCATCTCCATGTGATGCAGCCCAAGAGAGACAATACTCACAACCCCCATGACTGAGAGCAACTGGTGACTTCAGAGACCTTTTGAAATCACACCATTTCTTCCAAAGATCCAGCACCACTCCATTCTGGCAAAAGCAAATTCTGTCAGCTCCTTCAACAACACAGTGCTCAATCCCTCCAATAACTCTGCAGCAGCAAAAAGCTAGTCAAAGATATATTCCCTCAAAGTTGAATGGTGGTGCTTTTCAATAGTACTGGTGTTTGAGAAAGCCTATTAATAGGACCCAAAAAATAGATGGTTGAGCTCCAAATGAACATCAGCGACTGATTAATGTAACGATTTCACCCACTCTGCATGCTTCTGCATGAGGATATAATGAGATTACAAAAAGGCATAAATAGGTTCAGGGAACATAGAGGTTAAGTGAATGGGCAAAGATCTGGCAAATGGAATATAATGTGGGAAAATGTGTGATTTTCCGTTTTGGCAGGAAGAATAAAAAGATGTTTATCGTCTAAATGGTGAGAGATTGGAGAACTCTGAGATATAGAAGGATCTGGGTGTCCTACTGCATGAATCACAAAAGGTTAGTGTACAGGTACAGCAAGTACTCAAGAAATCTGATAGAATGTAGTCATTTATTATCATCATAGAATACCTACAGTGCCCCTACAGTGCAGAAGGAAGCCATTCGGCCGATCTGCACCGGCTCTTGGAAAGAGCACTCTATTTAATGAGGGGAATGGAATACAAAAGTAGGGAGATAATGCTTCAGCTATGCAGAGCACTAGTGAACGTCTTGTGTACACTATTGGTTACCTTGTTTAAGAAAGGATGACATAATTCAGAGAAGATTTACCAGACTGATATCTGGTGTTGTAGGGTGCAAGGTGGGTAAATGTACCCTGACTAACCTTGAGCAGTTTGCATGAACCCTTTTCAACCCAGGCCTGTTACACGGTGCAATAGACAAAAGGGGTAAGAACCAGGTGAAAGCCCAATATAATTTTATTGAACACGTCATCAAGGAAAAACGATGGCCTGGATTCTCCATTTCAGCGGCTCAGTGCCAGCTCAAACGGAGAATTCACGGGCGTTTTAAGACCCGAAAATCGGCGCTGAACCCTCATCGATTCCAGGACCAGTGAGGGGCTAGCAGCGGTGCCTGGTGAAATTCCGAAAATGGTCGGAGAATGGTCGGGTCGCTTGCCGTGCATTTGCACGCCGATGACCTGCAGCGGTCGCACCGTACAACATGGCAACGGCCTTGCGCGGACCCGACCCACCATCCGCGACCTCACAGGCCACCCCCGACCACCTACCACCAGTCACCCAGCCATCGCGGAAGCCGCCCTACCTAGTGGCATAGATCCTGGTTGAGTTTGGCGGCGCTGGACGCAGTTCGCAGCTGCCACGCCGGGTTCCCGATCGCTGAGACCACACGTCCCTCACGTGGTTGGGAACTCGGCCCATCAGGGCGGAGCATAGCAGGATGACCAGTCAATGATGCGCCAACACCGTTACAATGGCCGAGTGGGCAGAGACTGGCTGACCGGCATCAAACATGCGCCGGCACCGATTTAGGGTTGGAGGGGATTCTCCGTCCCATCGCCGATAACGATATCGGCTTCAGGGAACAGAGAATCCCGTCCAATACTTCTCAGTCTTTACTATTGTACTTTAATTAAACTCTGTGAAACTCTCTCAATCTCTTCACAGGACTTTTCAGTAAGCAGCCTTAAATCTCTAAGTAAACAGTCTCTATTCCACACTAGCTATCTACTTGTGACACGCGGTTCCGAGGGTTTCGCTACACCCTATCCCTATGCTTGAATTGGTCCTCTGAAAATATTGATCATCCCTGCTCAATAAGATGGGGACAGACTGTCCCTCAGGCTTTGAGTGTTGGCTGATGTTTCAGGATCAGCAGCCGTCGATTTGACTTCCCCTCTCGTCTCGGGCTGGTCCTGGTCTTCGGGTAGTCTCACCGAGGTGGTCTTCTGGGTCTGGTCAGTCTGATGATGCTCTGCATGAGGTACACGGAGCTGGAGATAGAACATAGAACAGTACAGCACAGAACAGGCCCTTCGGCCCTCGATGTTGTGCCGAGCAATGATCACCCTACTCAAGCCTAACGTATCCACCCTATACCAGTAAACCCCCCCCCCCCCTATTAACCTTACTTTGACACTAAGGGCAATTTTAGCATGGCCAATCCACCTAACCCGCACATCCTTGGACTGTGGGAGGAAACCGGAGCACCCGGAGGAAACCCACGCACACACGGGGAGGACGTGCAGACTCCGCACTGACAGTGACCCAGCCGGGAATTGAACCTGGGACCTTGGAGCTGTGAAGCATTTATGCTAACCACCATGCTACCGTGCTGCCCACTACTGCTTGGCTGCCAGTCGAAGATGCTCTCTGGAGATACCATTGAAAAAGGTGCAAAAAGAAGAGCCCTGGTTACTCCTTTAACCCCCCTTTCCCCCACGTCTCCTTGAGTTGTTTTCGAAGATTCTGTGGCCTGTGTTCCATACTCGCATCGGACAAGGGCAGGAAGATTCAATGAGGTGACTACTTCCATATTTGGATGTAGCAGAACATGGTTTTGAACCTTCACCTGTCAGTTGCTGTCCTTATCACGCTATGTCTCTGGCCTCCTACTGAGTTGGGTGCCACCAAGTCTGTGCAGCATCCTTCTAACAGCTCCACTGGAGGTGTAAACAATGTGGCCGTTAGCACTGGCCAGGCAGTACCAGGCCTGTCTGGTTTCGACGGGAAGTTGATTGTCTAGGGCCTGGCTACATGATTACTGTCTGCTCCAGCTCTGCAGTTTACAAATTGCAGAGTCCGGCTAGGTTTAAACTTGGCTCCCACATTTCGAGTTTTTATCCATGAGAAAATATCAATATTTCTGTAACAATCCTGGAGGTCATGGGTCACCTCAGCACGCTGGAATGGGCGAGTTGTGTTCTGAGGAAAGCTTTGACAGGCTAGTCTTTAGAAGAGTGTGAGGTGACTTGATTGAAACATATCCGATCCCGTGGGGTCTTGACAGGGTGGATGTGGATAGGATGTTTCTTCCTGTGGGGGAATCTAGAACTAGGGGACACTGTTTAAACAGAAGATGCGAACCGGCGAAACAGTGTTTTGCGCATGCTCGAGAAGCCGCGCATGTGCAGTTGCGAAAAGAGCAGTGAAGGAAAAGCGATCTGCGCATGCGCAATCCATTCCTACGCTCTACGTCACAAGCGTCATGATGTCAGAGGCCCCGGACCACGCCCACTTAAAGGGGAAATGTCCGAAAATAGTGAATAACATTTTTAACGCCAGAAAACACAATTCTTTCACCTGGAACAACAGCACAATGCCTGAACTTCGACCAATAGCTGAAAGTAACCTTCGCAGGACCCTGGGACAAGCAGTTAGCACAGCCCTAAGAGATGATTTAGTCCTTGAAAACTATGACTCAGACGAGGATTTCATCATTGGACGTGGCGACCTCAGTACCAAATGCGAACGGCAAAGAGATGTGTTGTACATTGAAGCATCCGACACAGTCATGTACGAGTTCTTCCGATTTGAGGATCCTCAGTCTACAGAGAGCGGCCTGCTGCCAAGAGAGTGGTCCACGCACCACGTCGAGTCCCCGACTCCACACAGAAAGCAATAAAGACTCCACAGCGAGACCACTGCATGACTCCACACAGGGAACGATACCAGACTCCACAGAGAGAGCCGTTACAAGCCTTCACAGTGAGCTCGTTCACAGACTCCATGATGGAAGCAACGCAAGACTCCAGAGCGCAGTCCTTGCATGAGCAAAACCTACAAAAACAACAACACTGACAACAACAAGAAGCATACCAAAGGCACCAACATCAACAACAAGTATGACAAAAACAACAACAATGGAACAACGACTGGTACGACATGGTATAACTCTGCCAATGTAGGACACTGTGACAGCACAGCTCAAGACTATGGCAAGTGTGCAGGCATACCATGGCATGATAACGCATCTTGCAAATTCACATTTGCTCCACTACAAACAAGCAGACCAGCTTTCAAGGCAGGTGACATACGGCATCAATACCGCAAACACAGACGGCAGTCCAGGTCAGACAGGAAAGATGACATCAAGAATCGCTAACACAAGCATCGAACAAAAAAAGAGTCGAAATCAGGCAATGAAGTGATTTGACCATTTGAACACCTCCTGATGATTTCTTGGTTACGTAAACACCAGGACACTGTCGGCATTCACAAGGGGATGACAACATCAACATCGACACTTCCATAACAGCACAAGAAAGCCACTCGACTGTATAAATTCATGAACTTTGGGCTCATAAATATTATTTGGTATTGTATAATGATCACTGTCATCATGATTTGTACATGTCATCACTTATCTACCTATTTTGTTCAATTTTCTTTAACCAAGTACAGAAAATATGTAACACGAAAAAAGGGGGGATGTGGTGATATGCATCACTGTAAATACACAAGGGGTTAATGTAAATACACTACGACTAAGTAAACACTAGACGGAGCACCAGAGATGTCATGACATGCAGACAGACAGCTAATGAATACATAGACTAGGACACGACCAATGAGCAGTCAAGGCACCCAGAGGTGACACTACCACAAGGGGGCATTACACAACCCATATATAAGGACAGGGCACACATGCTCTGTCTCTTTCCACAGACAGACACTTAGAGAGTAGGACGGGGCAGATCAGAAGCATCACACCAACCATGTGGCTTAGAGCAGACTGGTTAGTTAGACTGAGTTACTATAACAAGATTAGCAGGAGAGTCAAACTCATAGAGAACTGTGCTAATGTTTCAATAAATCACATTGAACTTACTTCAAAGTCTGGAGTATCTTTTGGTCAAAGCTGCATCGAGTTGTAGCCTGTGTTATCCCAGAGTACGTAACACATCATCTGTTACATTTGATTTCCTGCTTTAAATTATGCCAGTGGATGGCAGTATTTATATGTGGGTGTAAGGCTGGGGTTCCTTGATACAATTCTCTTAAACATAAATTGTAGAAGACCATATAAAACATTTTAAGGGCAGGTTTTCCCAATTTGCCCCTTTGGATTTTCCAGTGGAACAGTGGTGTCTGGGGTAAGTAATTGATCATTATCTATTTTGCGCCCTACCCACACATACTTCCCCCCCACCCTCCAGCTTCTTACAGGCAAAGCCCAGAGGTGTTACATGAGCTGGAGTGGAGCGGGCATGGGCCGGGGATGATAGGGAGTATGAATAAGACCTTTTGACCTTAGTGAATCCAGACTATGGTTCATAACACCTCTGAGGAGCCATGAACCACAAGTCATGGAGAAACTGGCTAGATTGCAAGAAGACTGTCAGGGGTAAGAGATGTGCACATTCTTGATCCTTTTTAAAAAATAAATTTAGTGTACCCAATTCATTTTTTTCCAATTAAGGGGCAATTTAGCATGTTCAATCCACCTACTCTGCACATCTTTGGATTGTGGGGGCGAAACCCACGCAAACATGGGTGAACATGCAAACTCCACACGGACAGTGACCCAGAGCCAGGATCGAACCTGGGACCTCGGCGCCGTGAGGCAACAGGGCTAACCCACTGTGCCATTGTGCTGCCTGCGTTCTTGATCCTTGGGGACGGGAGGGTGGTGGTGTGAGGGGGAGGTCTGCCGCTGGTCTGTGGCACAAGATACAGCCATTCTTCCCTAAAAAGAGGTGATGCATGGGTCTCGTCAGCTGGAGAACCAGCAGACGTGACCCCTATTTCTTCCAAAAGACCCTGCTCATGTTTTTCTCTCTTTCTCTAACTGGTTCTTCACCACTGTTTAGTTCATGTTCCTTTCACCATTGCACTTTGTTGTCTTGATGTTTTGCCTCTCACTCGTTGGTATCTCTCAGGAATCAATCCGACACTCAGGCTCAAAGAGCCAGATTTTGAGGCAATAATGTGCCAAATAGCTTATCGAAACAAGGAGGCAATCTTTAAGCTGCAGTAAAAGTGGAATTAATGGAGCAACCTCCAGAAGCCAGTGGTGGGTGACATGAATTTGGATGGGGCAACCGCAGCATGATTCTGGCAAGTCACCAAGCATTTGTTGAATGTTAACGAGCAGCTTGGGAGATCTGAGAGGTCAGGCAGCATCGTAGGTGAGCCAAGCCTGAAGACAGTAATAAAAGTTGTCTGCAGCATTATTATGGAGCATTCCTCCTCCCCCCCCCCCCCCCCCCCCCCCCCCGCCCATTACAGACAGAAAAGAGTTTGACCTGTCCAACAACTCAGCTTTGGTCATCTGTCCCAAAATCTCTTGGCGTGGAACACTTTGAGAACACTTGTGAAGTGCAGCGGAGCATTTTACGACACTGAAGTCACCCCAGGAATCAAGTTGTTATTGCTTCAAGACACGGAAATGAATCTGATATCGTGATAGCCTATGGTAAATGGTGTAACATGGTCAACATGAGAAAATGTTGGCACGATGTGAACACACTTAAGACATGTGGAAAAGCATCAGACATGGTGTTAGCATGAAAAAGAATCTAACATGAGAACAACATATGGAAAAGAGTCTGACAAGACCCTAACACAACAGAAAGGGTCTGATTTGATGTTAACATATGGAACAAGGGCGGCGTGATGTCACAGTGGTTAGCACTGCTGCCTCACGCCGCTGACGATCCTGGTTTGATTCCGGCCCTGGGTCACTGTCCGTGTGAACTTGCACATTCTCCCCGTGTCTGCGCGAGTTTAACCCCCACAACCCAAAGATGTGGAGGGTAGGTGGATTGGCCACGCTAAATTGCCCCTTATTGGAATAAAAATAATTGGGTACTTTAAATTTATAAAGAAAAACTCACATGGAACAGAATATAATGGCCGTAATTCTCTGGCCATTGGGATTTTCTTCTCCCACTGGCAGCGCACCCCCGCCTGCGGGTTTCCTAGCAGTGTGGGGTGGCTTCAATGGAAATCCCATTGACAAGCAGCAGGGAGAGAGTATCCCACTGGCAGTGAACAACGCACTGGCGAGAACCACGCAGCTGGGGGACCAGGGAATCCTGCCCAGTATATGGATAGTAAACAGGAAAAATTTTCAGACATGATGATAACTCACAGAAAAGAGCCTGACATGATGTTAACATGTGGAAAAGAAACTAACAGGTGGGTAACATTCTCATCTTTCATTCTCACTCCACAGTATAAATATTTCCCACTTTCTCTGTCTTTAGCTTTGACAAAGGGTCATCTGGACTCGAAATGTGAGCTCTTTTCTCTCCCTACAGATGCTGACAGACCTGCTGTGATTTTCCAGCATATTCTCTTTGGTTTCAGATTCCAGCATTCTCAGTAATTTGCTTTTTTCTAGGTGGGTAACATGCAGAAAAGGAGCTGGCATGATGACACCACATGGGATAGGCTCTGACATGACAATAACACATGAGAAATATCCAGGTTTGCCCAAAACATGCAGGCATGTGTGTATTCGATCTGTTGAGTGTGAGGCAACTGCTCTTTTTTTAACATGTAATTCAGCAAAGCTACATTTCACAAAGAAGCCTTCTTTAACTGAGTTGTATTTTAATTTACCTGAAAACACTGACATATTCCTTGGGGTCTCTTAGCCTTCGAAAATTTGGAGTCAATCTGATCCATATCTCGCACTATAAAGTTGCAGAGCGTAACATACTTCCATACTTGGCAAAGAAGGAGGAGAATGCAATGGTACTGCAGGAAATGCAAAACATTAAAGCAAAACAAAAGCAGTTCTATGATAGAGTGACTGGAAATTTACCACCTCGGAGTAGTGATGATATTGCGACAATAGAAGATTCAGGCAATTGGCCGAGAAAAGCCATTGTACTTGAAGAAGTAGCACGTCATTCCTACAGTGTACAGATAGAGGAAGGGTTGGTTTTACAAAGAAATTGTTGCGCGCTCTTGAAAACCAGAGAAGACTGTCACAACAACGTGATGGATGACGAATCTACGTCCGAGTCAATGTCAGCTGCAGTGTCAGATAGTTCAGCAATTCCTGAGCACGAGAATGTCATGGAGAGCATTGAATCTACAAGTTCTGAGCAGCAAGGTCAAACTTTGAGAAGATCAACCAGAGTCAGAAGAAAACCTGATCGACTCAATTTGTAGATTTGGACTATTTATACATAATATGCTTGCTGTTCTTGTGTGTGTATAATATATATATATCATATTTGTTGAACCATTTTTTTTAAATTTTAAAGAAAAAAGGGAATACTGT
Source organism: Scyliorhinus canicula (assembly GCF_902713615.1). Classification (NCBI taxonomy): domain Eukaryota; kingdom Metazoa; phylum Chordata; class Chondrichthyes; order Carcharhiniformes; family Scyliorhinidae; genus Scyliorhinus; species Scyliorhinus canicula. The sequence continues at coordinate 148,237,747 of NC_052155.1, forward strand.
CAGACTCACAGGCTAATCATATCACATGTAGATACACTGATGACAATGTGTTTTTTATAAATGTTTTTTTATTGAGTTTTCATATTTTATATATGACAAATTACAAGTTATTAGAGAGAGAGAAAAAAAAGGAAAACACAAAAATTTAACATGAATATTTACAGGTAAGCATCTTCATAACAATAATTGTGGCCGCCCCCTTTAGCCAGCATACATATTTTACATTCCCCAATATGGCCGAGGCACATGTTTATAGGCATTTATTTATAGTTTGGTTTTGGGCCTTGGCTTGCCATCAAACCCCCATACCGAGCCCGTATCCCCCCCCCCCCCCTCCCCCCGGCTACCTTCCCCCGATTCCCGTCCATTTTCCCCTGGTTCTTGGCCACCCGACTATTCTTCCTCATGTACGTTGGCCACAAACAGGTCCCGGAACAGTTGCATGAATGGCTCCCACGTTCTGTGGAAGCCGTCGTCCGACCCTCGGATGGCGAATTTGATTTTCTCCATTTGGAGAGATTCCGAGAGGTCGGACAGCCAGTCTGCAGCTCTGGGTGGTGCTGCTGACCGCCAGCCAAACAGGATTCTACGGCGGGCAATCAGGGAGGCAAAGGCAAGGGCGTCCGCCCTCCTCCCCAGGAATAGATCTGGCTGGTCTGAAACCCCGAAGACCGCCACTATCGGGCATGGCTCCACCCTCACCCCCACCACTTTGGACATAGCCTCGAAGAAGGCTGTCCAGTACTCCACAAGTCTGGGGCAAGACCAGAACATGTGGGCGTGGTTGGCCGGGCCTCTCTGGCACCGCTCACATTTGTCCTCCACCTCCGGGAAGAACCTACTCATACGGTTTCTCGTTAAGTGGGCTCTATGTACCACTTTTAGTTGCGTCAGGGTGAGCCTTGCGCACGTGGAGGTGGAGTTGACCCTATGCAGTGCTTCGCTCCAGAGTCCCCACCCTATCTCTATCCCCAGGTCGTCCTCCCATTTCCTTCTTGTTGCGTCCAGTACGGTGTTGTCCCTATCTACCAGTCGGTCATACATGTCACTACAGTTCCCTTTCTCTAGGATACTTGCGTCCAGTAGGTCTTCCAATAGTGTCTGTCGTGGCGGTTGTGGGTACGTCCTTGTCTCCTTTCGTAGGAAGTTTTTGAGCTGCAGGTACCGTAGCTCGTTCCCCCCAGCTAGCTGAAATTTCTCTGTCAGTTCGTCCAGTGTTGCGATCCTGTCGTCCGTGTATAGGTCCCTGACTGTCAGTGTCCCCCCGTCCTGCCTCCACCTTTTGAAGGTGGCGTCGGTCAGTGCTGGTTTGAACCTATGGTTGTTGCAGATGGGAGCCTTGTCCGACATTTTGTACAGGCCAAATTGCTGCCGCAGTTGGTTCCAGGATTGGAGGGTGGCTGTCACCACTGGGCTGGTGGAGTGTTTTTTGGGTGGGGATGGGAGTGCTGCTGTGGCGAGGGCCCGGAGGGAGGTTCCCATGCAGGAGGCCTCCTCCGCACGCACCCACTCGGCTTCTGGCTCCTGGATCCATCCCCTTACTCGCTCGGCTGTTGCCGCCCAGTGGTAGAATTGTAGATTCGGGAGGGCTAGCCCCCCCCGGATTTTGTTTTTTGTATGACCTTCTTTGGGATCCTAGCATTTTTACCCCCCCATACAAACGCCATGATATGTTTGTCCAGCGCTTTGAAAAAGGCCTTGGGGATGTAGATCGGAATGGATCTAAACAGGAAAAGGAACCTGGGCAGTACGTTCATTTTGATCGTCTGGACTCTCCCCGCGAGGGAGAGCGGGAGTGTGTTCCATCTTTGCAGGTCCTTTTTAACTTCCTCCGTCAGGCTGGTGAGGTTCCATTTGTGGATCCCTTTCCAGTCATGGGCTATTTGGATCCCCAGGTAGCGGAATTTATTTCGGGCTTATTTGAACGGCAGCCCCTTTAGTGCTGCCCCCCCCCCCCCCCCCCCCCCCTTGCGGGTGTACTGGGAAGATCTCACTTTTGCTCATGTTGAGTTTGTAGCCCGAGAAGGCTCCAAACTCTTTCAGGAGCGCTATGATTCCGTCCATGCTGCTTTGTGGGTCCGAGATATAGAGGAGCAGATCATCCGCATAGAGTGAGACTCTGTGCTCTCTACCTCCCCTTCGGATCCCCCTCCAATTTTTTGCTGCCCTGAGCGCGATTGCTAGCGGTTCGATTGCTAGTGCGAACAGCAGCGGGGACAGTGGGCATCCTTGTCTGGTGCCCCTGTGCAGCTGGAAGTATTGGGAGTTGGTATTGTTGGTCCGTACACTCGCCATGGGAGCGTTGTATAGGAGCTTTACCCAAGCGGTGAACCCTGTTCCAAGCCCGAACCGCTCCAGTACCTCTATGAGGTATTTCCATTCGACTCTGTCGAAGGCCTTTTCTGCGTCCAGGGAGACGATCACCTCTTGTGTTCTCTCCCCGGAGGGGGTCATTATCACGTTCAGCAGGCGCCTGATGTTCGCGGTAAGCTGTCTACCTTTGACGAAGCCCGTCTGGTCCTCTGTGACCACCTCAGGTACACAGTCTTCTAGCCTTTTGGCTAGGATTTTGGCCAGTATTTTGGCGTCTGCGTTCAGCAGAGATATGGGTCTGTATGACCCACATTCCGTTGGGTCTTTGTCTTTCTTAGGTATCAGCGAGATTGAGGCCTGTGCTAACGTGGGTGGCAGTGTGCCCCTAGCTAGCGGGTCTGTGAACATCTCCCGCAGGTGCGGGGCCAGCGCTATCGCAAATTTTTTGTAGAAGTCCGCCGGGAATCCGTCCGGTCCCGACGCCTTCCCCGTCTGTATGGAGCTAATGCTCTCCATGATCTCTCCCAGTGCTAGTGGTGCTTCCAGATCCCGTTTTCTGCCCTCTCCCACGACTGGTATGTCCAGTCCATCAAGAAACCGGTTCATCCCAGCCTTCCCCGTTGGGGGCTCCGAGGTGTATAGCTCTTGGTAGAAGGCCTTGAAGGTTTCGTTAATCCTCTCTGGTTCTGTTTCCCACGTGCCTCTGGTACCTCTGATTTGCGCAATTTCCCTGCTGGCTGCCTGCTTTCTCAGCTGGTGTGCCAACAGGCGGCTGGCTTTGTCTCCGTGTTCGTACAGGGCCCCGCGTGCCTGGCGGAGTTGGTGTACTGCTTTCCTGGTGGAGAGCAGGTCAAAGTTCCTTTGTAATTCTTTTCTCTCCGCCAGGAGCTCTACGGTCGGGGCCTCGGAGTATTTACGGTCTACCTCCAGTATGGAGTCGACCAGCTTCTGCCTAGCCACCCTTTCCTCCCTATCTCTTTGCGCTTTGTAGGCAATGATTTCCCCTCTTAGTACGGCCTTAAGCGCTTCCCAGAACGTGGAGGATGAGACCTCCCCGTTTTGGTTGTTCTCCGTGTATTCCGCTATGGCCCGCGCTATCCTTTCGCTGAAGGCCTTGTCAGCTAGTAAGGCACCGTCCAGCCTCCATGTGGGGCGCTGGGCCCTTCCCGTCTCCAGCCGCACGTAGTGTGGGGCGTGGTCTGATATCACAATTGCGGAGTATTCCACCTTGTCTATCCCTGGAAGCACCGTTTTCCCCACCACAAAGAAGTCAATTCTGGTGTACACATTGTGTACTGGGGAGAAGAAAGAGAATTCTTTCTCCCCCGGGTGGGCGAATCTCCAGGGGTCCACTGCTCCCATCTGCTCCATATAGTGACTGAGTTCCCTTGCCATGTTTGAGGTTTTCCCCGTTCTGGGGTTTGATCTGTCCGTCTTTGGGCCCTGTACACAGTTGAAGTCCCCCCCCATGATTAGTCGGTGCGTCGCTATGTCTGGGATTTCTGCCATGGTCTTTTGGATGAAGCTCGTGTCGTCCCAGTTGGGCGCGTACACGTTAACTAGAACTACCGGCGCCCCATCCAGGGCCCCGCTGACCATGACATACCGTCCCCCTGGGTCCGTAACCGTCTTTGTCGCCCTAAACATTGTCCTCTTGCCAATCAGGATCGCCACCCCCCTGGCCCTTGCCCCATAACAGGAATGATAGGTTTGTCCCACCCAGCCCTTTCTTACCCGCAGTTGGTCCTGCTCCCTCAGGTGCGTCTCTTGGAGGAAGACTATGTCGGCCCTCATGTTTCTAAGGTGGGTGAGGACTCTAGATCTCTTCACTGGGCCGTTAAGTCCCCTTACGTTCCAGGTGACTATTCTGGTGGGGGGCTTCTGCCCCCTTGCTCCTGTGGGGTTAACCATATTTGTCCGGTGGACGCGCCCCTGCCCTCTGGGGTTTCCCTTTGTTAGGGGGCTGTCCAGGATGTCCACTATCACTGCTCTCCCCATGCGGTCGGGTCCCTGCGCTCCGGGGTTCCCCCTTGTCCCGGGGACACCCGCCATGGCCGTCCACTGTGTGTCCGCCACGCGGGTAGTCCCCTGCACTCCGGGGGGCCCCTTCACCCACAGACCGTACTGGGTGGGTGCTTGCAGCGGTTCCCTGTTTCGAGCCCTTGTCTGTGGCACTTTGTGGCCCTATTCCCTTTCTGGCCTCTTTTGTCCCTTCGTCCCTGCATTTCCCCTCCCTGGTCTCTCGCCCCCCGAGTGCCCCCCCCCCCCGCTCTATCCCTTTTCCCCCCTCCCCTGTATACCCCTCCATTGCCCCTCTCTCCCCCATTCCTGTCCCCATTTGCTCTCCCACCTTTGATGGGTGATCCCCCCCCTCCCCTGCCTGGCGCCTTCCCCCCTGTTGGGGGTGCGCTGCGGCCCTGCTCTGGTGCGCGCCCCCGTCGCTAGCTTTCCTGCTAGCACAGTGGCTCCCCTCTCGGAGGTTGCTGTCCCGCTTCTCCTCTCCCCTCTCCAGTACTCCCGTTCCCTCGTGCCGGGGCCTGGCCTCCCACCTGGAGCGGGCCCTTGGGCATTGGGTTGTTTTTCGTTCTGGGTGTTCCTGCCAGGGGGGAGGGGGCTGGCTTTGCCTCGCCCCTCCCCACCCCCCCGTCGGCATGACGTTTCTCCTTGCCATGGGCCCCTCGTCCCTACTTCCCATGGCGTTTTTCCAGCCCGTGCTCCTCGACGAATCTATTCGCCTCGGCAGGGGCTGTAAAGAAATATTCCTTGTTTTGGTATGTGACCCAGAGTTTTGCTGGGTACAGCATACCAAAACGTACTTTGTTCTTGTAGAGAGCTGCTTTCGCTCTGTTGAACTCCGCCCGTCTCTTAGCTATGTCCGCTCCAAGATCCTCGTAGATTCGGATGGCGTGCCCGTTCCATTTGCAGGCTCTATTCTCCTTGGCCCAGCGCAGGATTGTCTCCCTATCCCGGTACCGGTGCAGTTTGGCTATAACTGCTCTCGGCTTTTCCCCTTCCTTGGGCTTCGGGCGCAGTGACCGATGAGCTCTGTCCATTTCCGGTGGGGTGGGAAAAGTTTCCCGCCCCACTAAGGAGCCCAGCATCGCAGCCACGAATGTTGTGGGATTTCTACCCTCGATCCCCTCTGGCAGGCCCACTATCCTAATATTTTGCCTTCTCGAGCTGTTCTCCTGGTCGTCTACCCTGCCCTTCAGGCTCCCCTGTGTTGCACTCAGTTTCGCCATTTCCCTCTCCAGGGACATGACCCGGTCGCTCACGTCAGTCGCTGCCTTCTCCAGCTCTTTAATGGTTGCCCCCTGGGCTTCCAGTATCTTCCCTTGGGCATCCACTTTCTTCTCCAATCTGGTCAGAGCCTGCTGCACCCCTGACATGGCCCTGGTCACTGCTGCCTGTGCTGCGGCCTCTGCGTCTGCTTTTAACTCTGCCTTGATTGCCTGCAGCTGCTCCCTCACCACCTCGGCAAAGGCTTCCTTCCAATTCACGCCCCCCTCTAACCCCAGGGGAGAGGTTGCCCGCCCGTCCAGCTCTTTTGGATGCGGCGATACATCCTTCCCGCTGCTTCGCGTGTTGACTCGTTCGCCCAAGCTGGCTTGCCCTTTGCCCCGTCTACTTCCGGTGCCCCCTTTCTCTTGGCTCCCTTCTGGCATTTTTTTCTCCCCCTTCCTCTTCATCTTTTCTTCTCTCCTTGTTCTTCTTTTCCCCCTTTTCCGCACCCTATTTTTATTTTATTTATTATTATATATATATATATATATATATTTTTTAAATAAAAATTTATTTCCCCCCTTCTTTCCTTTACCCCTTTATTTTACCCCTTTTCTCTTTACCAGTTTTCTTTTGTTTTTTTTTAAAAAGAACAGAAATATAAGTCTCTTTTTTCTTTTGTTTTCTCTCTCCACTCGCCCAGGAGAGAGAGAGAGAGTCCCTTTGGCCTTGCCACGTGGTGGTCACTGCAGTTGGGGGGGGGAGGGGCGAGTGGGTCGGTGGTCGCTGCCGGTGGGGGGGGGGGGGGGGTGTGTCCCAGCTGCTGGTTGGGGGGGGGTCCCCGCTGCTGGTTGGGGGGGGGTCCCCAATGCTGGTTGGGGGGGGGGTCCCCGCTGCTGGTTGGGGGGGGGGGGTGTCCCCGCTGCTGGTTGGGGGGGGGTGTCCCCGCTGCTGGTTGGGGGGGGTGTCCCCGCTGCTGGTTGGGGGGGGTTCCCCGCTGCTGGTTGGGGGGGTCCCCGCTGCTGGTTGGGGGGGGTCCCCGCTGCTGGTTGGGGGGGTCCCCGCTGCTGGTTGGGGGGGGTCCCCGCTGCTGGTTGGGGGGGGTCCCCGCTGCTGGTTGGGGGGGGTCCCCGCTGCTGGTTTGGGGGGGGGTCCCCGCTGCTGGTTGGGGGGGGGAGAAAAGAGGGCCCGCCGCTGCCGCACCGCTCCCGGCCCGCGTCTGGGGGGGGGGGGGAGAGAGAAAAGGGCCCGCCGCTGCTGCACCGCTCCTGGCCCGCGTGGGGGGGGGGGAGGGAGAGGGGTTGGACCTGCCGCTGCTGGGCCCCCCTGTTGCCGCCTCTGCCTCTCCTCCGCCGCCGCTCCTCTGCCGCCGCCGCTCCTCTGCCGCCGCCGCCGCCTCTCCGCCGCCGCCGCCGCTCCTCCTCTGCTGCCGCTCCTCCTCCGCTGCCGCTGCCGCTTCTCCTCCTCCGCCGTCCGGCCTGTCGGGGGGGTTCCTTGTCTGGCGCTTGCGGGAGCCCCTCTCCCTGCGACCTCCTCGCTCGCCGCCCGGAAGTCGAATCCTGATGACAATGTGTTAATTGATTCCTTCAAAGGCAAGGGGATGTAGTGATATCATGGTTGTGTTGTAATTCACTGACTGACCACTAGGAGTCTCATCAATGTATAAGTGAATGTTAGAGTCAGGTGACCTCAGACTGACTGGAGACCTGGGAGAGAGATTGCTTATGCGTGATCATACTATGATTCACCTGTTGTTTTCTGTATTTTTTACCCACAGTTTGTTAATAAATCATTTATTGCTTTAGCTACACTCGTTCTTGTAATATATATCAGGCCACCCGACAAGAAAATAACACAAACCAGTCATTCACCTTTCATACCCCTGTGTCCAATCAGCAACATAATAGATGGGATATTATTCTGCTAGTAATGGTTCCACAGAAAAAGAAATAAAACTATGGGGGGCATAGGTTTATGGTGTGAGGGGCAAAGTGGAGAGGAGATGTACAAGGGAGGCATTCGGAGGAGGTGATGGAAGCAGTTATGATAGTAATGTTTAAGGGCGTCTTGACAATTACATGAATAGGGTGGGAATAGAGGGATACGGATCCCAGAAGTATAGAAGGTTTTAGGTTAGACATGCAGCATGGTCTGTGCAGCCTTCAAGTGCTGAAGGGCCTGTTCCTGTGCTGTACCTTTCTTTGTACCCTTTTGGACAAAAAGAGACAATTTAGCATGGCCAATCCATCTAACCTGCACATTTTAGATAATGCATGCTGCCATTGGTAAAATTGCTTGCATTCATGATCACCTTCCAAGTGTCTGCCAATGATCTCCACTTACTCCTCCACTCCCCTTTACCTGTGGGTTAACAGGCTGTTTGTCCAACACCTATAATTTCAGCATTGAAATTATGACCTCAGTGTTTTTCAAAGTGATTTACAGCCAATGAAGTACTTTGGAAATTTAGGCACTGTTGTCATTTAGGAGCACAGGATGAGTTCCACAAACAGCAATATGGTAATGACATCTATTATTAGATGTTGGTTGAGGAACAATTATAGGCCAGGACAACAGAATAGTGCCATGGAATGGTTTACGTGTACCTGAGGAAGCAGACAGGGTCTCAGCTCAATGCCGCATCCTTAGCTCAGCAACTCAGATTCTGCAGTATTGTCTCAATACCACACTGGAAGGTGGTATGGTGGCGCAGTGGTTAGCACTGCTGCCTACAGAGCTGAGGGCCCAGGTTCGATCCCAGCCCTGTCTGTGTGGAGTTTTCACATTCTCCCCTCGTCTGCGTGGGTTCCACCCCCACAACTCAAAGATTTGCGGGTTAGGTGGATTGACCACGCTAAATTACCGCTTAATTGGAAAAAAAATTTGGGTACTCTGAATTTAAAAAAAATACTACACTGGAGCATCGGTTCTGTGCTCAAATTCTTAAATCTTCAGAATCTGGAACCCCTGACAACAATAAAATCATTCTGCGGAGTTCTCTGATGTGCCATCTGCGTGTTTCTGCCTGGCACGCCCTTGCCAGCAGCTGGGTCCTCCAGTCCGACAGCTGGCCAGTGGGATTTCCAATTGTGTCCATCCCATGCCGTGGGGAAACCCGCGGGCGCAGGTGCAGTCCACTGTCAGCAGAGTGGAGGATCCCGCCGACGGAGAATTCCGCCCATTGTCTTTGGCCCTCACCACAAACCTCATTCTCTTGGTCATCTCCACCTCAATTTGTACCAGATTATTTACAACCTGTTGGCTTCTTCAACCCTAAGCTGGACTTCAGATCCTCTTAGGTAAAAATAATGCTGGTCCTGATCATGTTTCCACAGATGCCTCGCTCCATAAGTCAAATGATGCCCAACTGTCAGCTCTTAGATACGTTGCTGGAATGGGTGATGGAGAGGGTAGCTGGGCAGGACTCTGGAGTTGGGAATGCAATTCACCTGGCTCCCTTTATTAAAGAAAAGTTAAAACAGCAATTATCTTGAAGTGAAGAGTATGAGAAGAACATCGGAGACTAACTAATGAAAAGGGTTCTTTGACATGTATCCAGCCACACATTTATATTTGAAAATGCTGTATTTCTGTATCATGTGTCCTGGAGATGCCTAAAGTTAGGACCCTTGAATTTGTCAGTGGAACCAGGTTGAAAAACTAGTCCTTTCTGAGCCTGCTACTAGAAACCCTGCAAATTCCAGCTACAAACAAGAGATTGTTTACTGTGTATGATGAGACAATGGGGATGGCCCTGTTGGTGGGTGCAAGTCCACTATTGGACAGCTCAGACATTTTCTGACCCACATCCAGTCCTGAAGGAACCACAGCTCCGTAACAGACTTCACTTGCAGCTCTTGAAGAGTCATTAACAAAAAAATATCAGGTTCATAATGTGTGTTCATTTGCTCACAAGTACCCTGGGATGGAGGGTGCTTGTGAGCAAACGCGCATTTGGACGTCAGCGTACCTGGTGGAGGGAAAGACACCTGAACTCGTTCTTCGAGGAGAGTTAGTCAATGGTCAGGGACTGGAGTGTTTGACTGCCAGCCAGGGAGGTATGGGGAATCCAGGATGCAGTAATGGAGGAGCCTTGGCCCCTGGCTTTGACCAACAGGCTATCTTTGTGGATGAGAACTAGGAGATGAGCAAACTGACCATCGCTGCATGGCGCAGAAAGCCATTCATGTGGGGGGAGTGAAAATGAATGTGGTAGTCACAGGGGACATGCAGTCAGGGGCTAGGTATTGTTCTCTGTGGCTGTGACTGGAGTTCTGATGGTAGTGTTTTTTGGGTTAAAGACATCTCCTCAGGACTGGAGACAAGCCTGGAGTGAATGGAGGTAGATTCAGTTGTCAGAGTCCATGTAGGGACCAATGATATAGATGGAACTAGGAATGATCATTCTGCTGAGAGATTGAAAATAATTAAAACACAGAATGTGCCTTGATTATTAACTGAGCCACGCACAAATTGTCACAGGGTTAAGCCGATTAGAGGATTAAATGCATGGTTCAAAATGTGGTGTGGGAAGAAGGAGGTTTAATTCATGGGCACGGTATTGGGGAATGGATGAGCTGTCCCATCGGGACCATTCCAATTAAATCAGGCCGCTTTCAATGTCCTGGCAAATAATGCAATCAAGGCTATGGATAGGAATTTAAACTAATGTGGAGAGAGTTCAGATGAATCTAAAGAGAAAAATAGAGCCGTGTAGCAATTTAGGTAAAGATAATCAGTGTGGGACAGGGAGAGACGGAGAGTTTAACTGAAATGGTGCATTAACAAATTGTATCCATGAGAGAAGAGTGGCAATAAAATTAAATAGCCCTTTATCTGAATGAGTGAAGCCTTCACAGTAAGATAGATAGATAGATGAACTATTGATACAAATAGAGATAAATGAGTTTGACATAATTGTCATTACAAAGGCCAGCATTGGGAAATAAATATTCCAGGGTGCATGACATTTGGAAAAGTTAAGTAGAGTGGAAAAATAGGACGAGTAGCCCAAATTGTAAAGGGTGATTTCCGGAAGTGGCTTGGCTCAGAAGATCAGGAAGTAAAATTAGTATGGGTGGAGATTAGAGATAATAAGGGTAAGAACAAACTGGCGAGAGTGGTTCACAGACCAAATCCCGCACCAACCCCGCCATGATCCAAACAATTGCCATACCGTTGGACAGAGAATTAAGCAAGAAAAAATTGGAGCTTGTAACAACAGCGGTGATAATAATCAAGGACTTTAATCTTCATATAAGGTGGACCAATTAAATTGACAAAAGTGATCTGGAAAACGGGTTTGTAGCAAGCTTTTATGAAATATTCCTAGAACAATACATTGAGGAACCAACTAAGGCCAAAGCTATTTTATACCTCGTATTGTGTAATGAGACAGAGTTAATTTGTAATCATAGAAAATGCTGGAGTCTATTATTAAAGAAGTTTTAACAAGGGACTTACAAAATTATATTATGGTCAGAGATCAGATTCATCAGATTATCTTACAATAGGGCAATTGTTTTTGACTAATTTATTTGCGACTTTGTGGGCTAATGGGAGATCCAGTAGATGCAGGATGCTTGGATTTCTAAAAAGGCATTTAATAAATTCCATGAAACACAAGACTCATGACATCTCAGAACTTATAGGATTTTTAGAGCACATATTCTTTTCTCAGAGCCCAGATCCTTTCTGTAACATTCACAGATTTATTAACTCGCTAACTTCATCCACAGGCTTGAGAAGTCAAGCAAATTTGCAATGTTCAGTTGCCAGCTGAGCATAATCATGGGCAGCACGGTAGCACTGTGGATAGCACAATCACTTCACAGCTCCAGGGTCCCAGGTTCGATTCCGGCTTGGGTCACTGTCTGTGCGGAGTCTGTACATCCTCCCCGTGTCTGCGTGGGTTTCCTCCGGGTGCTCCGGTTTCCTCTCACAGTCCAAAGATGTGCAGGTTAGGTGGATTGGACATGATAAATTGCCCTTAGTGTCCAAAATTACCCTTAGTGTTGGGTGGGGTTACTGGGTTATGGGAATAGGGTGGAGGTTGACGTTGGGTAGGGTGCTCTTTCCAGGAGCCGGTGCAGACTTGATGGGCCGAATGGCCTCCTTCTGCACTGTAAATTCTATGATCTAATCACACGCAGTTGAAACAAACCATTGAACACTAAAGGAATAAATGGGGCATTTTCAAGTTGGCATACTGTGATTATTAGAATGCCTCAAAAGGCTCCTGCCAACAAGAATAATACATGTGTTGGGGTTCATGGAGGACGGGTTGTAAGGGAAATGCAGGCAGGTTGGGTGTTGTTAGCCTTTAGAGGATTGGGCAGATGTGAGAAGTGAGAGATGGGAGTGATGTCAGGGGCACAGAGGTGGCTACTCACCCGAGCTGTTCGAAGGAGGTCATTCAGCTTCTAACGGCATTGCATACTGGTCCTCTTGATGAGGTTGGCAGCACTCACAGCCTCTGCCACCTCATCCCAGGCCTCGTTCAGTATAGCGAGCTTGAATCTCCACCTTACCATGTGGAAGAGGGTGTCCCTCCTCTCCTCAACAGTGTACAGCATGTTCGATGTCAGCATCCACCTTGGTGCTGGTCTTCATGCAGCCATCTCTTGGCTGGAATGCCAGTCTGTGCTGAGTGGAGTGCTTCAAAGCTGCTCCAGCCTGTCAGGCTCTGAAGGCAAATCCCAAACCCAGCAGAGCAAGGATTCGGCCAGGCTGCACCTGGGCTGCATGCTGGTCCATGTTGTGTTCAGTCTGGAGGGGGGGCGGGGGAAGTCGGGGATCGTAGATTGTGGGCCTCAGAGATTGGGACCTGTGTTCCCCATTCAGGCCTCTTATTCAAACTGAGTCGTGTTGAATAGCCATGTGTTGCCCGGCACTGCAAGAGTCGAGAAACACGTGGCTAAAGGCGTTCGCTCGGGGACTTTGTTTCCTCTTGGGCTGATCGCGCCCCTTTCTCCACAGCTGCTGCCTAGCCTGTTGAGCATTTGTTGTTTTTATTTTGTTTTTCTTTCAGATATACTTTAGTATTTTGCCATTTCATTACAAATTCATTCTTTGGGCTGATGGTTCATGTATCCAGCATAATCGACTGTGATCTCCTATCCTGATGAGGCACTGGGTTTAAATCCGATTTCTCATGTATGCCGACCCTTTGTGTAATGATCAGAAAGTGCCGAGTCCTGCTTTGGGCTGCACAGAGAAATCTCTCATGCTTATTATATCACTGCAATGAAATGATATAAAATACAACACGTGATTTCCAACAGAGGTGGATTGGGATACGCAATTATTGTACAAGATACATGTGCTTGTGTTATTTATGAATATGTGGCTGAAACTGAGATTGGAAATTATTAACTGTGCCTGTGACATTCAATTTCTAAGGTAGGAAAATTGAAGGCTCCAAGCAGCTTTCATTTGATAAACGTGGAGCAATCCTTCAGAATCTAATTTGTAGCGCAGGTTCATTGATGTCATTCATTTACATTGTCTCTTGGTGAAGATCTTCTATTTGCAGCCCTGAAGAGATCATTAGCTCTTTGTCATTAAATCATGTCACACTGCTTTGCAGCTGGCTTTAATTATATGGAGATCTCGACATTTGGATGTAGAAAATGATATTTTGAAGTTTTGCCTAACTGCAGGATGGCCATTAACACAGAGAAAGCTCACGTCCTCTTTTAATCACAACCAGAAACCTGCTTTAATGAGTTCGCACAACGCGGCAGTGTTATTTTTCTGACAGGCAGGCTTCTAACAACAACAACTTACATTTATAAAAGCAAAATATTGCGGATGCTGGAATCGTCCGATCCCACCAAAAGTCAATGGAATTTTGGTTGGGCCACCGAATCTCTGGTGGCGGGTGCCGCCATGACATTGCTGGAAAATCCCAACAGGTACGGAAGCATCTGTGGACAGAGAGAGACAGAGTTAACATTTTGAGTCTGTATCATTCTTCGTCAGAGCTTCTATCTTCCATCAGGATAGAAGTGGGGGATGTTTGTTGATAATTTCACAGTATTCATGACCATTCAAACTCGTCAAATACCGAAGGAGTCCATTCACGCATGCAGCAAGAACTGGACAATATTTAACTGCCAGGCAATAACCATTTCCAACAAGAGAGAATGAAGCCATTTTCTTGTGACATTCAATGGCTTTGCCAACACTGAATTTCCCACCAACAACACACTGGCGGGGAGGGGCGTTACCATTGGCCAGAAACGCGTTTGGACGAAACATATAAATACTGTGCCTACATCTAGCTCAGTACAGACGTCCATGAACTGCAGGTGGACCTGGATCAGGGGCTGGTTTAACTCACTGGGCTAAATAGCTGGCTTTTAAAGCAGACCAGGCAGGCCAGCAGCACGGTTCGATTCCCGTATCAGCCTCCCCGGACAGGCGCCGGAATGTGGCGACTAGGGGCTTTTCACAGTAACTTCATTGAAGCCTACTCGTGACAATAAGCGATTTTCTATTTTCTATTTCTATTATTATCGTGTTACTGCACAATTTTCAAAAGGCCCTAAGAACTAGCAGAAGAAAAGAAAAACTGACATCAAAAGAATTGATACCTGGAATGTTAGAAGATAGTATCAAGCGGGGAAATCAGAAACGCGTCATCCAAAAGTTTGCAGATCATCAACCAATACTGTTTGTTTGAAGTAAGGTGGGTCAGGAGCTGAGAAGTGGCAACACAAAGTCTAGCAGACAGGCATTAAATCCAGGGCCACATTTTCGTGGCCCAAATTGTGTCCAAATGGAGGCAGCTGGTCGAATGTGGTGGCGGCAATGTCATGTGTGCCACTGTCCCACATCTGTTCTGGACATGAGAAATGTTTGTGTGGGCAATGAGAAGTTGTGGCCCGTGAAATTGCCCACACTCCTGTTTAATTAAGATCATCAAAGGGGCTGGTAAAATCACAACTTTCTGCAGGTTTTCAACTTTGATGGTTAGGCTGGTCAGACGGGCTGACCAGATGAATAGAACAGTGGCAAATAGAATTTAACCTGGAAAAGTGTGAGATGATGCATTTTGGGAGGACTAACACAGAAAGGGAATACACGATGAATGGTAGAATGCTAGGAAGTCTAGAGGACCAGAGGGACCTTGGGATGCATGTCCAAAGATCCCTGAAGGCAGCAGGATAGGCTGCTAAATTGTCAAGATGGCGTATGGGATATTTGCTTTTATTAGTTGAGTAATAGAATATAAAAGCACGGAGGTTATGATGGGGATATACAAAACACTTGTTAAGCCACAGCTAGAGTGCAGTGTGCAGTTCTGGTCATCACACTATAGGAAGGAAGTGATTGCAGAGGATATTCACCAGGATATTGCCTGGGCTGGAGCGTTTTAGCCATAATGAAAGGCTGATTAGGGTGGAGTTGTTTTCCTTAGAGCAGAGAAGGCTGATGGGGGATCTGATCGAGGTGTGCAAAATTATGAGGGAAATAGATAGGGTAGAGAGTCCCAAGATGTGCAGGTTAGGGGGATTGGCCACGATAAAATTGCTCCTTAATGTCCAGGTTAATTGGGGTTACAGAGATAGTCATGGTGTTTGTTCAGAGGGTCGGTGCAGGCTCAATGGGCCGAATGGCCTCCTTCAGCACTGCAGGGATTCTATTCTATGAATTGTGATTTTGTTGGATCTTCGCCGAATGTGATTCCGGCATCGGCAACTGGAGAATCCAGCCATATGACTCTAATTGATACAGAATGGGGGAGGGGGGGGGGGGTTAATTTAAACAGCCCTGATTTTTCCACTCACCTCCTCTCCATCAACAGATAGGGGTTTTGATTTTTTTCCCCCCCTTTATAAACGGTGTTGTACTTCCCAAGCCCTCAGTTTTGGTGTGATCCAACTTTCTATTAACAATCACAGCAAATTCAAGACAGGGTTAGTTTATTTGCGCACACTCGAATGTGAAGGAGGGTAGCATCATTGCCTCCTTTGCACTCATATAGTAAAGGATGGATAGAGAAAAGAAAGATTTGCAGGGCAAAGACCACTGAAAAAATAGAATTACCATGCCGGGCGGTACGGTAGCACAGTGGTTAGCACTGTTGATTTACAGCGCAAGGGACCTGCGTTCGATTCCCGGCTTGGGTCATTGTCTGTGCGGTGTCTGCACGTTCTCCCAGTGTGTGCGTGGGTTTCCTCCGGGTGCTCCAGTTCCCTCCCACAAGTCTTGAAAGATGTGCTTGTGGGTGAATTGGACATTCTGAATTCTCCCTCAGTGTACCGGAACAGGCGCCGGAGTGTGGCAACTAGGGGATTTTCACAGTAACTTTATTGCAGTGTTAATGTAAGTCTACTTGTGACACCAATAAAGATTATTATTATTAAATGTTTTTGAACATGGAGGATCAGTTTAAACAAATGAGCAGTGAGGTTCAATGCGAGGATTGCCTTCTTCAAAGTACAATCTTCCAGGGGTAAGGTAGAGGGTAACTATTGACCGAGTGAGCCAGTGACCAACAGAACTTGGATGGGTTCCCAATGAACGGACTTGACCTCCTTTGAATAGTTGGTCATGCGGTGCTGCTGTGATTGTGACAGTAGGCCAGTCATCCCTATTATTTTTGTTGGGGTTAGCAACAGAAAATGTTAATTGACGCAGGCGTGATTGTCACAATCATCCACACCCCATAATCTGAACACTATGCAACAGTGGCGAGGGTTGCATGTCACTGAAATGGTGCAAGGATTCTGAAAGGACTGCATTTAAAAGAGAGTCTTCCAAACTTTGGTAGGGAGGTCTCTCCTACACCATTGATAGGTCACTGTAAATGAATTTGCCATCAGGGTAGGAATATTGGGAACTGATAGGGTAGATCAGTGCAGTGTGATTGTTGACTCTGGAATATGAGAAACCAATGATAGTTTCAGATGTACATTCTGTTTTTATTTATCAAAATGACTTGTACGTAGGTGTCAGGAAGCAGAAGTAGTTTTAAGTGATCTATGTTTGTTTTGTTGGATGTTAAAAATAAGGGGCGGGATTCTCCCCTACCCGGCGGGGCGGGGGGTCCCGGCGGCGAGGAGTGGCGTGAATCACTCCGGAGTCGGGCTGCCCCAAAGGTGCGGAATCCTCCGCACCTTCAGGGGCTAGGCCGGCCCCGGAGGGGTTTGCGCCACACCATCCGGCGGGGAAGGGGCTTGGCCCCACGCCAACCAGCGCCGAAGGGCCTCCGCGAGTTGACGCATGCGCGGGAGTACCAGCGTGTGCGGGCGTCATCCCAGCGCATGCGCAGGGGGATCTTCTCTGCGTTGGCCATAGCGGAGGACCACAGCAGCCGACGTGGAGGAATAGAGTGCCCCCACGGCACAGGCCCATCCATGGATCAGTGGGCCCCGATCGCAGGCCAGGCCACCGTGGAGGCACCTCTGGGGGCTAGATCCCCCCGCAACCCCCCGAGGACCCCGGAGGCCACCCATGCTGCCAGGTCCCGCCGGTAAGGACCTACTCTAAATTACGCTGGCGGGACCGGCCGAAAACAGGCAGCCATCGCGGGCCAGAGAATCGGCAGGGAGGCCGCAGTCAGCGGCCGCCGACCGGCGCAGCGCGATTCCTGCCCCTGCCAGACCTCTAGCACCGGAGAATTCGGCAGCCGGCGGGGGCGGGATTCAAGCCGCCCCCCTGGTGATTCTCCGACCCGGCGGGGGGAGGTCGGAGAAGCTCACCCAAGATACAGATTTAAATGAGTTTAATTTAGTGTTTCTGTGTAGGAAAGGGTAAATCACTACCTAGATTCATGTTAAACAAAGGCACTTCTATGTCTCGGGGTTTTGGTTTCACCCTAATCCGTGAGTGGGAATGTCTGGTCTTGTATGTGGCGGGACCCATTGCGAGCGAGAATGGAAAATTTGGCATTCCAGCCCGAACTCCATTGACTTTCAGCAAAACCGGAAAATACCATCCGCGATTGAGGATGGAAGATTTGGGCCCGTGTCTGAATTGTGCAAAGAGAGTTTACGGCATGAAAAGTAAATAAAAGAGTGGAGAAAAAATGAGCTGTTGATCAGGGGAAAAGACCATGACCGGGATTCTCCCTTCTGGGGACTAAGACCCCACACCAGTGTGAGAACCGCCGCCAACTACTCCAGTGCCAACAGCCCCCGAAAGTGTGGAATTCTCTGCACTTCCGGGGGCTAGGTGGACGCCGGAGGGGTTGGCGCTGCTCCAGCTGGCATCGAAGGGACGGTGGCGCGTGTTCGCGCATGCGCCGAAGGGCCGGCCAGGGCGGAGCACTCCAGGAGCCGGTATGGAATAAAGGAGTGCCCCCACGGAACAAGCCCGCCCACAGATCGGTGGGTCTCTATCGCAGGCCCGTCCATCGTGGCCCCCCCCCCCCGTGGTCGGATCCCCCCACGTCCCCCGTCCCCCCCCGAGGACCGCCCCCGCCAACATACCTGCCAGGTCCCGCCTGTACATGAGTTGAGTGATTCATTCCGGCGGGACTGTCCAAAAATGGACGGCCGCTCAGCCCATTGGGGCCCGTAGAATCGCCGGGGGGGGGACTGCTGTCAGCCGCTCCCGACCGACGTGGCGGGAATCCTGCCTGTAAAATGGCGGCAGAGAATATGGCAGCCGGCGTTGGGGAGGCGGGGCGGGAGTTGTGCCCCCCCCCCCCGGGTTCTCCAACCCGGCAGGGCGTTGGAGAATCCACCCCTTGAGTGGGATTCTCCGTCCAGTGACGTCAGAATCGCGAATCATGATCGGGTAGAGAATCGCGCGTCAGTCGAAAATTGAGGTCGGGTGCTCAATGGAAACCCATGCTCCAGCGTGACAATAGCGGTGTGAATGTGTTTCGCATCCTGCGCTGGGATGGGTATGCAAATTGTACAGTAACAGCTGTTAGCATATCATTAAAGGGCCCGACCCGGTAGTCTCCAGCCACCCGTGATGTTCCGCCCTCGCCAGGCGAAAGTGACATCGGGGTGGTTCACTCGTGGTATTGAAAAATGGGAACCCATCTCCATGGCTGCTGAGAGTGAGAGGAGGTGAAAAATGTTTCGAAAGGCGCAACCGTGGACTTCCGTTTGTTCCGCTGGCTGGAGGGGCGTCAGCCAGGGCAGGGTGGAGTAGTGGGGGTTGGCCAGGAGATGGACCGTGGGTCCAGGGTAGAAGGATCAGGGTGGCCAGGTACGGGACGCCATTGGCCTGCAAGCTAGCCAACTGACTGCGCACAGCACTGACTGCCCACTGTGTCCCTTAAATGTGCTGAGTGCCACCAGCTGTATGGATGCCCCCCCCACCCCCCAACTCCTAGGCCACCACTCAGGAACCCAGGAACCCCTAGACCCCAGCAAACCCATCCCAGGCACCGAACGGAGATCTGTCTGAGATCTCCCAGAACTTTGTACACAAGTGCATCTGCACTGTAGCGAATGCCCTATAGGCATGGACGGCGCAATACACCACCTTCGGCCTGGACCGAGCCCACCAGGTTGCCTGGCAGTGGGATTCGCCACAATCGCCGGCATGCGCCATGCCCAGCGTGTGTTGACGGACCTACCGACACTGGAACATGAGGGGGTGCCCTTCATCAATTGGAAGGGGTTCCACTCCCTAATGTGTAGTTGGTGTGTTACCACCATCGTGCATATCTGCGCCCGCTCTCCAGGCAGCGTGCACAACACCTTTGTTCTGGCACACTCAACACTGCCTGACATCTTTGAGGCGCTCTCCTGGGTGAGGGGCTTGCTCCTGGGCAACGGGGGTTATCTGCTGCAGTCGTGGCTGAAGACGCCTATCCAGTGTTCAGTCCGACGTGGAGAACCATGCAGTGACCAGAGGCAGCATCGAGCAGTGCATCAAAGTGCCGGAGGCGTGGTTCAGGTGCCTGCCGAGGGGCTTTCCAGCACAGCCGTGGGAGCGACCTGCATCGTGGGTGCATCCTCCACAACGTTGCGCAGCAGAGGAAGGACATGCCGGAGGAGGAGGTGGAGGAACAGCATGCCTCGTGATGCACTATCAATTACGACGAGACGAGAGTAGAATGTAATTGAGGCTTTATTACACAGAGATGTGTAGCCTCCTACAGCAGCTGCTGTACGGAGAGCACACATATTTCGGCCTCGATACGGTTGAAGGCCTGGTGAGCTTCGGCCATCAGTGGGAAAACGGTGGAGTGAATGAGTGGGTGGGCCTTGTCTACATAGTTTGGGACCCACTGGGCGTAATACGAAAAGAACCCCAGGCATCGTTTAAGGGCCTTGGGGCAGTGGGGGATAGGGAGTTCCATGACTCCGTTCTGGACCACATAGCCGAGGATGTCTAATCGGTTCATGCTGAACACGCACTTCTCCTTGTTATACGCGAGGTTGAGGAGAGTGGCGGAGTGGAGAAATTTGGAAAGGTTAGCGTTGTGGTTGTCATAATATACATCCATGTACATAATGAAGTGCAGACAGGCAGTGATTGACACACAGGATGACCAGTAAGCACACAGAACACAGCAGCCAATCACCAGACAGGACACGACCACTATAAAGCCAGAGGGCACCAGTTTTCCCGTTCTCTCGGGATCCAGCCTCTGAGACAGTCAGAGCCCGTGGGCCAGTGCAAACACCATGTGGTAGTCAGTAAGTCTGGTCAGGCTAGCCTCAGGTCTCCAGTCAAGTCAGCATAGTGTCAACCCACAGTTGAACATGTAAAACAGTTAGATGTTAAATAAAATTGTGTTGCATCTCATCAAGTGTTGGAAGTCTGTCTCTCGCTACACTGCATCAAACGTAGTCCACATAGACCCTGCCAGCCCAACACATCAGTGGTCCTGCTGGTCGTGGCCGCAGATGGTGACGTTATCCAGGTACGGGAAGGTGGCCTGCTGTCCGTACCGGTCAACCATTTGGTCCATCTCCCGTTGGAAGACCGAGACCCCGTTAGTGACGCCAAAGGGAACCCTAAGGAAGTGATAAATGCGGTCGTCTGCTTCTAACGCAGTGTACGGGCGGTCCGCCTTACGGCTGGGGAGCTGGTGGTAGGCAGATTTCAGGTCCACTGTCGAGAAGACCGGGTATTGTGCAATCTGATTGACCATATCAGAAAGGCGTGGGAGGGGGTACGCGTCGAGCTGCGTGTACCGGTTGATGGTCTGACTGTATTTTCACCATCCTGTTTTTCACCACTACCACTTGGGCTCTCCAGGGTCTGTTGCTGGCCTCGATGATACCCTCCCGAAGCAGCCACTGGACCTCAGACCTGATGAAGGTCCTGCCCTGGGCGCTGTACCATCTGCTTCTGGTGGCAACGGGTTTGCAATCCGGGGTTAGGTTTGCAAAAAGGGAAGGCGGGTTTACCTTAAGGGTCGCGAGGCCGCAAATGGTAAGGGGTGGTAAGAGCCCGCTGAATTTCAGGGTTAGGCTCTGGAGGTTGCACTGGAAGTCCAGGCCGAGTAGCAAGGCAGCGCAGAGGTTGGGGAGGACGTAGAGGCGGAAGCCGCTGAACCCCTTCCCTGGACGGTGAGGGTGGCGATGCAGTACCCGCGGATTGCCATGGAGTGGGATCTGGAGGCCAGGGAGATTCTCTGGTTAGCGGGGTGTACCGCGAGGTAGCAGCGCCTTACCGTATCGGGGTGAATGAAGCTCTCAGTGCTCCCAGAGTCCAGAAGGCAGGAGATCTCGCGCCAGTCGACTTTCACCTTTGTCGAAGCGGTCGCGAGGTTGTGTGGTCGAGGCTGGTCAATCGTGACCGAGGCGAGACACGGCTGGTCGTCGGCGGATGCAGGCGATGATCGGCCTGATGAGGTGCCCGATGGGCAGGGGTCCTGAGGCAGGTATGATGGTGGCGCCCATGGGCTGCACGTGTCCTGGGGCAGGAAAGATGGCGGCGCTCATTGGTTCTGAGGCAGGCAAGATGACGGCGCCCACGGGCCGCACGTGTTGTGAGTAGAGCAAGATAGCGGCGCCCACGGGCCGCACGTTGTCCGAGGAGGGGAAGGTGGCACGTGGGGGGTGCTGGGACAATAGTGGCGATTGAGCGGGCCTGGCACACTGCAGCGAAATGTCCCTTCTTGCCACAGCCCTTGCAGACGGCGCTCTGCGCCGGGCAGCAGTGCCGGGGGTGTTTTGACTGTCCACAGTAGTAGCATTTGGGTCCCCCAGGGTTGGTTGGCTGCCACGCGGCGCAGGCATTGGGTTAGCTGGGGGCTGTCGCTGATGGGGTCCACGATGGGGTAGCCGTCGGCGGGGTCTACGATGCACGGGGGGGGTGGGCCGCGCAGTCGGGAGCATAGGCCTGAACGTTGCGTGAGGCGACCATAAGCGAGAGCGCTAGTTTTTTGGTCGCCGTGAGGTCAAGCGTGGCTCCTTCTAAGAGGCGCTGGCGGATATAGTCAGACCCTATGCCCGTAACAAATGCGTCTCTCATCAGCACATTCGAGTGTTCCGTGGCCGAAACGGCCTGACAGTCACAGTCTCTAACTAGGGCGAGCAGGGCACGCCAGAAATCCTCCAGACTCACCGAGAAGTTGGCGCCGCGTGGAGAGGAGATGCCTGGTGTAGATTTTGTTGGTCCGCTAGGTGTAATTTTCCTTCAGTAGCGCCATGGCTTCTGTATAGGTGGGCACGTCCTGGACGAGGGGAAAAACGTTGGAGCTCAGCCGCGTGTACAGAATCTGGAGCTTCTGTGCTTCTGGGATTGGGTCTGGCGCAGACCCGATGTAAGCTTCAAAACAGGCTAGCCAATGTTTGAAGTCTTTTTTGGTATTGTTTGCTTGAGGATGCAGCTGCAGGCAATCCGGCTTGATGCAAAGGTCCATCTCTGAAAAATCTCTGTGTAATAAATTGATGCACTATCAATTACGGTGAGACGAGAGTAGAATGTAATCGAGGCTTTATTACACAGAGATGTGTGGCCTCCTACAGCAGCTGACAAAATGGCTGCTGTACGGAGAGCACACATATTTATACTCCGCCTACTGGGCGGAGCCAGCAGGCAGGGATCTACCCCCTTACCTGTAGTACAGGGGCCTTACAGTAAAACCCATATATATATACAGTATAATACATCAGTGGTGACTACCACACCTCGTCCGATGAGGAAGATGTGGAGGAGTGCAAGGATGGGCAGGGCGTGAGGCCCGGGCGACAAGGAGGCTGCACATGTGCACGAGGGCCAATCTAATCGCTTCCAGGTTCGCCGACTAGGGGGCCTGGCCACCGGCTGCCAAGCAATCGCATCTCCTGTTGAGACACCATGCACTCCACCCCGCCCCCCTCCAAACTTTCCCCCAGCTGCACCACAAGGTGTTGGCCCTGAGTCAGCAGCATCGGCGGGTCTGGTTCATGGGGTGGAGGATGATGGCAACTCTGTTCTGCGATGAGCTCTGGTGCTCCGCAATGTCTGACAACGTCCAACTCCTTCCCTGGTCACATATCACTGTCCGCCCTTGTGACCCCCTGAATGTGTGCCGGCCATTCCATCACACAGGCCCACAGTCTTTCTGGGGCGGGGGTGGTGAGTAGTGATGGGTCAAGCACCAGGTCGGCCCTACCACATGACGTCCCCGCATTGCTGTCCTAGGCCTCTGCCGACTTCGAGGGAAGCCACTTGTGGCCCGTTCCGTCCTCCAATACCCACACCTCACATCACCAGCATCCCATACCGAACCGCCACACCCTCTTCACCCAGCCCATCCCTCACACCCTGTGGTCTGAGGGCCGAGGCTGTTCGGAATATCCGTGAACATGTGTTTATTGGTGACAGTGCTGCACCTGTGCCAACTGAACTGGTGTCTACCTTTCTAACCTTGGTGCCCTAACGCACCTTCTAGGTGGCCCCCCAGGCAGTACATCAGAAATGGATGTGGCAAGCTGCATACCCTGCCCTGTGACCTCGGTCCTCTTTGGCAGCCTGGAGCTACCGGGCCCGCCACAAGTGGAGTGGTGCCACTTCGTGGGCCGAAGGGCCTGTTCTGTGCTGTATTTCTCTATTTCTATTTCTCTATTTCTATTTCTGGTTATGACAAGTGGAGTGGTGCCACCCTGCTCTTCCCACTACCAATTGGATGGGGGAGGTGGGGCGGACACACACAGGTGTGGGGGATTCAGACTGTGCTACATCCCTCTGAGACGGTGCCATGTCCCTCTGAGATTGGGCCCATCACTCAGGGACCAAGCCAGGTCCCTCTATGACTGGCTCAATTCAGCCACTGCCAAGCCAATGCTCTTGATGCCTGCAGCCATGGCTCATTGTGACTGGGCTGTGCTCTGGGGCAATGTAGCAATTTCCATGTGGCCCTGGTGGTTGGACTCCTCCGACTGCACCTGCAGGTGCTGGAGTGTTGCTAACTCCTCTTGTAGTCCCCGGCTCTGCGCTTACATTTATGGGACCGCCGTCTCCAGAGTCCGGAGAGCCCTCTGGACGGCACCTAGTCCCTGGGGACGGGCTGCCCACCACCCCCTCAGGGTTCCTTCCTCCACTTCATATACCACTGCAAATGTGTGCTGTGCACCATGTAGTGCCCCAGGAGCCACTTCACTAAAATGCCCAACAGAGGTGAGTGTCTCTGGGATGGTGGAGACTGTTGGTGACGAGATGTTGGTGTCATCCCCGGACATGTGCCCCGGAGTGTCGCTGGGCTCCTACACGGGCGTCGGATCCCAGCCTTGTCGCCCGGTGAGTCGCGGGGTTGCGGCTGGGCACGAGGGTCAGACACGGTGCCAGTTCCTTATTGCCTGGTGCAGCGCCAGCCCTAGGGTTGCTGGCGCCCCGGGCAAGCTGTACTTCAGCGCCCTTCGGGGGGGGCGAGGGGGGGGCGGGGCCGGGGGGGGGGGGGCGAGGGGGGGCGGGGCCGAGGCGGGGGGGGGGGGTGAGGCGGGGGGCGGGGCCGAGGCGGGGCTGAGGCGGGGGCGGGGCCGAGGTGGGGGCGAGGCCGAGGGCGGGGCTGAGGTGGGGGTGGGGCCGAGGGGGGGGGGGCCGAAGGGGGCGGCGGGAGGGGGGGGCGGAGGGGGCCACCCTGGGGGAGGGCGGCCACCGCGCATGCGCTGGTTGGCACCGGCCCAACTGCGCATGCGCGGGACCCGAGTCTCTGGCGCCCCCTAGCACATGGCGCCCCGGGCGACTGCCCGAGTTGCCGGCACCTTGGGCCGGCCCTGGTCTGGTGGTGACCCTGCAAGACACAAGTAAAGATGCATGGTGAGATTGGGGATAGATGTCGTGTGGGAGGGTGACTAACCTGCCATATGGAAGTCATAATGCATTGGGTGCTCACTTGGTTGTCCCATGCTGATCTCCGCCTCTGCAACTGCCGGCTCTCTCACTTGGGTCGCTGTCTGTGCAGAGTCTGCACATTCTCCCCGTGTCTGCATGGGTTTCCACCGGGTGCTCCTGTTTCCTCCCAAAGGTGTGCAGGTTAGGTGGGTTGGCCATGCTAAATTGCCCAACGGTTAGGTGGGGTTACTGAGCTGCGGGGAGGGCATGAGGCTGTGGGATTGAGTGGGGGGTGCTCTTTCAGGGGCCTGTGTAGACCCGATGGGCTGGCTTGCTCCGCAACGATGAGGGGCCACAGGTCCAGTGGCCCCTTCTGGAATTTTAGCTCCCCCTGCGGTTGTGTTCCACCTTCTCCCACGGGGGTGGGGATTGGGGGGGGAAGAGCAAATAATGCGCAGTGTGAGGCACTCGGACGTGGACACCACAGCATGTGGTGCAGTCTGTGGTGCTAGGCGGCTGCTGGCGGGTGGGGTGTGGTCACCCTCTGGGGGGTGTGGGTGCGGGGTGTGGGATGGTGGTGTGTGGGAGGGGAGTGGTGCCGGGAGCACAGAGATGGTGACCCACCATTTCTGACCTGGGGTACTGGCCATCCTATCCCAGTACTGCTTACTGGTCCGCCTTATGGAGGCCGCATTGGATGGGGGGGAGAGGGGGGGGGGGGGGGGGGAGTGTGGGAGGGGGTGGTGCCAGAGGTGGTGACTCACCTGGGCCACTCTGAGGAGATCATGCAGCTTTTTCCGGCACTGTTGCCCGTTCTTTGTGGTGGGGCCCACGGTGCTCATGGCCTCTGCCACCTGCGCCCTGGCACGGTTTACATCTATGTGTAGCAGCTGCCTTCCCACCCTGGGGAACAGGGTGTCCTGCCTCTCCTCCAAGCCAGCCCGCAATATCTCCAGCTCTGCATCTGTAAATCTTGGGGATGCGCTCCAGAGTGGTATTATCGTGGCTGGAGTGAGAGTGTGTGGGGAGTGGAGTGCTCGCATGCAGCTCCAGCTTGTCAGGCTCTCCAGTGCCAGTCCTAACTGCAGTGAATCCGACGCCCATGTGGCGCGGGTGCTGACCAATTTTCATGTCCGAATTGATCCGGGACCTGTGCCACCATCAGGACTGTGGAACACCTCCCATTCAGTCCCAGCATCGGCACTTAGCCTCTCAAACGGAGAATCCCGCCTCTTATGATTTTAGTTTAACCAAACACAATACAGAAGGAGCCTGACAGCTGGAGAAAGAACAAGTCTCTCAGCTCTGCCAGAAACAGAAGCAGAACAATGGAGTAATGGGAACCAATGCAAGTCCCAGAAACTAAAGGACAGGTACGCCGAGAAACTGGATAATGAAAAGATGTTCACAGGAAGATTGAAGTAAAAAGAAAATCAGTTATGGGAGCGGCGTTTTCAGAACCCCAAAATGTACCATGGAGTTCAACCAACCTTCCCCTTTAATGTATTGTTGTTTGTGAAGCACACGGCTTGTTCTCCAGGTGTTGTACTACAACTATGGACACGCGGGTTTTTAAACACAAAACAATGGTTATTCCATGAATTCAACTTAAACCTTTTAAATAAATATTGGATCCCTTAACACCCCTTACTTCAAAGATAACCCCAAAAATAATACAACACTAAATAATCTCTCAAAATGTTCCATTAGACTTAACACCTTTAAACAGAAACACATCAGGTTAAAGACATTACTATTATGAGTTTAAGTCACCCAAATGATTCAGAGATAGTCTTTCGTGGCAGAGATCACAGCAAATCCAGCTCCCGCAAAACACAGACACCCCCAAGCTCTTTTCTCAAAACTGGCTTTCTCCTTTCAAAACAGCTCACAGCAAACCAGCCAGGCACTTTTCAGCTGCTTTCTCAAATGGCTTTCTCCTTTCAAAACAGCTCACAGCAAACCAGCCAGGCACTTTTCAGCTGCTTTCTCAAACTGAAACCAAAAGCCCCAAAAAGCAGAAGTGATCTCAGCTCAGCTTCCCCCTCTGACATCACTTCAGTAATATGAGCTGCCCAATTTCTTAAAGGTACATTGCTTAAGCATCTATTTCTTAAAGGTACTCTCACATGACACCTACCTCCAAGAAAAAAAAACCCATCAACTTCAAGATGGTTTCATTTTTCACTTTTGCACCATCCACTAAGAAATGTACACAGTAAATATACTTTTTCGTTTCACAAATAAAAACAACACAAGCAAACAGACATAATAATAAAGTCCATCTTTCCCGTTCTTCTTCCTCCAACTGAAATCCTTCTCGATTGACAGTCTCTTTGAACAAGAAAATCAATGCACGATCCATCCATTCCTCTATGCCTCGGCAATTCTCTTTAAAGTTAGATACTTCAGTTCAATCTGATCACAGAGCCCCTTGCAATTCTCCAATACAGGAGCATCGGTTATCACAGCTTTCAGGCAGTCACATGCCTGTTGAAAGTCAGCTGTCCATTGAAATTTTTGACGTTTCCTTAGCAAGTCCATCAGTGGAGTAATCACGCCACAAAACTGTTGCACAAAGGTTCGATCAAATCCACTCATGCTAAGAAATCACATTATTTCCCTTCGTCTTGAGGGTATCGGAAACTCCTCAAGGAAAGTGATTTGGGCTTCTCAAAATTCACTTTCGGCTAGGTTCATCACCAAATCCACCTCCTGAAGTCGATCGAAGAACTCCATACGATGTTTTAAATGTTCTTTCCACGTCCGGAAGTTGGAAATAAAAGCATATTGTCCCACTTTCTCAATGCAATCCTTCAAATGTGGGATAGGATAAGAGTCCGTTCTTGTAACTGCATTAACCTTTTGATAGTCCACACACAACTATTGGGCACCGTCTGGTTTAGGTACCATCACTATGCGTGAGCTCCATTGGCTGCAACCCATTTCAATTATGCCATTTTTCAGCATACTCTCAATCTCTCTGTTAACCTGTGCCAATTTTAAAGGATTAAGTCTATATGAATGTTGTTTGATAGGAACAGCATTTCCCACATCTACACCATGTATAGCCATTTTAGTACTTCCCAATTTATCTCCACAAACTTGCCCATGTGATATCAATAACTCTTTCAGGTCAGTCAATATTCATCCCAATTTTTAAGAACATCCTCATTTTACAATTTAATTTGAGGTATGTCAAATTCTCAATCATCTGGATTTGGTTCGTCACTTTGAGTTAGAATCGTTAAAACTTCCTTTTTCTCTCCTTCCCTTTCAAAGTACCTTTTAAGCATATTCACATGACACACTCGGTGAGTCTTCCTTCTATCTCGTGTTTGTACCACATAATTCACCTCACTTAATTTACTTTCAATCTGATAAGGTCCATAAAACCTTGCTTTTAAAGGTTCACCTACCACTGGTAACAACACTAAAACTTTATCTCTACTTGCAAAACTATGAACTTTGGATTTCTTGTCCACTACCCGTTTCATTGCATTTTGTGCAACTTTCAAATGTTGTCCTGCAAATTCACCTGTTCTATTTAATCGTTCCCTAAAATTTGACACGTAATCCAATAATGTAATTTCCGATTTCTCTCTCACCAATTTTTCCTTAATCAATTTAAGTGGTCCTCTTACCTCATGACCAAAAATTAGATCAAAAGGACTGAATTTGGTTGACTCATTAGGTGCATCCCTAATTGCAATCAGTACAAATGGAATTCCTTTATCCTAATCCTCTGGATAATCATGACAATAAGTCCTCAACATTGTCTTTAATGTCTGATGCCACCTTTCTAATGCTCCCTGCAATTCTGGATGGTGCGCAGTTGATTTAAATTGTTTTATTCCTAAGCTATCCATTACTTCTTTGAATAACCTTGAGGTAAAATTTGATCCTTGATCTGATTGTATTTCTGTGGGTAGTCCATATCTAGTAAAGAATTTAAGTAACTCCTCCACAATCTTTTTAGCTGTAATATTACGTACTGGAATGGCCTCTGAAACCTAGTAGACACATCCATTATAGTCAAAAGATATTGATTCCCACTTTTTGTTTTAGGAAGCTGTCCTATACAATCAATTTGTAAAAGGTTCCTCAAATGCTGGAATGGGTATTAAGTGTACTGGTTTTATCACTGCTTGAGGTTTCCCGACTTGTGTAACATGGTTGACAAAACTTAACTACATCTTTATGTAGTCCAGGCCAATAAAAATGTTTTGGGATTTTAGCTTGAGTTTTCCTTATTCCCAAATGACCTTCCTCTAGTACCTCATGTGCAACTCGCAACACCTCCTTCTATACCCTACCGGCAATACTACTTGATGAACTTCGGACCACTTTTCATCCGCCAGCATATGTAAAGATCTCCATTTTCTCACCAAGACATTACTTTTACGGTAATAACACCCTGGTATACACTCAGATTCCTCTTCCGTGTATGCTTTCTGATACATCCGTTTTATTTCGACATCTTTCTGTTGTAACTCCGCCAATTTTCCTGAACTAAAAATATCCGCCTCATCCTCCACCTGTTCTTGTTATTTTTCAACCATCTGATCAAAAATCGTTTCTGATAATTGCACTTCAACTTTATCTTCACTCTTTGATTTCTCCTCTTGTCTTAACCTGTGACTTTGCGATCTTGTTACTTCACAATCCGGAAAAATCCCAGGATATTCGTCCTTCAACACATCAGTTGTCTGATTTTCCACTGGCTTATTAACCACAGTAGGCATCACTCTATCTGGTGTTTTTACCACATACTTCACCTCACTTAATTTCCTTTCAATCTGATACGGTCCACAAAACCTTGCTTTTAAAGGCTCACCTTTCAAATGTTGTCTAGCCAATTCACCTGCTCTATTTAATCGTTCCCTAAAATTTGACACGTAATCCAATAATGTAATTTCCAATTTCTCATCCACCAATTTTTCCTTAATCAATTTAAGTGTTCCTCTTACCTCATGACCAAAAAGTAGTTCAAAAGGACTAAATTTGGTCGACTCATTAGGTACATCCCTAATTGCAAACAATACGAATGGAATTCCTTTATCCCAATCCACTGGATAATCTTGACAATACGCCCTCAACATTGTCTTTAATGTCTGATGCCACCTTTCCAACACTCCCTACGATTCTGGATTTGATTTAAATTGTTTTCTTCCTAAGCTATCCAAAACTTGTTTGAATAACTTTGAAGTAAAATTTGATCCTTAATCCGATTGAATTTCTATCGGTAGTCCATATCTAGTAAAGAATTTAAGTAACTCCTCCACAATCTTTTTAGCTGTAATATTACGTACTGAAATGGCCTCTGGAAACCTAGTAAAGACACATCCATTATAGTCAAAAGATATTGATTCCCACTTTTTGTGTTAGGAAGCGGTCCTACACAATCGATTAGGACCCTTGTAAAAGGTTCCTCAAATGCTGGAATGGGTATTAAGGGCGCTGGTTTTATCACTGCTTGAGGTTTCCCTATCACTTGACAGGTGTGACATGATTGACAAAATTTAACTACATCTTTATGTAGTCCAGGCCAATAAAAATGTTTCTGGATTTTAGCTTGAGTTTTCCTTATTCCCAAATGACCTCCCACTGGTACCTCATGTGCAACTCGCAACACCTCCTTTCTACACCCTACCGGAAATTCTACTTGATGAACTTCTGCCCACTTTTCATCTGCCTGCATATGTACAGGTCTCCATTTTCTCATCAAGACATCACTTTTATGGTAATAACATTCTGGTATACATTCAGATTCCTCTTCCGTATATGCTTTCTGATATATCCGTTTTATTTCTACATCTTTCTGTTGTAACGCCGCCAATTTTCCTGAACTAAAAGTATCCGCCTCATCCTCCACCTGTTCTTGTTCTTTTTCAACCATCTGATCAAAAATCGTTTCTGATAATTGCACTTCAACTTCATCTTCACTCTTTGATTTCTCCTCTTGTCTTAACCTGTGACGTTGCGACCGGGTTACTACACTATCCTGAAAAATCTCAGCATATTCGTCTCTCAACCCTTCAGTTGTCTGATTTTCCACTGGCTTATCAATCACAGTAGGCATCACTCCCACCTGCGATCCAGCTATATCATTACCCAAGATAAACTGTATTCCTGGACAAGATAGTTTATTGATTACTCCTACTACCACTTCACCACGCTTCACTGGACTTTCCAACCTTACCTTATATAATGGAACGCTACTCCTCTCACCCTGAATTCCACATTTCACCACCTTTTCTGGCAACATTCTTCCCAAACTATATAATTCCTCATCTCTTACCATTAAAGATTGACTAGCCCCTGTATCTGTTAAAATTGTGACTTTTTTACCTGCTCATCCTGATACACATGAGTAAACTTTACCCACACAAGTAAATTCTTTAAAGACATCTGGCACCTTCTTAACAATTACTTCTTGAACAGGCTGTACAATCGTTTGCACCTCCTTCGCTTTCCTTGGGCTTTCCTTTACCACTCTAACAAATCCCACTGTCTTCTCCTGTTTTACCACATCAGCCTTCCAGTGCTTTTCTTCACCCGCCAACACTGTGACTTTACATGGCCTAGTTTATTACAGTGAAAACATTTGAAACTTGTCATTTCTTTTCCATCCTCCTGGATTTCTTTTGTAATCTGAGGTACACTCTCCTTATTATCTCCCATCAGATCACCTTTACCTTTACCATTTGAGTATTTCTCATGTCCCCAGTTTCTATCCCTCACCGGCTGAAACTGATGTCGGAAACCAAGCTTTGATTTATGAACTAATTCATAATCACCTGCCATTTCTGCTGCTAATCTCGCAGTTTTAACTCTCTGTTCTTCCACATGAGTTCTCACTACATCAGGAATTGAATTTTTAAACTCCTCCAAAAGTATAATTTCTCTGAGAGCTTCATACGTTTGGTCTATTTTCAAAGCCCTAATCCACCTATCAAAATTACTCTGTTTGAGCCTTTCAAACTCCATGTATGTTTGACCAAATTCTTTTCTTAAATTTCTAAACTTTTGTCTGTAAGCTTCAGGCACTAGCTCATATGCACTTAAGATGCTTATACGTTCCAGATACCTCCTCCGGTAGTGATGCAAACACTTCACAAGCTCTACCTACCAGCTTTGTTTGCATCAATAGCACCCACAGGGGCTGGTTTAGCACACTGGGCTAAATCGCTGCTTTTAAACCAGACCAAGGCAGGCCAGCAGCACGGTTCAATTCCCGTCCCAGCCTTCCCGGACAGGCGTCGGAATGTGGCGACTAGGGACTTTTCACAGTAACTTCATTGAAGCCTACTCGTGACAATAAGCGATTTTCATTTCATTTTTTTCACATGTCCTGTGGCCATTTCATTTGTTTAGCTACCTTCTCAAATGAAATGAAAAAGGCTTCCACTTCCTTCTTTTCAAACCTTGGCAATGCTTGGACATATTTAAATAGATTCCCACCAAGCCTTCGACTATGACGCTCTTTCTCACTATCCTCATCACTATCCTCCAACTGTACGTTTCCCTTTATGTCTGCCAACTTTAATATTTCATGGCCATTTTCCGAAGTTCAAACTCCCTCTCTTTATCTTTTTCCCTGATCTGTGTCTCCCTTTCTTTTTCTTTTTCTTCTCTCTCTCTTTCTTTTTCCTCTCTCTCTCGTATTCAAGCCGCATTAATTCTTTCTCATGTCCCATTTGTTTAATTTGCAACTGAATTTTTGCCAGTTCCAATGAGTCAGACTCTATCTCAGGCAACTTTAAATGCTTAACCATCACCATAATTACATCATCTTTTTGCAATTTGTCAGGTAATGTCAACTGCAATGTTTTTGCCAAATCTAACAGTCTGCTTTTTGTTTCTGTCCGTAAGGTACAGCGTGTGACATTCCCCACCCCCAAAAACTTCTGAGCCTCTGAAAGAGCCATTGTTCATAGCACTCTCCCCACTTAAACTAAAACACCACACCGGAAAAGCAACAATCCTTCACTGTCCTTAAGTTCACAAAAGCCAATCCAATAGATAGACTTTTATCCCCCTCGAGCCGCCAATTGTTATGGGAAAGGTGTTTCCAGAACCCCAAAATGTATCATGGAGTTCAACCAACCTCTCCCTTTAATGTATTGTTCTTTGTGAAACACACGGCTTATTTTCCAGGTGTATACTACAATTATGGACACGTGAGTTTTTAAACACAAAACAATGTTTATTTCATGAATTCAACTTAAACTTTTAAAATAAACATTGGATCCCTTAACACCCCTTACTTCAAAGATAACCCCGAAAATAATACAACACTAAATAATCTCTCAAAATGTTCCTTCAAACCTCCAAAAGACTTAACACCTTTAAGCAGAAGCACATCAGGTTAAAGACATTACTATTATGAGTTTAAATCACCCAAATGATTCAGAGATAGTCTTTCATGGCAGAGATCACAGCAAATCCAGCTCCCTGCAAAACACAGACACACCCAAGCTCTTTTCCTCAAAACTGGCTTTCTCCTTTCAAAACAGCTCACAGCAAACCAGCCAGGCACTTTTCAGCTGCTTTCTCAAACTGGCTTTCTCCTTTCAAAACAGCTCACAGCAAACCAGCCAAGCACTTTTCAGCTGCTTTTCAAACTGAAACCAAAAGCCCCAAAAAGCAGAAGTGATCTCAGCTCAGCTTCCCCCTCTGACATCACTTCAGTAATATGAGCTGCTGCATTACTTAAAGGTACATTGCTTAAACATCCATTTCTTAAAGGTACTCTCATATGACAACAGGAACTGGAATTTGAGCAGCGTACTGTTCACTGAAATTAAAAACAGAACTGGAAAGGGTAGGCTGTGTGAAATCAGTTAGAGCAGAGCTTCACAAACCTTCGCACAACCCCTGCTGGTGTCTCAGGAACATCAGGGAACCCCAAACATCTCATAATGATGATGCCTGTTTTGTTGCTGCACAATAGGTGCAGACACAGAAATCTAGCTATATCTGTGCATATATTACCAAAAAAGCATGTGTAGCTATCTGGGATGGCCACTTACAAAGAAACATGGACGTTTGCAAAGACTCAAGGGAAATATGGGCAATACAAGATTCAGGCAGGCTCAGAGCCTAAATGTATATTTGTAAGCAGAGAACCAGACAGTAGCGAAACCCCCAGCTGATTTTCATTCTAATGACCCATTTCCCTAAGACAAAGGACTGATACTCAAGTAACCGATACAATTCCAGACACATCGGCACCACTCCCTTTACTCAGGAAGCATAAACAACAAGGTCAATGACCGCTTAGTACATGCCCAGCCATCAAGGCACCCGCCCCTTTATTGGCTCAGATCGAAGGCAGTGATTGAAGTCTACCGAATTATTGGGCCCAAACCTAAGGACCGCCCAAAAGAGTGCAAACCATCCCCCCCCCCCCCCCCCCCCCCCCCCCCAAGGATAAAGAGAGACACTGCCATGTGCTCGATCTCTTTTGGACCTGGCGCTCCGGCAACGTCCATCTCCAACTGCAGCACCACGACCAGAAGCAAAGCCAAGTTTAACGCTCGCTACCAGATTGATGAGCCCAGCTGAACCGCAGTTACTTCTCCTGACCCAGCAGATCCAGATTCGAACAAAGGCCACTGTTCCTCTGACCTAAGCCGGGTGCCTGAAGTTAAGTACAGGTTGTCATAGTATTAGGCGAAATTTAGCTCGTAGTGTTTATGTTGCATGTATAAATTGATCTTGTGTGTAAATAAAGTACTATTGAACTTGAACTAACTAACTGTTTGTTGGGTCTTTGATCCTTGTGGTGGTATCATTTGATACCTGGCGACTCTGAAAGCAATATAATATCAATATCTAGACAAAAGAAGGGCAACCTTATTGACTGCCATATTTATAGCGAGTAAATATAGCAACACATGATAAATAAGAACTAAAGGCTGACCTGCCTGTCACACACATCTGCTTGATGTCAGGGGTGATGTTGGAGAGATGGATTTCTCATTTCAGGTGTGGCATTCAGCCGGCTCCTGATTTTTGCTTTTGTAGCCGTGTATCAGCAGAAACCACTCACACAAAGGAAGGAGCTCAAGAATTGCTCTCTTTGCCACATTAGCACACTGATGCATTAAGCGGCTCCAAACGTTTATCAACGATAGTGCAGTGAAGCATTGCTTTAGAGTGAAGTCAGAAGTCCTGTCAGTCAGGCTCTCATAACCGCGCCCTGATAAGTCACCTGGCCTGGCTGTTAGTGCAAATTTGATGCTCATCTGAGGGAGGGAAGTATTCCAACAAAGAAGAGTGTAAGCCATGCAGGTGCTGTGTAATGTCACTGAAAATATTCTCACCAGGAGTGGAATTAACTTGAGTGAGAAAGTCATTCAAGGTGGGAAAGTAGTGGCAGGTCTTATTTTAGATGGACAAAGCACAATTTCCTCAACAGCAGCACGGTAGAATGCGTGGCACAGTAGCACAGTGGTTAGCGCAGTTGCTTCACAGTGCCTGGGACCCAGGTTCGATTCCTGGCTTGGGTCACTGTCTGTGCGGAGTCTGCATGTTTTCCCTGTGTCTGCGTGGGTTTCCTCCGGGTGCTCCAGTTTCTTCCCATAAGCCCTGAAAGATGTGCTGTTAGGTGAATTGGACATTCTGAATTCTCCGGAGTGCTAATGTAAGAGTACTTGTGACAATAATAAAGATTATTATTATTATAAATCTCTTGTGGTGAAGATGGTATAAACCAAAGACAGCCTTGGAGTGACTGGCTCACTTTATTTCACCTTGTAAAAATATTTGCAAGATATGCAAGTCTCAAAAGCCATGAAGTACTGCTCAGCAACTCTGAAAATTGTGCTTTCTTATCCACACAAAACAGAAAGACTTCATGACAAAGCTCAAAAGCTCTCACGAGAACCTTACCCCACGACAGCCACCTCACCTCCCACTGCCCATTTTGTCAGACACAATTTTAAACAATCTTGCTTGCAATGGCCGAACTTTAATGCTGTTGACACTTTGCACTGCTCCATCCAGCACATTTTCTGGAGGTGCAGGCATCTTCTCATTTGTGAGCTGTGGGCGACAAAGTGACTGCTTGTGCAGTGTGGTGCTGCAGCTCTGATCCACACTGCAACACGTGCTATCTTCCCGACCATTGCCCCGGCACCATCAGTGCCCATCAACACACTTCTCCCGACTGATTCCGTGGGCGGGATTCTTTCAGCCCAGGCCGGGCCGGAGAATCGCCGGGACGGGCGGGAATCACGTGACGCCGCCCCGACGCTGCTCCGCCGACTCTCAGGAGAGCGGAGAATCGCCGCCATTGGTGCCGGCGCGGCGCTGGCCGGGGGCCGCTCTACGTGGCAAAATAACCCCGACTCCCACCGGCGCCATTCACACCTGGTCTTACCGGGCGGGACCTCAGCGTGGATGCATCCGGGAGCGGCCTGGTGGGGGGGGGGGAGGGGGTTCTGACCCCGGGGGGCGGTCTCCGCTGTGGCCTGGCCTGCGATCGGGGCCTACTGATCGGCGGGCCGGCCTCTCGGGCTGGGAGCCACTTTGGTTCTCCGCCGGCCCCCGTAGCCCTGCGCCATTTTGCGTCGGGGCCGGCATGGAGGAGGAAGCCACTGTGCATGCGCACTTTGGCGCCGGTCCCACTGCGCATGCGCACATTGGCGCCAGTCCCACTGCACATGCGCACGTTAGCACCAGTCCCACTGCACATGCGCAGACCCACAGCGCCCATCTGACGCCGAGGATCGGCATCTGGAGCGGTATGGGTCGCTTCAGTGTCGTGCTGGCCCCCTGTAGGGGTCAGAATCGCTGCTCCTGAGGCCATGTTGATGCCGTCGAGAAACTAAACGGTGATTACGATGGCGTCAACACTTAGGATCAGAGAATCCCGCCCCATGTCTTTTGATGAGGTTGTTGGTTCAGTCGAATATTTGTTCGTCAGCCTTGTTGCCCTGCAGAGGGACACAAAGCAGCAAGTCCTCCTCAATAACATTACAGAAGATGGAGCAATAGTGCAATCCCCAATAGGTCAATGGACTAATCTAGCTGCAATGAATATATCTCACAACATTTAAGACGGGAGACTGGCTGACTCTCGATGTCATCAGCACGATCATGAATTTGGCGAGAAACAGGAGGAGAGCTGTATCACCTCAATCTTTCTACATGCTGTCCCATTTAGCATGCATTTTACCATTTCTTTGGTGCAAATCCTTGTCATGTTTTCACCAAATAATGCTGGCTTCTTTCGCAAGTGCAATGATCAAACCATGTGCCAACTCCAATGTGGTAACTTTCGCTGTAGATTGCCTCTGTTGTGTTCTTGCTATCTGTCTTGGAAGATCCTACCATTATGAATCATAGAATTTACAGTGCAGATGGAGGCCATCAGCCCATCGAGTCTGTACAGGCCCTTGGAAAGACCATGCCTCCACGCTATCCCCGTAACCCTGTAACCCCAGTAACCCCACTGAACATTTTATTTTGGACACTAAGGGCAATTTATCATGGCCAAGCCATCTAACCTGCACATCTTTGGAGTGTGGGAGGAAACCGGAGTAGCCGGAGGAAACTCACACAGATACAGGTAGAATGCACAGACTCCACACAGACCGTGACCAAGCCGTGAATCGAACCTGGGATCCTGGAGCTGTGAACCAACTGTACTAACCACTATGCTACTGTGCTGCCTGATTATGGATTTCATGGATTTACTAAACGTCATGAAATATGTTTTCTCCTGAAGAAAATTATGTCCTTGTGCTTATGTTCAGGATGATTTGTTTCCAAATGTCTTCAGAGCCTTGAATCATTTCAACCATTGAACTGTTGGATAATATTTTACAGCACACAACACATTGTGCTTCAGGTGAACCAGCATGCATGAATCCCAGGCACCGATAGCTCTCATCAAACCCATGCTTCTAATTTCCTGCCACTGCTTCAGTTGATGTGCGCAGTGAGTGATGCCACTGATTGTTCGCCAGTGATTGCCTGAAGGGTCCATCTGCATCACTTGCTTCTGCTTCTTTGAGCCGTCATCCTTGAGGCACCGATCCATTGCTGAGTAGCACACCTAGATTAGCACTAATAGTGATAAGACACTATCACACACAGTTAAGCACCCAGTACCTGTGACATCTGCAATTAAGAAGAGGCACACAGTCACAAAATACATCTGCCTCACATTAACTGCTCTGGTCAAAGCTCCCCACTCATGGCCCCCTTGCATTAACCGCGCTGGCCAAAGTTCCCCTCCCATGGCCCTCTCACATGAACTGCGCTGGCCAAATCCCCGCCCAATGGCCTCGTCACATTAACCATGCCGGCCAAATCTCCCCTCCCATGACCCTCTCACATTAATCGTGAAGGGCAAATTACCCCCGCTCCTGTGACCCCCTCACATAAACTGTCCTGGGTAAAAAAAAACTCAGATGGCCCGCACACATTAATTGTCTTGGCCAGCCCCTTAACAGTAACCCCCTACTCAGAAAGAGTACTCACCCTCACTGCTCTTCTGCTGCCGACACTCCTCTGGTCCTTGGATCGCTGCTGCCACCTCCTTACTGCCTCCTCACCACTTCACCGCCTCCTCGCTGTCTTGCGTCTAGGCCTCATCGCTGCCTCTAGGCCTCACTGCTGACTGTGGGCCAAATCACTTCCTGACGGTCTCCCCACTGCCTCTCCATTCCACCACCACCACCTCTCCACCACTTCTCACCACCTCTTTTCCACATCTCTCAGGCTGCTCTCCTGCTGGCTCCCTCAATCTTCACTGTTGGCCATGGACTTTTATCCCCATTAACAGCGTTGGATGGGAGTGGCGATGCATCCACCCCCTAGATCAGAAATCCCAGTTGGTTCCATCATGAACCATGATTTTGGAGTATTCTTCTCATGTTGAAATCAAATGGACCAATCAGAGCAAGATCTGTAGGTGCACTGGTCCGAGAGGCCTTGCTCTGATGGGCCCATATAATTTCTGTAATTATTTTTAAACTTGGTCCTTTGCTCTTTGAGTTGGATCTGGCATTTTCTGGTCATGTGGTGGCTGCCAGACTTGCGCATCCTCTGGCAGTCCTTTGCCGACCCCTGTTTAGGCTAGAAAAATGCCAGGTATCTGAAGCAATCGTAAGGTTTGTGACCTTATTCCAGTCATTGGAGGAATAGTATTTGGTTGGGGACTTGAGTACCAGAGCAATTGTTTGAAAGTTTGGAAGGTCATGACTGTTCAAGACAAAGAAATACTGAGAGGAGAGTTGGAAGTCCAGGAAGTTGTTCCTTGTGGGGAAGGGCGGAGGGAAAGCATTGTTTGAAAGAAGTTTCTAAGACGTATCTGTTCGAGCGTGAAGTTTGGAAACACTCATATGGAAGCTGGAGTGCAATGAGATCAGTTGGCTCATGGTTTGATCATAATCTGGGGGGAGTTGAGGAGAAATCCTCAGAAGATCAATTGGGTGGCATCTGCCACTTGGTTTCAGAGTGTGGTGTGTCTGACCACAGTTAGCCTTTTAGGTTACAGGGACTAGACTACAACATCACAGCATAAGATATATTTTGTAACCTGTGTTGTCCTTTAAATCTGTGTACACTTGTGAAGATAAGTAGGACTAAAGCAGTACTGTATTATAGACAAACTTTTCATGTTTAATAATGTTTTTTTATCCTGTTGTCAAAAGCTAATTGTAAGCCCTGTGACTGTGTTTATCCATGCTTTTTGGGGAAAAAGGTAAGAGTTATTGTCTTGTGAGCAGGGTTCCATTCTGGGATCTTCCTGTCCAGTAGTAACATCAAGTGGGATCATAACATAGGATTCTCCTGAACATGAAGTTGATCAGGTTGAATGGTTAGTTCGGATTCACAGAGATGTTACGCTGAAGAAGGAGGCCAGTTGGCCCAGGGTGTCTGCGGCAGCTCACTGAATGAGCATTATAACTTTGTGCTATTCGCCTGCCTTTTCCCCATACTCCTGCACATTGTTTCTACTCAAATAATCATCTAATACCCTCTTGAATTCCTCGATTAGTTCAGCCTCCACTACATTTCCAGACAGTGCATTTGAGACTTGAAAACACTCGTATGAAAATGTTTTTTTCTCACATCGCATTTGCTTTATCTGAAAACCACTTAAAATCTAGTTCTCAATCCTTTTATGAGTGGGAACAGCTTCTCCTTATTTACTCTGTCCAGCCCCCTTATGATTTTGAACCAAATCTCCTCTTAGCCTGCTCTTGTACAAGAAGAACAGTCCCAAAGTCTTCAATCTTTCTTCATAACTGGTATCTCGGGCGGGATTCTCTGATCCTGAGGCTAAGTGTTGACTCCGTCGGAAATGCCATTTCTAGACGGTGTCAGCACGGCCCCAGGATCAGCAATTCTGGCCCCTACAGGGGGCCAGCACGGTGCTAGAGCTGTTCACTCCGCTCCAGCTGCTGAGCCAGCCGTGGAATGGGCGTGCGGGGATGTGCACATGCGCAGTGGGTCCGGTGTGAACACGCGCATGCGCAGTCCCACCAGTGTGATTTCCACACATGCGCAGTGTTTCCCCTATCCGCGTCGGCCCTGATGCAACATGGCGCAGGAGTACAATCGCCGGCATGGAAGAAAGGAAGCCGGGAGACAGAGAGGCCGGCCCGCCGTTCGGTGGGCCCCAATTGCGGGCCAGGCCACATCGGAGCCCCCCCCCTGGGGTCGGACACCCCCCACCCACCCCACAGGCCGCCAACCTGTTAAGTAATGGGTTAAGAGACATTTCAATAGGTTGTCTCATTTATGTTAAGTATCCAATAATTGACACTGATATGTAAAGGGGCTTCAGGTGACCTTTGGGTCAGGTGATGTGATGTTTGAGTTTTGTGCAGAGTCTGTTGAAGTAAGTTAAAGGTGTTTGTGGAAAAGGAGCAGAATCTTTGACTCTTTATACAATAGCAGCTAAACGTATTTATGGTAGCAGAGGATGATTGCTGTGGGGATGTGAAGGGTTGAAAGATACAACTTTTCCAGGCCAAACCAAGGATTGAGTGAGGAAAAAAAACCCCAAAGGTATATGGCTGAACCTAGGATAAAGATGGCTGGATATGACTACCCCCCCTTATTTTATGAAAGGGGATTGTACGATCAATGGAGAAGCGCAGTAGTTATGTGGACTAAGGTAACTGTCTTGGGAAAGAGAAAACAATGTATGGCATTGGCTCTTTCACTACCTTATGATAGTAAAATCCGGAGCAAAGTGTTTTTTGAGCTGGAATTGGAAGAGTTAGACTCAGAAGAAGGTCTAAAGACTCTATTACGATACATGGATAAGATTTATAAAAAGGATGACTTGTTAAGTGCGTATGAAGCCTGGTCGGATTTTGATGGGTTCCGGAAAATAGAGGATTTCTCCATTGAAGACTAGATAATGGAATTTGGCAGACTATATAAAAGGCTACAGAAGCACAACCTGGAATTTCCAGTCTGTGTTTGCCTTTAAATTACTTGACTGTGCTAAAGTGAGCAACATGGATAGGCTCTTGGTTTTGACAGGAGTTCAGTTTGCGGATAAGGATACCTTATTCAATCAGATGACAGAAGCTTTAAAAAACGTTACTGGGGAAACATTCAATTCCATTGGCTTTGATGACACAAATAGGGTCAATAAAGCAAAATATGGAAGATACACTACTAACAGGATGGCGAAATCATACGGCTACAAACAGGTTCCAAGACTATATAAGGAGATCGGGACCCAGAAATTATGAAGACAGAAACCCAGTCGGAACCTAGAATAGGAAGATAAACCCCAGAAATGCATGGGGCATGATAAATCGATGTTTTCGATGTGACTCTCAATACCATCATGCTTTCAACTGTCCAACACTTTATAATAGAGTGTTTGAAGCGACACATGACAGGGAAGAGTCAGAAGAGGAAAAAGATAGTGACCAGAAAGTAGGCATTGTCCTACTAACAAGCAGTTTTACGCCGGTAATGAGGGTGTTGGTTGCAGAATCCTTCAATTGTGCTGTATTGGACAGTGGCTGCACATCTACTGTGTGTGGAATTGACTGGTTAAAATGTTACAAGGTTAAGGAATTTGAAAGTTCCACAAGTTTCAGGTTTGGGGATGATAATACTCTGAAGTCGCTGAAAAGAGTGGTGATCCCTTGCGATATTGCTGGAGTGAATCATTTCATCAGCATAGATGTTGTATCAAGTGAGATACCTTTGCTTCTGAGCAGACCGTTGATGAAGAAAGCACACATGAAACTGGATATGGAACAGGATAAGGCAACAGTTTTTGGAAAGACGGTGGACTTACGATTTACACAGTCGGGACACTATTGTATTCCATTACTGACAAATAATATTTCAAGTACAGTTGTTAAGGATGTGTTAATGGCAGTTGCAAATGGGACTTTAGCTGATAAAAAGCTTGTTGTAGTAAAACTGCATAGGCAATTTGCGCATCCATCTCCTCGGAGCCTGAAAAATGTATTAAAGGATGCAGGGGTAAGGGATGAAGACTATGCTAAGCTAATAGAACAGGTTAGTGATCGCTGTGAAGTTTGTAGGAAGTACAGAAGAACACCAAATCGATGTGGGCCTCACGGTAGCATGGTGGTTAGCATCAATGCTTCACAGCTCCAGGGTCCCAGGTTCGATTCCCGGCTGGGTCACTGTCTGTGTGGAGTCTGCACGTCCTCCCCGTGTGTGCGTGGGTTTCCTCCGGGTGCTCCGGTTTCCTCCCACAGTCCAAAGATGTGCGGGTTAGGTGGATTGGCTATGCTAAATTGCCCGTAGTGTAAGGTTAATGGGGGGATTGTTGGGTTACGGGTATACGGGTTACGTGGGTTTAAGTAGGGTGATCATTGCTCGGCACAACATCGAGGGCCGAAGGGCCTGTTCTGTGCTGTACTGTTCTATGTTCTATGTTCTAACACCAGCATGACCAATAGTAACCCTACATTTGGCCAGGGATTTTAACAACATTGTGGCCATGGACCTTAAGATCTGGGATAAAGCCAAAAATATATTTATTTTGCAATTTGTAGATTTAGCAACCAGATTTAGTCAATCAACGATTGTACAAAGTAAAGAAAAGAGAGTAATTCTGGATCAAATCGTGGAAAAATGGATAGGGACAGGAATGGGCCCACCGGCAAAATTCCTTATGGACAATAGGGGAGAATTTGCAAATGATGAGTTTAGGTATATGTGTGAAAACGTGACTATCACAGTTCTGAATACGGTTGCAGAAAGCCCATTTAGTAATGGTGTGTGTGAAAGAAACCACGCGGTAATAGATGACATGCTCCGGAAAATTTTGGCAGATAGACCAAACTGCAAGCTAAATTCATCTTTAGCATGGGCGGTACATGCAAAGAATTCATTGCAGATGGTTGAGGCTATAGTCCCTATCAACCAACCATGCCGGTGCTCTGCGGAGAATCACGTGCAGGCGACGGGGTGGCATGGCAGGATTCGCGCCGGTCGCGAGTATTCTTCGGCCTGGCTCTGGGCTGGGAGAATCCCGCCCCTCATCCTTGGAACTATTTTTGTAAGCCTCTTTTGCACTCTCCCCAGTGTGCTCACATCCTTCCCATACTGTGGCACTCAGAACTGTACACAATATTACAGCACAATATTACTGTACACAACAGAATATCAAACTACGCTAGAGTCACAGACAGACTCTCGGCGGTTGTGGCAAGGACTAAACAACATAACGGGCTACAAAGCAAAGCCGAGCAGTATCTCTGGCAGCAGCACACTCCTCCCCGATGAACTTAATGCATTCTATGCTCGGTTCGAGCAGGTAACCAACAATCCGCTGTCCAGTGCCCCAGCAGCCAATAATTCACCCATACCCACCATCACAGCTTCCAAAGTCAGATCGGCCTTCCTGAAAGTGAACCCACGGAAGGCGATGGGCCCGGACTAGATCCCTGGTCGTGCACTGAGAGCCTGCGCAGACCAGCTGGCAGAGGTATTCACAGACATCTTTAACCTGTCCCTACTCCACTCCGAGGTCCCCACCTGCTTCAAGAAGACCACCATCATACCGGTACCAAAGAAGAACCAGGCAACGTGCCTCAATGACTACTGCCCGGTGGCCCTGACGTCAGTTGTAATGAAGTGCTTCGAGAGGCTGATCATGAAGCGCATCACCTCCATACTCCCGGAACGCCTTGACCCACTTCAATTTGCATACCGTCGCAACCGGTCCACATCAGACACCATTTCCCTGGCCCTACACTCATCCCTAGAGCATCTCGAAAACAAGGACTCCTACATCAGACTCCTATTTATTGACTACAGCTCCGCCTTCA
Source organism: Scyliorhinus canicula (assembly GCF_902713615.1). Taxonomy (NCBI): domain Eukaryota; kingdom Metazoa; phylum Chordata; class Chondrichthyes; order Carcharhiniformes; family Scyliorhinidae; genus Scyliorhinus; species Scyliorhinus canicula. Next base: position 148,281,771 of record NC_052155.1, read on the forward strand.
ACACCATAATCCCAGCCAAGTTCATATCAAAGCTCCAAAACCTAGGACTTGGCTCTCCACTCTGCAACTGGATCCTCGATTTTCTGAACAACAGACCACAATCAGTAAGAATGAACACCAACACCTCCTCCACAATAGTCCTCAACTGTACACAACAGAATATCAAACTAAGCTAGAGTCACAGACAGACTCTCGGCGGTTTTGGCAAGGACTAAACAACATAACGGGCTACAAAGCGAAGCCGAGCAGCATCTCTGGCAGCAGCGCACCCCTCCCCGATGAACTTAATGCATTCTATGCTCGGTTCGAGCAGGTAACCAACAATCCGCTGTCCAGTGCCCCAGCAGCCAATAATTCACCCATACCCACCATCACAGCTTCCAAAGTCAGATCGGCCTTCCTGAAAATGAACCCACGGAAGGCGATGGGCCCGGACTAGATCCCTGGTCGTGCACTGAGAGCCTGCGCAGACCAGCTGGCAGAGGTATTCACAGACATCTTTAACCTGTCCCTACTCCACTCCGAGGTCCCCGCAAGGCTGTGTACTTAGCCTCCTACCCTACTCCCTGTACACACACGACTGCGTGGCAAAACTTGGTTACAACTCCGTCTACAAGTTTGCTGACCATACGACCATAGTGGGCCGGATCTCGAATAACTCGAGTCAGAATACAGGAGGGAGATAGAGAACCTAGTGGAGTGGTGTAACGACAACAATCTCTCCCTCAATGCCAGCAAAACTAAAGAGCTGGTCATCGACTTCAGGAAGGAAAGTACTGTACACACCCCTGTCAGCATCAACGGGGCCAACGTGGAGATGGTTAGCAGTTTCAAATTCCTAAGGGTGCACATCACCAAAAATCTGTCCTGGTCCACTCACGTCGATGCTATCACCAAGAAAGCACAACAGCGCCTATACGTCCTCAGGAAACTAAGGAAATTCGGCATGTCCACATTAACCCTTACCAACTTTTACAGATGCACTATAGAAAGCATCCTATCGGGCTGCATCACAGCCTGGTATGGCAACTGCTCGGCCCAGGACCGCAGGGAACTTCAGAGAGTCGTGAATACCGCCCAGTCCATCACACAAACCTGCCTCCCATCCATGGACTCCATCTACACCTCCCGCTGCCGGGAGAAAGCGGGCAGCATAATCAAGGATCCCTCCCACCCGGCTTACTCCCTTTTCCAACTTCTTCCATTGGGCAGGAGATACAGACGTCTCGCACGAACGACTCAAAAACAGCTTCTTCCCCACTGTCACCAGACTCCTAAATGACCCTCTTATTGACTGACCTCATTAACACTACACCCTGTATGCTTCATCGATGCCAATGCTTATGTAGTTACATTGTATATCTTGTGTTGCCCTATTATGTATTTTCTTGTATTTTCTTGAATTTTGTTTAATTCCCTTTTCTTCCCATGTACTGAATGATCTGTTGAGCTGCTTGCAGAAAAATACTTTTCACTGTACCTCGGTACACGTGACAATAAACAAATCCAATCCAATCCAATCCAATATTCCAGCTGAGATCTAACTAGTGTTTTATACAAGTTCAATATAACCTCCTTGCTCTTGTACTCTACGCCCTATTAATAAAGCCCAGAATATGATATGCTTTCTTAACCATTCTCTCCACCCCTCCTGCTACCTTCAATGATCCCTCTGCTCCTGCACCCTCTTGAGAATTTTACCTCTTATTTCATATTGATTCTCCATGTTCTTCCCACCAAAATGCGTCACCTCACACTTCTTTATTGAACTCCATCTGCCACTTATCTGCCCACTCCACCAACTTGTCCATGTCTTTTTTGAAGTTCCACACTGTCCTCCTCACAGTTTAAAATACTTCCAATTTTTGTATCATCTAGAAACTTTGAAATTGTCTCCTGCAGTGCAAGATCTAGATCATTAATATATATGATGAAAAGCAAGGGTCGCTATACCTACCCTGGGGAACACAATATCAAACCTTCCTCCAGCCTGAAAAATAACCAATGAATACTTCTCACTCTTTCACCTCACTCAGCCAATTCTGGATCCATGTTCCTACGGTCCCTCTTATTCCATAATATTTCTCCCTCAACGAGAGAGATAATTCCATCCATTATTAAACAGGCAAGGCACTTTCATGACCAATTCGCCTATTTGGCTGCACAAAATGCTGATCGCAATTGGTGTTTAACTATCAATTATTGAAAATTGAATTCTGAAGCTCCAACTTGTTCGCCTGCGGTGGGCGAGGACGGGGGCAGCTACCCCCTACTTCAGAAATCCCAGTTGGTGCCAACTACATTTCAATCATGAACTATGATTTTGGAGTATTCCTCTTAGGTTGAAGGATTAGTACACATTTGCTTTCACCTTCAAAGGTCATAATTACATTTGGACTTGTTTGCCACAGGGGTACCACAATGCCCCGACAATATTTCTCAAAAGAATGGCAACAATTTGAAAAGACTTTCCCAGAACACAGTGTTCATTACAATACATGGATGATATACTCCGGCAACTGATTCCATCAGGGAACATTTTTTTTGATTAGATGAACTGTTCACGCTTTTGAATTGAGCCGCTCCGAAAGCTGATCCATGAAAAGCTCAGCTTTTCAAAGAGCAAGTGACCCACTTGAGTGTGTAATTTCCAAGGAAGGAACTAGCCCAGGTTTACACAATGTAGCGATTATTCAGAAATTACCTCTTCCCACAATTAAAACCTCTCACTGATCATTTTGGGTTTCGTTAGTTATCAAGGAAACTTTATTCCAAATTTTGCCATAATGACTTTCGAAAGCCCAAAATGTCAACATTTAGTCTGGTTGGAAAGAGTCTCACACTGCAACTGGAACAAATCTTAATAAGCAGTAATGCACGCTGTGAGCCTAATTGTATTTGACTCTGCTTTACCTTCAAATCTGCAGGTTGCTTCTTGAGAACAAAATCTAACTGCTGTGCTTTGCCAGGACCATGGGAATCTGCAACTGATTGTGTAAGTATCACGTGTCCCGTAAATGGCAGAGATGACCTATTCTAGGTATGAATGTCAACCATTAGCTGCATTCTGGACAGTACAATACTTTACATACATCACAGTGTTGCAACATATCATTTTACACTCACCGCACGCGACTGAATCAGTTGATCAAGCCTGGAGATTCTTTACTCTTCTCATGACGGAGGAGTGGACTTTGGAATTATTACAGAGAGACAGTGATATCACAACAAAAATGACATTACTTCCTCTTTTATCGGCTTCTGAGGGACACCCTCATGTGTGTTCTTTAAGTGACTTGAATTGCATCCAGTTATGAAGGAATCTATCGAGGATTTTTCTAATTTTTTCATGGTATGTGGGTGTCGCTGTCTAGGCCGGCATTTATTGCCCTGCCTTCTTGAAACATTGCAGTACATATGGTGCAGGTACACTCACAGTGCTGTTAGAAAGGGAGGTCCAGCCTTTTGGCCCAATGACAGTGAAGGATCCCCTATATAGTCCCAAGTCAGGACGATGTGTGGCTTGGAGGGGAACTTGCAGGTGATGGTGTTCCTGTGCATCTGCTACAATGCCTTGTCATTCTAGTTGATCACAGGTTTGAAAGGTCCTGTCGAAGGAGCTTTGCTGAGTTATTGCAGTGCATCTTGTAGATGGTACACATGGCTGTCACTGTGCATTGATGGTGAAGCGATTGGCTGTTGAAGGAGGTGGATTGGGTGCTAATTAAGGGGGCTGCTTTGTCCTGAATGGTGCCGAGCTTCCTGAGTATTGTTGGAGCTGCACTCATCCAAGCACACAGCTGACTTGTGCCTTGTGTATGGTGGGCAGAATCATTCAATAAGAGAATCCCTACTGTGCAGAGGAGGCCATTCAGCCCATTGAGTGTGCACCAACCCTCCAAAAGAGCACTGCACCCAAGCCCACTTTCCTGCCCTATCCTGATAAGCCCTTATACTAACCTACATATCTTTGGAACTAATGGGGCAATTTCGCATGGCCAATCCACCTAACCTGCATCCTATTCATTCATGGTTTGTGGGTATTCCTGGCTGGGCTCCTCTCTAATTGCCCTTGAGCTGAATGCATTTCAGCGAGCATTTTTAAGAGTCAACCAGATTGTTGTGGATCTAGAGTCACATGCAGGCCAGGATGGCTCATTAACTTCCCTCAGGGACATTATTGAACCAGATTGTCTTTAGGACAATCGACAATAGTTTCATGGCCATCATTAGACTTTTAATTTCAGTTTTTTTCATTGAATTTAGATTTCACCATCTACCACAGTGGAATTTAAACCTGGGCCCCCTCAAGGAGCTAGCCTAGTGACAATGCCACCATGTCACTGTCCCCTTCAATGCCCAGCAATGGTGATGATGGTGCCTGTCTCATTGTCTGTAAGGTATGATTTGATGAGCATGACTGTGTCAGGCTGTTGCTTGACTAGCTTGTAAATCAGCTGTTCTAATTTTAGCACAAACCCCATTAGTAAGAAGGACTTTGCAGCGTCAACATGGTAAGTATGCTGTTGCGCCTCAGTTGCTGCCAGGTGGTCTGTTCAGTTTCATTTCTTTTAAACTTTATAGTGATTTGCTGGACCATTTCAGAGCCCACCTCATTGCCGTGGGCCTGGAGTTACATGTAGGTCAGACCAGGTAAGGCCAGCAATTCTCCTTCCTTGAACGGGCATTAGTGAAGCACATGGATCTTCATAAAAATCATTTTGCGATCATTATTACTAAGATTAATTCCAGATTTATTAATTGAATTTAGATTTGAACCCATGTCCCCAGATGACTTGTGTAGACTGCTGGATTGCTATTCCAGTGATATTACCACTATATTGCTGCTTGGTTAATATATATGTGGAAGACGCCTGCTATTATATTTGAGGATCAACACACGCAGGCTATGTTGTGATACTGCCAGGAAAAGGATTTTAAAATAAGGTCTACCAAACACTTTTAACCGCCATCAGAGAAATTTCCAATCAAAGTCAATATTCGGTCAGACAGTGCCTATTCCATTGATGCCATGTTAGCATAAGTAACAGGAGGAGCCAATTCTTAAAGTTATTACAGAAAGAAAACCTTTACTTCATGGTACCATGTGATAAAAGTCATGGGAAGCACTTTACAATTGTCGTGAACCCTGCCACAAGGATATCCATAAACCAGGATGACCCCATTATGAAGGCAATGCTTCATAGCCAAATATGCTGTGGCATCAGGATAATTAAACACAGAAATCTTCTGAAATAGTAGCAATGAAAGGAAGCAATTCAATAGACTGGCTCACCCTGCAGCAACAGTATGAACCTTATGTTGTTGTTACTGGGTGGCACAGAATTAGCCACTGCCTCATCCAACCCCTCTGTGAATACTTTGTGAACCTATTTTAGATTCTGGTGGCCTTTCCTGGACCTCTTCTAAAGTTACTGGCCTGGCTTCAGTCTTGCAATCTTTGAGCATACCACATGGCCCACTCTACAGGTGTGATATAGCAGAAATGGAAAAGTATTTTTTTGAAGCAAAATAATGTTCATTCTATGAACTCAAGTTAACCTTTTTAAAACATACAGTGAACATCTTAGCAACAATCAATTCAAATATAACCCCCAAAGAATACAACACTAAGTAATCCTTAAACTGTCCTTTTAACATCCATAAGATTTAAAAAGAACTCTGAAACGGAAGCACATTAGGTTAAAATCACTACTGGGAGCAATTATTAGTTTTAAATCACCAAAGGATCGATTTGCAGTTTTTAGATTACAGATAGAGAGACTCATACACCTTCTGGCTGTGGCTGCAGCTATCCAGCTTGGAAAACAAAACTAAAACACACTCTGCAGCAAACAGCCTAAAACGAAAGTAAACAGCTGACAGACAGCCCAGCTCCACCCACTCTGTGACATCACTGCAGTAATAAACACCCATTTCGCAAAGGTACTCTCACTACAGATATTTATATACACACCCATTTATAAACACCCATTGCTTAAAGGTACTCTCACATGACACCTCCCCCAAGAAAAAAAACCCATCAACTTCAATGTGGTTCATTTTTCACCTTTTCACTATCCTTTAAAAAATGCACACACTAAATACATTTATTTGTTTCAAAAAAACAACACACACAAACAGGTATAATAAAATAGTCCATTTTTGTTCATCCTCCAACTGGAATCCCTCTCAATTGACAGACTCTTTGAACAAGAAGGTCTCTGCACAATCCATCCATTTCTCTATGCCTCGGCATTTTTCTTTAAAATCAGATACTTTAGTTCAATTTGATCACAGAGTCCCTTGTAATTTTCCAACACATGAGCATTGGTTATCACAGCTTTCAGGCGGTCAAATGCTTGTTGAAAGTCTGCTGTCCATTGAAATTTTTGACGTTTCTTCAGCAAGTCCATCAGTGGAGCAATCCCACTACAAAACCTTTGCACAAATGTACGATCAAATCCACTCATATCAGGAAATTGCATTATTTCCCTTTGTCTTGAGGGTATTGAAACTCCTCAATAACTGTTAGTTTCACATCCCGTGTGACCATTCGACCCTGTCCGATTGTATGGCCAAGGAGAGGCTGGTTTAGCTCACTTGCTAAATCGCTGGCTTTTAAAGCAGACCAAGCAGGCCAGCAGCACAGTTCGATTCTCGTACCAGCCTCCCCAGTCAGGCGCCGGAATGTGGCAACTAGGGGCTTTTCACAGTAACTTCATTGAAGCCCACTCGTGACAATAAGCGATTTTCATTTTCATTCATTTCAAGTGACTTGGGCTTTTCCAAATTCACTTTTGGCTAGGTTTATCACCAAACCCGCCTCCTGAATTCGATTGAATAACTCCATCTGATTTTTAAAATGTTCTTTCCATGTCTAGCTGAAAATTACCAGATTGTTGATGTATACCGCACAATTGGGTAATCCTGAAACAACTTTGTTAGTTAACCATTGAAATGTGGCTGGGGTGTTTTTCATGCCAAATGGCGTAACTTTGAATTGGTATATACCATCTGGAATCACAAAAGCTGAAATCTCCTTCGCCCTTTCGGATAAAGGTACCTGCCAGTAACCTTTAAGTGAATCCAGTTTGGAAATAAAAGCTGATTATCCCACTTTCACAATGCAATCCTCCAAACGTGGGATAGGATAAGAGTCTGTTCTTATAACTGCATTAACCTTTCTATAGTCCACACACAACCGTTGGGTACTGTCCGGTTTTGGTACCATCACCATTGGCTGCAACCCACTTCAATTATGCCATTTTTAAGCATGCTCTCGATCTCTTTGTTAACCTGTGCCAATTTTAAAGGGTTAAGTCTATATGGATGTTGTTTGATTGGAACAGCATTTCCCACATCTATATCATGTATAGCCATTTTAGTACTTCCCAATTTATCTCCACAAGCTTGCCCCTGTTATATCAATAACTCTTTCAGGCCAGTTCGTTTTCCCTCTGGAAGGTAACTCAACAATTTATCCCAATGTTTAAGAACACCCTCATTTTCCAATTTAATTTGAGGTATGTCAAATTCTCAGTCATCTGGATTTGGTTTGTCACTTTGAGTTAGAATCATTAAAACATCCTCCTTTTACTCTCCTTCCCTTTCAAAGTACCTTTTAAGCATATTCGCATGACACACTCAGTGAGTCTTCCTTCTATCTCGTGTTTGTACCACATAATTCACCTCACTTAATTTACTTTCAATCTGATAAGGTCCATAAAACCTTGCTTTTAAAGGTTCACCTACCACTGGTAACAACACTAAAACTTTATCTCTACTTGCAAAACTATGAACTTTGGATTTCTTGTCCACTACCCGTTTCATTGCATTTTGTGCAACTTTCAAATGTTGTCCTGCCAATTCACCTGCTCTATTTAATCGTTCCCTAAAATTTGACACGTAATCCAATAATGTAATTTCCGATTTCTCTCTCACCAATTTTTCCTTAATCAATTTAAGTGGTCCTCTTACCTCATGACCAAAAATTAGTTCAAAAGGACTGAATTTGGTTGACTCATTAGGTGCATCCCTAATTGCAATCAGTACAAATGGAATTCCATTATCCCAATCCTCTGGATAATCATGACAATAAGCCCTCAACATTGTCTTTAATGTCTGATGCCACCTTTCTAATGCTCCCTGCATTTCTGGATGGTGCGCAGTTGATTTAAATTGTTTTATTCCTAAGCTATCCATTACTTCTTTGAATAACCTTGAGGTAGGTAAAATTTGATCCTTGATCTGATTGTATTTCTGTGGGTAGTCCATATCTAGTAAAGAATTTAAGTAACTCCTCCACAATCTTTTTAGCTGTATTACGTACTGGAATGGCCTCTGGAAACCTAGTAGACACATCCATTATAGTCAAAAGATATTGATTCCCACTTTTTGTTTTAGGAAGCTGTCCTATACAATCAATTTGTAAAAGGTTCCTCAAATGCTGGAATGGGTATTAATTGTACTGGTTTTATCACTGCTTGAGGTTTCCCGACTTGTGTAACATGATTGACAAAACTTAACTACATCTTTATGTAGTCCAGGCCAATAAAAATGTTTTGGGATTTTAGCTTGGGTTTTCCTTATTCCCAAATGACCTTCCTCTGGTACCTCATGTGCAACTCGCAACACCTCCTTTCTATACCCTACCGGCAATACTACTTGATGAACTTCGGACCACTTTTCATCCGCCTGCATACGTAAAGATCTCCATTTTCTCACCAAGACATTACTTTTACGGTAATAACACCCTGGTATACACTCAGATTCCTCTTCCGTGTATGCTTTCTGATACATCCGTTTTATTTCAACATCTTTCTGTTGTAACTCCGCCAATTTTCCTGAACTAAAAATATCCGCCTCATCCTCCACCTGTTCTTGTTCTTTTTCAACCATCTGATCAAAAATCGTTTCTGATAATTGCACTTCAACTTCATCTTCACTCTTTGATTTCTCCTCTTGTCTTAACCTGTGACTTTGCGACCTTGTTACTTCACAATCCGTAAAAATCCCAGGATATTCGTCCTTCAACACTTCAGTTGTCTGATTTTCCACTGGCTTATCAACCACAGTAGGCATCACTCCCACCTGAAATCCAGCTATAACATTATTTGAGATAAATTGTATTCCTGGACAAGATAGTTTCTCTGTTATTCCTACTACCACTTCACCACGTTTCACTGGACTTTCCAACCTTACCTTATATCATGGAACACTACTCCTCTCACCCTGAATTCCACATAGAACATAGAACATAGAACTGTACAGCACAGTACAGGCCCTTCGGCCCATGATGTTGTGCCTAAGATCAAATCAACCTACTCCCAATCATTCTAGTGCACTCCATATGCCTATCCAATAACCGCTTGAAAGTTCCGAAAGTGTCCGACCCCACTACCATAGCTGGGAGTGCGTTCCACGCCCCAACCACTCTCTGAGTAAGAACCAACCTCTGACATCCCTCCTATATCTTCCACCATGAACCTTATAGTTATGCCTCCTTGTAACAGCTATATTATCCGAGGAAAAAGTCGCTGAACGTCCACTCTATCTATCCCTCTCATCATCTTATACACCTCAATTAAGTCACCTCTCATCCTCCTTTACTCCAATGAGAAAAGCCTTAGCACCCTCAACCTTTCCTCAAAAGACCCACCCACCAATCCAGGCAGCATCCTGGTAAATATCCTTTGCACCCTTTCCAATGCTTCCACATCCTTCCTATAATGAGGTGACCAGAACTGCACACAATACTCCAAAAGTGGTCTAACCAAGGTCTTGTACAGTTGCAGCATAACCTCACGGCTCTGAAACTCAATTCCCCTGTTAATAAATGCTAACACATTAGAGGCTTTCTTCACGGCTTTATCCACTTGGGTGGCAACCTTCAGAGATAATGGACATGAACTCCGAGATCTCTCTGCTCCTCCACATTCTTCAGAACCCTACCGTTAACTATGTAATCCAAAATTGCTAAAATTGCCCGTAGTGTCCTAATAAAAAGTAAGGTTAAGGGGGGGGGGGGTTGTTGGGTTATGGGTATAAGGTGGATACGTGGGTTTGAGTAGGGTGATCATGGCTCGGCACAACATTGAGGGCCGAAGGGCCTGTTCTGTGCTGTACTGTTCTATGTTCTATATTACCACCGTTTCTGGCAACATTCTTCCCAAACTACATAACTCCTCATCTCTTACCATTAAAGATTGACTCGCTCCCGTATCTCTTAAAATTGTGACTTCTTTACCTGCTCTTCCTGATACACATGAGTAAACTTTGCCCACACAAGTAAATTCTTTAACGAGATCTGGCACCTTATCAATCACCTCTTGATCAGGCTGTACAATCTTTTGCACCTCCTTCGCTTCACTTGGGCTTTCCTTTACCACTTTAACAAACCCCACTGTCTCATCCTGTTTTACCACATCAGCCTTCCCAGTGCTTTTCTTCAACCACCAACATTGTGACTTTACATGGCCTAGTTTATTACAATGAAAACATTTGAAACTTTTCATTTCTTTTCCACTGTCCTGGATTTCTTTTTTAGTCTGAGGTGCACTCTTCTTATTATCTCCCATCAGATCACCTTTACCACTTGGGTATTTCTCATGTCCCCAGTTTCTATCCCTCACAGGCTGAAACTGATGTCAGAAATCAAACTTTGATTTATGGACTAATTCATAACCATCTGCCATTTCTGCTGCTAATCTCGCAGTTTTAACCCTCTGCTCTTCCACATGAGTTCTCACTACATCAGGAATTGAACTTGTAAACTCCTCCAAAAATGTAATTTCACTGAGAGCTTCATACATTTGGTCTATTTTCAAATCCCTTATCCACCTATCACAATTACCCTGTTTGATCCTTTCAAACTCCACGTATGTTTGACCAAATTCTTTCCTTAAATTTCTAAACCTTTGTCTGTAGACTTCAGGCACTAGTTCATATGCACCTAAGATGGATTTTTTCACCTCCTCATATGACTCATATACCTCCTCTGATAGTGATGCAAACACTTCACTCGCCCTACCTAACAGCTTTGTTTGAATCAGTAATACCCACATGTCCTGTGGCCATTTCATTATTTTAGATCCCATCTCAAATGAAATGAAAAAGGCGTCTACCTCCTTCTCATCAAACCTTGGCAACGCTTGGACATATTTAAATATATCCCCACCAAGCCTTCGACTATGACGCTCTTTCTCACTATCCTCATCACTGTCATCCAACTGTACGTTTCCCTTTACGTCTGCCAATTTTAACTGACTGTCATGTTTCATGGCCATTTTCTGAAGTTCAAACTCTCTCTTTATCTTTTTCCTCAATGTGTATCTCCCTTTCCCTTTCTTTTTACTCTCTCTCTTTCTTTTTCCTCTCTATCTCTTTCGTCTTCAAGCTGCTCTAATTCTTTCTCATGTCCCATTTATTTAATTTGTAACTGAATCTCAGGCAACTTTAAATGCTTAGCCACCACCATAATTACCTCACCCTCTCGCATTTTGTCAGGTAATGTTATCTGCAAAGTTTTTGCCAAATCTAACAGTCTGTTTTTAGTCTCTGTCCTTAAGGTACTGCGTGTGACTGTCTCCACCCCGAAAAACTTCAGAACCTCTGAAAGAGCCATTGTCCACAACACACTCCCCACTTAAACTAGAATACAACACCTGAAAAGCAACCACAATATGCTCACCTCTCACTGTCTTTAAGTTCACTAAGCCTGTCCAATAGATAGACTTTTATCCCAGACGAGCCCCCAATTTGTTATGGGCCAGGGTTAGAGAACCCCAAAGTATCATGGAAATCACCTGACCCACAACTTTTAATAGATTGTGGTATGGTGAGCACACGGCCCACTCTTCAGGTGTGGTACAGCAGAAATGGAAAAGTATTTTTTAAAGCAAAACAATGTTTATTCTATGAACTCAAGTTAACCTTTTTAAAACATACAGTGAACATCTTAGCAACCATCAATTCAAATATAACCCCCAAAAAATACAACACTAAGTACTCCTTAAGCTGTCCTTTTAACATCCATAAGATTTTAAAAATAACTCTTAACAGAAGTACATCAGGTTAAAGTCATTACTGAGAGCAGTTATTAGTTTTAAATCACCAAAGGATCGATTTACAGTTTTTAGATTACAGAGAGAGAGACTCATACACCTTCTGGCTGTGACTGCAGCTATCCAGCTTTGAAAACAAAACTAAACACACCCTGCAGCAAACAGCCGAAAACAAAAGTAAAAAGCTGACAGACAGCCCAGCTCCACCCACTCTCTGACATATCTGCAGTAATAAACACCCATTTCTTAAAGGTACTCTCACTACAGATATTTATATACACACCCATTTCTAAACACCCATTTCTTAAAGGTACTCTCACATGACGGCCATTCCCAGACATGAGGATATCCCTCCTGACTGTCACCGCCTCCACCAGGGTTCACGGAAACTTGTCGGGAAAAGGAGGTGCTTGCTGGATGATGGAGCTCCCCTCTGCCTGCTGCATCTGCTGGCAGATGGCATTTTGCATCCTCCAGTTTCTGCAGTGGTCCCAGCACACCACTTCTAAACCTCACAGCGGGCTGCCATTGGGCATGGACCCAACCCGCACATGCACCCTCCTCCGGCGCCCCCCTCACCCAGTGTGACCGTGATTGATGCCGGCTTTCTCTTAAGTGGCTGCGTAATATTGCAAATTCTATTTGATCATGGGTGGAGTTGGGTAACATGGCCGCTTCCAGTTCTGCGCACCAAGTGGGCAAGTTACGTTCAAAATTCTACTCAAAGAAGAAGAGTTTAACATGTTCAAGGAAGTCTTTCGAGAAAATGGGAAAGTTTAGTTTCTGGCAAAAATGGATGACAGAAGAAATAATGGAATTGATGGAAGAAAGGAGAAAAACAAAATGGTCAAAACTGGAATGCGATAGACTGAACTGAAAAATGAAAAGGAAGAAAGAGAAACGTGGTTGGATGACAAATGCATTTCATATGAGATAACGAAAAACTCATATCTTGAGGGGATTCACCAACTTCTAAGGGCCAGGGACCTGGGTTTGATTCCCACCTCGTGTAACTGTGTGGAGTTTGCACTTTCACCCCGTGTCTGCGTGGGTTTCCTCCGGATGCTTCGATTACCTCCCACAGTCAAAAGGTGTGCAGGTTAGGTGGATTGGCCATGATAAATTGCCTGTAGGTGGGGTTACAGAGATAGGGTGGGGGATTGGGCCTTGGTGGGGTGCTCTTTCAGGGGGTTGGTGCAGATTTTTTCTGCACTGTAGGGATTCTATGATTTCAAGAACTAAACCAGTTTGTAGCTCCAGTGGAAAGCGAAGGATGGCTCGATTCTAATGGAAAAGAGCAAAATCAAGATGAGATGGAGTGACTACAGAGCAGAATTGTATAAAATGATCTGGGCAACCAATCAAAAATGATGTCGCAGGCAAGAGAAAGTGGAATTTGTGCTGAAGTAGGTGAAGATTGGGAAAACATTGGGATCAGAAGAAATAACAAAATAGATTATTCAAGCTCGGAATTGAAAAACTGACTATTATCAGCAACTCCACAACACTGGTATAATCCCTGAAGGTTTAGCTAAATATATATTTTTTGCTTTGCCAAAGAAACCTGGAGGAATAGAAGGTGAGCTACATCTGTTATCGATGGGAAGAGGGAGGGCAGCACGGTGGCACAGTGGTTAGCATTGCTGCCTACGGCGCTGAGGACCCGGGTTCGAATCCCGGCCCTGGGTCACTGTCTGTGTGGAGTTTGCACATTCTCCCCGTGTCTGCGTGGGTTTCGCCCCCACAACCCAAAAGACGTGCAGGTTAGGTGAATTGGCCAGGCTAAATTGCCCCTTAATTGGAAAAAATAATTGGGTACTCTAAATTTATAAAAAAAAAACGGTGGGAAGAGGTGATGGGATAACTTTACCCCTTTTCCCTCATCTCTCGGTTGTTCACAACAAGATGTATTTTAGAGGGAGTGTTTTAAAGCCTTTGAGTGAGCTAGCTTTAATGGATAGACACAAAACAGACTCACTGATATGTTTAAAGAAAAGATAAACGTTTATTCGCACAAGACCCAAAATGTAAATGCCAGAAAACACTCACTCACTCACTCAAACCCACATACACAAGAAAAGATGAGTTTTACAGCTAACACATCCACTTAGATTATTAACGGAATAACAAGAAAACAAATTATGTGTTCAAGTTAGCCTCTTAAGATGCACTTGTTGCAGGCCTGGATGGAGATCCAGTCTTGTGGTTCTTTAAAGGTGAAGTGAAGATGGACGTAGAACATAGAACATAGAACAGTACAGCACAGAACAGGCCCTTTGGCCCTCGATGTTGTGCCGAGCAATGATCACCCTACTTAAACCCACGTAATCCGTATACCCATAACCCAACAATCCCCCCCATTAACCTTACACTACGGGCAATTTAGCATGGCCAATCCACCTAACCCGCCCATCTTTGGACTGTGGACCGGAGCACCCGGAGGAAACCCACGCGCACACAGGGAGGACGTGCAGACTCCACACAGACAGTGACCCAGCCGGGAATCGAACCTGGGACCCTTTGGGTTTTCAGATGATTTTTGTGGTCAAACCTCTGCAGAAAAAGAGATATTGCTTGTGAAACAAATGACCCCCTCTCACACTGCCTTGTTTGAGTGGTTGTTTGGCAGGGTTTTGTCTTCTTGCTGGAGGGACAGTCCCTCTTGTGCCCTGTTTTTCTCCAGACCGACTTTCCCTGGCTGGTTCTTGGATTAATATGATATGCTATCTGAAGTCAGTTTTGATCATAGAACATAGAACATAGAACGATACAGCGCAGTACAGGCCCTTCGGCCCTCGATGTTGCACCGACATGGAAAAAAAAACTACAGGCCATCTAACCTACACTATGCCCTTATCATCCATATGCTTATCCAATAAATTTTTAAATGCCCTCAATGTTGTCGAGTTCACTACTGTTGCAGGTAGGGCATTCCACGGCCTCACCACTCTTTGCGTAAAAAACCCACCTCTGACCTCTGTCCTATATCTATTACCCCTCAATTTAAGGCTATGTCCCCTCGTGCTAGCCACCTCCATCCATGGGAGAAGGCTCTCGCTGTCCACCCTATCTAACCCTCTGATCATTTTGTATGCCTCTATTAAGTCACCTCTTAACCTTCTTCTCTCTAACGAAAACAACCTCAAGTCCATCAGCCTTTCCTCATAAGATTTTCCCTCCATACCAGGCAACATCCTGGTAAATCTCCTCTGCACCCGTTCCAAAGCTTCCACGTCCTTCCTATAATGAGGCGACCAGAACTGTACGCAATACTCCAAATGCGGCCGTACTAGAGTTTTGTACAACTGCAACATGACCTCATGGCTCCGGAACTCAATCCCTCTACCAATAAAGGCCAACACACCATAGGCCTTCTTCACAACCCTATCAACCTGGGTGGCAACTTTCAGGGATCTATGTACATGGACACCGAGATCCCTCTGCTCATCCACACTACCAAGAATTTTACCATTAGCCAAATATTCCGCATTCCTGTTATTCTTTCCAAAGTGAATCACCTCACACTTCTCCACATTAAACTCCATTTGCCACCTCTCAGCCCAGCTCTGCAGCTTATCTATGTCCCTCTGTAACCTGCAACATCCTTCCGCACTGTCTACAACTCCACCGACTTTAGTGTCGTCTGCAAGTTTACTCACCCATCCTTCTGCGCCCTCCTCGAGGTCATTTATAAAAATGACAAACAGCAATGGCCCCAGAACAGATCCTTGTGGTACGCCACTCGTAACTGAACTCCATTCTGAACATTTCCCATCAACTACCACTCTCTGTCTTCTTTCAACTAGCCAATTTCTGATCCACATCTCTAAATCACCCTCAATCCCCAGCCTCCGTATTTTCTGCAATAGCCGACCGTGGGGGTCATATGACCATATAATTAATATTTACTTGGTTCGCACAAATGATTCAAAGTTGGAACCCATTGCTGTACACTGGGGATAAATGATGGCCGTTCACACCAGCTTTTGATGAACTTGCTTCTCTCTTAACTCTCTTTGTTAAGTTTTGTTTTTGTCGCCACTAAGTCTGAGGTCTCCATTTTAAATTTTGGTAGACATCCAGACAGTAGAACTGTAGAATCCACACGTGATCTTGCATCATTTTGAATGCCTTTTCAAGGGAGGTGACTCATGGATATTTACTTTTTTAATGACTGCAGTAACATGAGTTACTCTTGTGTGCAAAAGACACCTCAGCTGATCTTTGGTGGTCATCTTTGTAGCAACATATAAAGTTTCCTGAAATAGTAGTAAATGTGAGGATTGGGAGGTTTTTAGAATGCAGCAAAGGAAAGCCAAGAAACTAGTAAGGAGAGAGAGAACATAATATGAATGCACCTAGCACAAAATATAAAAATGGACTGTATAATCTTCTCTTGGTTTGTAAAAAGAAAGTATTTGGCTAAGACGAATGTGAGTCCATTACAGGCAGAGTCAGGGGAATTCCTATGGAATAGAGAAATGGCAGAGAAGCTAAACGGTTACTTTGGGCAGGATTCTCCGAAACTTAGACCAACTTTTGACGCTGTCATGAAAAGGTGGAGTGTCACAATAGCGTAATCGGGTCCCCAGTTGCAGCGATTCAACAGCCCACAAGGGGCTAGCACTGGTGGATCGTGAAACTCATTAAGATATCAATGGACTGGTGGCCGAATCGCCAGTCCCGTGATTGACATAACGCCATGGCTGGACTTAATCCATTCTCCCCCTCACACACACTAGCATTGCAGGGAAGATGGCCGCCAGGAAAGCAGTGCCGCAATTCAGGGACGCCGAATTGGAGACTGTCCTTGACTCCGTGGAGGAGACGGGGCTGGGGTTGTCCCCGGGCCGGGATGGAGGTCAGCAGGCGCCACCTTTTGCCGTGCCTGTGCAGAGGTGGCAGGCGCCATCAGTGAGGTGGCCCGGACTGCAAACCAGTGCAGGAAGAAATTGCACAACCTCCTCAGGGCGGCCAGGGTGAGTACCCCAGCGCTGTGCCCCTGGCACCAAGCGCTCTACCCCCCCCACACACGTGACCTGTTGGACCCCCACCCTGACTCACACGGCTGCACCCACACATGCCAGCCGCAATGACCGTGTGCCCTGGCCACTGATGCCATCAGACAACCAACCCCTGGGCTGCATGTGTCGGACCGTCTAACTGCTGTTTGTGTTTTCCCCCTTCCCAAGAAAAGGTTGCGCACAAACGCCGGGAGCGGGAGTCGACTGGAGGGGACCACCAGAAGTGTGTCCCCTCACGGTGCCCGAGCAGAGGGTACTTGACATTGTCGGCGATCCGGAGGAGAGGAGGGACGCCGATGCGGAGGTCGATGGTGCGCCATCAATTGAGACCCCCTGCCTGGTTGCGGGTCTGCATGACAAGTGTGTGCCCACCCAAACCCCACACCCCCTCATTGCTGTCTGGACTCTGGGTCTGTCCGTCTGCTTCATTTGCTGCATCCAATCAACATCCAGGGGATTGCTACTGATCAAAAACTGAACTGGACTAGCCATATTAATACTGTGGCTGAAACAACAGGTCATAGGTTGGGAATTCTGTGGCGAGTAACTCACCTCCTGATCCCCCAAAGCCTGTCCACCAACTACAAGGCACAAGTCTTGGAATACAGTATTGGAATACTCTCCATTTACCTGGGTTAGTGCAGCTTCAACAACACCCAATAAGCTCAACACCATCCAGGACAAAGCAGCCCGCTTGATTGATCCCCCTTCCACAAAAAATCAAACCCTCCATCACCAACGAACAGTGGCAGCCGTGTGTAACATCTACAAAATGCACTGCAGTAACTCACCAAGGTTCCTTAGACAGCACCTTCCAAACCCACAACCACTACCTTCCAGAAGAACAAGAGCAGCAGGTACCTGGAAACCCCGCCACCTGGAGGTTCCCCTCCAAGTCACTCACCACCCTGACTTGGAAAAATATTGCCGCTCCTTCACTGTAGCTGGGGAAAAATACTGATACTTCCTCCCTAACAGCACAGTGGGTGTATCTACCGCAGGGACTGCGGCAATTCAAGAAGGCAACTCACCACCACCTTCTGAAGGGCAACTAGGGATGGGCAATAAGAGCTGACCTAACCAGCGATGCCCACATCCCGTAAATTAATTTTTAAAAAATCCATGGTGCTCCGTTCGTGCATGAGTCTCCAATCTTTTTTCTTTTTGTCCTTTTTCCAAAGATTTGTCAGTCTTTCAAGTCTGCAGTCTTCTCTTGGAGTTATTCAGGGCCTTTATGCTCTGTCTGCTGCCTCTATGTTTCATTTTGAGTTTGGGGTCCAGATAGTATTTACTTAGGATTTGCCTGTTTCCCTGAGAAAGCTACTTTAGTCTGTAATTCGTAAAAAAAAGGTTCTTGTTCATTTACACAACCATAATTATCAGTAACTTCAGCTTCCCTCCAGATCTCAGCTACTTATTCTCCTGACACTGCATTATAGTTACATTAGTATCAGGTATTCCTGATGTTAATCCTTTACTATATATAATATAATAATATTTATTGTCACAAGTAGGCTTACATTGCAATGAAGTTATTGTGCAAAGCCCCTAGTCGCCACATTCCGGCTCCTGTTCGGGTACACAGAGGGAGAATTCAGAATGTCCAAATGACCTAACAGTACGTCTTTCGGTACTAGTGGGAGGAAACCGGAGCTCCTGGAGGAAACCTACACAGACACGGGGAGAATGTGCGGACTCCGCACAGACAGTGACCCAAGCTGGGAATCGAACCTGTGAAGCCACAGTGCTAACCACTATGCTACATATCCACATCCACCTACCCACTTACCTGCCTACCCATCCCCTGATTCATTCACTAACATTTGGGTTGGACCTTTCAACTTACCAGACAGCAGCTTAAGTCACAAAAGGGGCTGTCCTGTCTTCACCAGACTCCACTCTGCTTCAGTTCCCCGAGGGCCGCTGCACTCTGCATTTCTGGGAAAGCCAAAAGATCCCAGAAGAAATACGCAGCAGCTTGGAGTTGAGGAGTCCACAACTATGATTTCTGTTGCTCAGAAAATCCAGGCCACTATGTCTGCCAGAACAGGTCAGAGGTTGGGAATTTTGTGGCAGGTAATTCACCCCCTGACTCCCCAAAACCTGTCCACTATTTCCAAGGCACAAGTCAGGAGTGTGATGGAATGCCCTCCATATGCCTGGATGAGTGGATCTCCATTAACACTCAAGAAGCTTGACACCATCCAAGGCAAAGCAGACCTCTTACTTGGCTCCCCATCTATCACCTTCAACATTCACTCCCTCCACCACTGACACAGAGTTAGTAGTGACTACCTTCTTTCTATAAGATGCACTGCAGCAACTCTTCAAGCCTCCTTTGACAGCACCTCTCAAACCCACAACGTCTATCACCTTGAAAGACAAAGTCAGCAGACATGTGGGAATACCACCACCTGCAATGTTCTCCCTCAAGTCACAGACCATCCTATCTTGGACCTACGCAGGGCCGGCTCAAGGCACCGGCAACTCGGGCAGCTGCCCGGGCGCCATGTGCTCGGGGGCGCCAGAGACTCGGGTCCCGCGCATGCGCAGTTGGGCCGGTGCCAACCAGCGCATGCGCGGTGGCCGCCCGCCCCCAGAGCGGCCCCCCGGCTAGGTCCGCCCCCCCGCTCAGTCCCCCCCGCCCCCCCTCGGGTCCCCCCCCGCCCCGCCCTCGGGTCCACCCCCCCTTCGGGTCCGCCCCCCGCGTGCGCCCCCCGCGTGTCCGCCCCCCCTTGGGTCCGCCCCCCCGCCCCTCCTCGGCCTCGCCCCCCCGCCCCTCCTCGGCCCCGCCCCCCCTCGGCCCCCCCCCGGCCCCCCCCCTCGGCCCCACCCCCTCGCCCCCCCCCCTCGGCCCCCCCCCCCTCTCCCCCCCCCCCCAAGGGCGCCGACGTTCAGCTTGCCCGGGGCGCCAGCAACCCTAGAGCCGGCGCTGGACCTACGTTACTGTTCTTTCACTGTTGCTGGGTCAAAATATTGCAATTCCCCTCCGAACAATGCAGCGGGTGTATCTACACCACAAGGCCTGCAGTGGTTTAAGAAGGCAGCTCACCACCACCTTCAGAAGGGCAATTAGGGATGAACAACAAGTGTTTGCCTTGCCTGCAAAGTTCATATCTCCTGAATAAGTTAAAAAAGACACACAGTTGTAACCAAGCATTGATATAGAGCTTTCAGTGTATCTCAAGACTTTTGTACTGTAGTTTTACACTGGACTGAAGTTTGCTGTAAACTCTAACCAGTGTGAGACACACTGGCTTTGGTATGCACAGTGATGAGATCAGGACATTAATAAAGTTGCCACTTTTGCATTGATTCACACCGCACAGGCCTTTGCACTGTTATCAAAGTGGCAGCATAATTGTAACCTTCTAGTAAAATATTTATACCTGTAAGACAAATTTACTCATGACAAATTAACCAGAGTAGCATCACTGTAACATGCACTTTAAAATGATGTAGCTGGTAGAAAATTATCTTGGCTATTAAACACTCAACTGCAAACACTTAACGGGAGGACAGTTGTAGCTTTTTAACAGTTATGTGTTTCAGTAGAGTAAATTATCGTATTCTATTAAGGTGCTGAATGAAAACACATTGTAAAAATAGCAGGAGAGGAGCATCCCACTGTCATAATATCCACTCATGTATATAATGAGATGTAGACAGGCAGTGATTGACACACAGGATGACCAATGAACACACAACAGAGAACAACCAATCACCAGACAGGGCACCACCACTATAAAGCCCACAGGGCATTAAGACTCCCGTGCTCTCAGGACCCAGCTACTGAGACAGCCAGAGTGCATAGGTTAGTGGGCACTACTGCCGTGTGGTAGCTAGTAAGTCTGGTCGAGCCAGTAAGAGGTCGTCAGTAGGATTAGTAGAGTGTCAACCCACAGCTGAACATGTACAGCAGTTCATAGTTAAATAAAACAGTGTTGGATCATCTCCGGTGTCAGATGTTTGTTTCTAGCTTCCCTGCATCCAGTTGCAGTCAACGTCGAACCAACCTGCCTAACACATCATGGTACCAGAGTGCTAATAATCCTGCAGAACCTACCTCGAGTGAATCTGCAACGACCAGCAAGCAGCCATCCAGTGAAATGGAAAACATCCAGCCTCCTCCGCAGCTCCACATCTCTGGCAACCTCGCCGCCAATTGGAAAATCTTCAACCGAAAGTTCCTCCTGTATATCGAGGCCTCCGACCTCGAGGCAGCATCGGATGCAAGGAAGATCGCGCTATTTCTCTCGACCGCGGGGGATCATGCCATCCATCTCTACAACTCCCTTACGTTTGCCGATGGCGAAGACAAGATGATGTTCAAAACAGTTCTGCTAAAATTCGACAGCCACTGCGACATTGAAATGAATGAGAGCTTTGAACGGTACATCTTCCAGCAGAGGCTTCAGGGTAAGGATGAACCTTTTCAGTCCTTCCTGACCCATCTCCACATCCTGGCGCAGTCATGTAATTATGGCTCGACGGCTGATTCCATGATCTGGGATCAGATCGTTTTCAGGGTCTACTCCGATTCCCTGCTGCAGCAGCTCCTCAAAATCAAACAGCTAACCCTCTCCGTCGCTATTGAGACGCACGTAGTCCATGAACATGCCAAGAATCGTTACTCCCACATCAGGTCGGCAGAAGCTGCAAAACTGGCCTCCCACAAGGCAGAACGGGCGCAGGCCATTGCAAAAATGGAAGGCCTGAGTAGCGAGGAGAGTGGCCGTTTCGCGCACTTTTCCCGGGTCCCTACACACGCGCGCCACGACCGGGTGGATGATGAGGCCGAAAACCCTAATGCGCAGGTGCGTACGTCGGCCGACCGTACTGCGCACGTGCGTTGGCACACGGAACGTGCTGACATCAGCGTTATGACGTGTTCGAATTGCGGTTCCGCCCATTTAAAGTGGCAATGTCCAGCTAAAGGACAGCGCTGCCTACAGTGTGGGAAGCCTGGCCACTACGCGGCCTGCTGCAGGTCCTCTCCACCGATTATCAGCCAGCGATCCCGGACACGGCGCAGAAGTGTCCACTCTGTACAAGACATGCAGGATTCTGTTCCCGACAGCCCAACGGACCCCAATGTTGACTGGCTTGAGTCTCCATATCGGGTGGGCATCATAACCACACACGAGCTGGTCTCCACTGGACCTGCAACCCGCCTTTCGATCCTCAGTGTGGATCCCGACGACGACTGGTGTTCTATCCTTACAGTCAACCAGGCTCGCATCCGATTTAAACTGGACACCGGCGCGTCTGCGAACCTCATCTCACAGTCAGATCTCGACACCATCCGTGACCAACCAAGCATTCTTCCACCAGAATGCCAACTCCTTGACGACAATGGCAATGCCATAGCTGCCAGTGGATCGCATTGGCTAGGGGTATCTCACAAGGAAATCAAGGCAACTTTACGGTTCGAGATCGTCCGGCCTGACAGGGCGTCCCTGCTCGGTGCTCGTGCCTGCAAGCTCCTGAATCTGGTCCAGCGAGTCCACACCATGTCCTCGACTCCGGCGACTGCCTCGCCCGATGTGAATCTCCAGGCCAAGATAGACAACATTCTCACACAATGCCACAACTTGTTTGATGGAATGGGCACGCTCCCATATTGCTACAAAATTTTTCTCAAGCCGAACACCACCCCAGTGATCCATGCACCACGCCGGGTGCCGGCTCCTCTCAAGGATCGCCTGAAAAAGCAGCTTCAAGACCTCCAAGACCAGGGCATCATCTCAAAGGTCACAGAACCAACAGACTGGGTCAGCTCCATGGTCTGCGTAAAAAACCCTCTGGTGAACTCCGCATTTGCATTGATCCCAAAGACCTGAACCGCAACAACATGCGAGAGCACTACCCAATCCCGAAGCGTGAAGAGTTAACCAGTGAGATGGCTCATGCCAAATTCTTCACCAAGCTGGATGCCTCCTGTGGCTTCGGGAAAAGACAGCTCAACACGTCCAGTCTGAAGCTGTGGACGTTTAACACTCCATTCGGCCGCTATTGCTACAACCCCATGCCTTTCGGTATCATATCAGCTTCCGAAGTATTTCATCGCATCATGGAGCAGATGATGGAGGGCATCGATGGGGTGCGAGTCTATGTGGACGACGTGATCATCTGGTCCACAATGCCCGAGGATCACATTGCTCGCCTCAGACAGGTCTTCCAACGGATTCATGAAAATGGCCTCCAGCTCAACAGGGCCAAATGCTCATTTGGTCAATCCGCTATCAAGTTTCTGGGTGACCACATTTCACAGCAGGGTGTGCAACCTGACGCTGACAAGGTGCTGGCAATCAATGCCATGAAGACCCCGGAGGACAAGAAGGCGGTCCTCCGCTTTCTCGGGATGGTAAATTTTCTCAGGAAATTAATTCCCAATTTGGCAGCCCACACCACAGCCCTCCGGCATCTTGCAAAGAAGTCGACAGTGTTCCAGTGGCTGCCCGCACATGAAAAGGAGTGGCTCAAGCTAAAGGTGAAGCTCACCACAGCCCCAGTACTGGCTTTCTTTGACCCAACCAAGGACACCAAGATATCTACTGACGCTAGCCAGGATGACATTGGGGCGGTGCTCCTCCAGCGAGACGACTCCTCGTCCTGGCTCCTCTGGCATACGCCTCAAGGGCCATGACTCCGACCGAGCAACGGTATGCCCGATCGAGAAGGAGTGCTTGGGTCTCCTGACAGGAATAGTCAAGTTTCATGACTACATATACGGCCTGCCGAAGTTCACGGTGGAAACAGACCATAGGCCTTTAGTCCACATAATCCAGAAGGATTTAAATGACATGACGCCTTGGCTACAGCAAATTATTTTTCATCTCCGCCGATATGACTTCGAACTCATCTACACACCGGGTAAGGAGCTGATCATCGTGGATGCCCTATCCCGGTCCATCATCACGCTGTGTGAACAGGGCGACTTCATCTGCCACATAGAGGCACAGGTGCAGTTGTGTGCCAGCAACCTACCAGCCACTGATGAACGAGTGGTCCAAATACGTGAAGAAACTGGCAAAGATCCTCTACTACAGCGCGTGATGCAATATCTCGCCAATGGCTGGCAAAAGGGGCAATATCCCCAGTTCTTTCACGTTAAGGACAAGTTAACGGTCATTGAGGGAATCCTTCTTAAACCGGATAGGATCGTCATTCCTCAAAGCATGCGAGCTATGGTGCTCGGACAGATCCATGAGGGTCACAATGGGGTCAAAAAATGTCGACGCAGAGCTCGGGAGGTGGTTTATTGGCCGGGCATTAACCAGGACATTGCTGACCCGGTCCTCAACTGCCCAACCTGCCAGAAGTTTCAACCGGCTCGCCCAAAGAAACGCTGCAACAGCACGAGATTGTAACCTCTCCATGGTCTAAAGTGCGGGGAGACCTCTTTCACGCCAATGGGCGTGATTACGTGCTCTTGGTCGACTACTTCTCCAGTTACCCGGAAGTGGGGCAGCAGGGTAGCATGGTGGTTAGCATAAATGCTTCACAGCTCCAGGGTCCCAGGTTCGATTCCCGGCTGGGTCACTGTCTGTGTGGAGTCTGCACGTCCTCCCCCTGTGTGCGTGGGTTTCCTCCGGGTGCTCCGGTTTCCTCCCACAGTCCAAAGATGTGCGGGTTAGGTGGATTGGCCATGCTAAATTGCCCGTAGTGTCCTAATAAAAGTAAGGTTAAGGGGGGGGTTGTTGGGTTACGGGTATAGGGTGGATACGTGGGTTTGAGGAGGGTGATCATGGCTCGGCACAACATTGAGGGCCGAAGGGCCTGTTCTGTGCTGTACTGTTCTATGTTCTATGTTCTATGGTTAAATTGTCGGACCTCCCGTCGAGGTCCGTCATCAAAGCCTGCAAAGAGACGTTTGCCAGGCGCGGGATACCACTCACACTAATGAGTGACAACGGTCCATGTTTCCACAGCCAGGAGTGGTCCGATTTTACACGATCCTACAACTTCAGACACATCACATCCAGTCCCCATTATCCGCAATCAAACGGGAAGGCCGAGAAAGGGGTCCATATTGTCAAGCGGTTGTTGTGCAAGGCTGCAGACTCAGCCTCCGATTTCAACTTGGCTCTGCTGGCCTACAGGGCAGCCCCTCTGTCGACTGGTTTGTCTCCGGCGCAGATGCTCATGAACCGCAACCTGAGGGCGACTCTTCCAGCCATCCATATTCCAGACCATGACCACCTCGCGGTGCTGCAAAAAGTGCACAAATCCAGGGACCAGCAGAAGATCACGAATGATACTCATGCCACGGATCTGCCTGTGCTGGCTCCAGCAGATGTTGTTCGCGTCCAGTTGCCTGAGGGAAGTTGGTCGGCCCCATCTATTGTTGTCAGGATGGCCGCCCCAAGGTCTTTCATTGTTCAAATGGCTGACGGCTCCATTCTCCGGCGCAACAGGAGGGCGCTGCGGAGAGTTCCCCGCCCACGGCCTATCCGCATTGCTCCACCGGTTATCATGCCTCCTCCGGACGTCTCCTGCCACGAAACCACCGATCTGCCAGCGCTCCCGCCTGCCCATGACACCGCCGCAATGGCAGCAATCCCGCCTATCCAAGTGCCGGCGTCTCCTGCGCCACCTCTGCGGCGATCGACAAGAATTTGTCGCCCGTCTCAAAGACTGAATCTATAGACTTCACTTTTGTAAATTTTGTTCAATTTGCTCTGTATCTGCATGATAGACACCTTCCCATGTACATATGTTCATTAACTCACCCCTTGTACATAGTCATGCATGTATATACCTTCACATTCCAAAACTTATTTTAAAGAAAAGGGGAGATGTCATAATATCCACTCATGTATATAATGACATGCAGACAGGCAGTAATTGACACACAGGATGACCAATGAACACACAACAGAGAACAACCAATCACCAGATAGGACACCACCATTATAAAGCCCACAGGGCATTAAGACTCCCGCGCTCTCAGGACCCAGATACTGAGACAATCAGAGTGCACAAGTTAGTGGGCACTTC
Source organism: Scyliorhinus canicula (assembly GCF_902713615.1). Lineage (NCBI taxonomy): Eukaryota > Metazoa > Chordata > Chondrichthyes > Carcharhiniformes > Scyliorhinidae > Scyliorhinus > Scyliorhinus canicula. Next base: position 148,307,863 of record NC_052155.1, read on the forward strand.
TGCCATGTGGTAGCTAGTAAGTCTGGTCGAGCCAGTAAGAGGTCATCAGTAGGATTAGTAGAGTGTCAACCCACAGCTGAACATGTACAGCAGTTCATAGTTAAATAAAACAGTGTTGGATCATCTCCGGTGTCAGACGTTTGTTTCTAGCTTCCCTGCATCCAGTTGCAGTCAACGTCGAACCAACCTGCCTAACACATCACCCACCACTGTCCTCACCATTCATTGCCTTATTACTGTAATGTGATACCAAAAAGGAAAAGGTACTAATGGAGACGGATGAACCTAATCTCCTTAAACATCATTCAACCTTGTTAGGCCTCCATAGCAATACTCACACAGAGGGGTGCGCTTTGTTAAGATGGCAGCGGCCCCAACAACTGTCGAGAAGTTAGGGGGCAACTCCGCTTAGCCATTTCTGGAAGCCCTGACTGGATTATGTGGCAACCCGGATTCCTGTCACTTTAAGGAACACTGGACATGATTGAAGGGCCTCCTTGTGCCCGACTCGGTGATGCGGCGAGGGCATTTAATCTCACGAGATTTGCGACGCTCGGAACGCCTTGCCAGATCTAATGAGATCTCGCGATCGAGATTACGCTCTCACTGGGCGAGATCCAGATTAACATATGTCTACACTAGATTATCCTGAGACCCTGGAACAAACGTCTGCACCTTGTAGACTTTGTCCTGGCGCCGTTTAGCATGTGCCGACATAAACATGGACCAGGCATAACGGCACCTGGGGGGTCTCCCAGGCCATCAGAGGCCTCAGCTGGTTAGGCTCTCGGCAGAGTGGTACCCAGACATGCCTGCTGCTACCTTGGCACTGCCACTCTGCCACCCTATCAGTGCCACCAGGGCACCCTGGCAATACCAAGGTTTCTTATGATGTGGAGATGCCGGCGTTGGACTGGGGTGAGCACAGTAAGAAGTCTTACAACACCAGGTTAAAGTCCAACAGGTTTGTTTCAAACACGAGCTTTCGGAGCACGGCTCCTTCTTCAGGTGAATGGAAAGGCTTGTTCCAGAAATGTTTATATAGACACAGTCAGAGATGCCCGGAATGCGAGCACCTGCAGGCAATCAAATCATCAAAGATGCAGAGAGAGAGGTAACTCAAGGTTAAAGAGGTGTGAATTGTCCCAAGCCAGTTCAGTCGGTAGGCCTCTGCAAGTCCAGGCTTGTTGGTGGGGGCCGAATGTAATGCGACATGAATCCCTTTTCAGGTGAATGGAAAGGCTTGTTCCAGAAATGTTTATATAGACACAGTCAGAGATGCCCGGAATGCGAGCACCTGCAGGCAATCAAATCAAGGTTTCTTATGACCAGTGACAGGAATCGGGCCTGGGGGTGTCTTGCCATTAAAAGGTGGGGTGAGGGGGGCTGGTGGACCCCTAAGAGGTAAGTCGGAGGAGGTCTGGAGGCCACTGTGGGGTGGCTGACAGGGTTGAGAGATCAGAACGGCATTTAAAAATGGCACCCCGATCTCTTCTTGCACTGTCTAGCTGAACTCACTGGGTCACAGAATGGCCAATCAGGAGCCCAAGAACTCCACGACCCCCACCTATCAAACCCCACTCCCACTCCAGCCAACATAAGCTCACCGGGAGGCCGCCGGGTTTTATTGGGTGCTCTTCCCATGTGATCCCCCCTCCTACCGTTGGCAAAATGTGGCAGTGGGAAGGGGTCCTTAACTAGCCACTTACAACTCAGAATTGGCCATCATCCACCCTCCTGCTGCTGAGAGAATTGCACAACCTTGGCACATCAATGCACACTTGCCCCACTTTGCCTGCTCTCCTTAGCTGCCATCACATCCTTGCCATCTCCCAATGTGTTCCGAAGGACCCCATTCAATTCTACCTATGGTGTGGAATCTAGTATAGATTCTGATGCTAATTGCAGCTAATCTAGCTGCCTACATATGTCAGTAGTTGTCCCAACATTGTTGTAAACCAAACTGGTGTTAAATATTACATGATTAGTACCAGATAAAATTGTTTCACACCTGACTGATGCTAAACGTTGCAGGACTCCTAGATTAAATGTAATTTATGTGTCACTCTGCAAAGATTGCATACATTAAATCTTCCCAGTGCAAGCACTTTCAATTATTTGCTTATTCTACCATCGCCCAGCTAAAACATTCTAGTTTTTCTCAATTATTTATGTGATTTGAAAATACCTGTCCCCCTCCAACTTCAATGAAAGCTTTTTGCTGAAGCCATTGTTGGTTTAATGTTGAATCAGAGAGATTTTTGGTTGATTTGCATTTCCAATGTCAACTAACTACTCAGCTTGCCATTCTCCTGCCCTGGTTGACTGATTCTGACCATAACCTGGGGGGGGGGGGGGGGGTGGTCCGGGGGTGTCGAGGCTGGTTATAGGGGTTTGGCAGGCTGGATCCGCGCATGGTCGGCACCATGTTGCACGACACGGCCGCCACAGGCAGCCGCCTTGCGCACGCACAGCCACGGACCTAGTCATTGTCCAGCCGTATCCGCAGGTAAAGCTAGGGCCTTTACACTCCGCGGCTGCTAGCCCCCCACCAGACGGAGGATCGGTGCGGGGGCAGCGCTGACTTTCTGATTGTAAAACCAGACAGATCCTGCGGACATAGCCGCAGGATCAGAGAATCCAGCCCCGTATGGGTGAAACTGAGGAACAAGAAAGGATCTGAAACTGTAACGTGTGTTGTGTATCGACCCCCTGGTAGCAGTTCTGAGGTGTTAGATTGTACAAATGCAGAGATTAGGCAAGTGTGTAACAAAGGCAGAGTAGTATTAATAGGGGATTTCAACTTACATATAGATTGGGAGAAGTGGACAAACACCTGTCAGAAAGGTAGTGAATTTCTGGAATGTGTCCGGGATCGTTTCCTGCAGCAATATGTTCTGGATGCAACATGGGGGCAGGCAATATTAGATTTAGTTATGGGTAATGAGCCTAATTTAATTAGTAGCCTAACTATTTGTCAAATAGTGATCATAACATGATTGAATTCAGTGTAGCGTTTGAAAGTAAAAAGCATGTTTCAGACATTAGAATTTTAGTCCTGGGTAAGGCTTACTTTAATGGAATGAGACAGATACAGTCCACGGTAAACTGGAAAGATCTGTTAATGCGTCAAATGGCTGAAAATCAATGGAGAATATTTAAAGAAACATTTAATGAATTGCAGAACAAGTATATACTCGCGGGTCAGGAGTTTTTTTCCCAAGGTAGAAGAATCAATTAATAGGGGTTCAAGGTGCGAGGGGCAAAGTTCAGAAGAGATGTGCGAGGGAAGTCTTTTACACGGAGGGTAGTGGGTGCCTGAAAGTCGCTGGAATACGGAGCCCGGAAGTGTAAAAAGTTTTAGGTTCGATGGGCAGCATGGTTGGTGCAGGCTTGGAGTGCGACACTTTCCTTTGTTCTTTGTTTTTGTTGAGAGGAAAAGGCTCCACTTCACAAAAAAAAACGTCAATAGACAACTAAGGAGGTTACCGATAGCTCGTGATTCAAAACAACCTGTTGGACTTTAACCTGGTGTTGTAAGACTTCTTACTGTGCTCACCCCAGTCCAACGTCGGCATCTCCACATCATAGGAAATCCCCAGAAACTGATGGTTTCCATCAGAGGGTATTAAAGGAAGTAGGGAAGCACTTTGTAGATGCCCTAACTATATTGGGGGCCTCACGGTAGCATGGTGGTTAGCATCAATGCTTCACAGCTCCAGGGTCCCAGGTTCGATTCCCGGCTGGGTCACTGTCTGTGTGGAGTCTGTATGTCCTCCCCGTGTGTGCGTGGGTTTCCTCCGGGTGCTCCGGTTTCCTCCCACAGTCCAAAGATGTGCAGGTTAGGTGGATTGGCCATGCTAAATTGCCCATAGTGTAAGGTTAATGGGGGGATTGTTGGGTTACGTGGGTTTAAGTGGGGTGATCATTGCTCGGCACAACATCGAGGGCCGAAGGGCCTGTTCTGTGCTGTACTGTTCTATGTTCTATGTTCTATATTCTTCCAGAGTTCCCTAGATTCAGGAGTAGTCAATCTGGACTGGAAAACTGCATATGTCACTCCACTTTCTAAGAAGGGTGTAAGGGAGAAACCAGGAATCACAGACCAGTTAGTCTAACATCTATGGTGGGGTAATTGCTGGGGTCCACAATCAGGGATGGGTAACTGAACACCTTAAAAATATTTGGTCGATCAGGGAGAGCCAGCATGGATTAGTGAAGGGATGATCATGCCTGACTAACCTTATTGAGTTTTTGGAAGAGGTGACTAAGGTAGTGGACAGGAGAATGTCTATGGATGTTATTTATATGAACTTCCAGAAGGCATTTAATAAAGTCCCACATAAGAGACTGTAAACTAAGGTGGAAGCCCACGGAGTTGAAGGAAAATTATTGACAAGGTTGGGAAATTGGTTGAGTGGCAGGCGACAGAGAGTGGGCATAATGGGTATTCCTTTAATTGGCAGGAGATGAATAGTGGTGTACCACAGGGATCTGTGTTGGGGTATTCACAATATTCATTAATGACTTGGATGATGGCATAGAAAGACATTTTCAAATTTGCTGATGATACAAAGTTAGGTTGCATTGTAGATGACAGCAGAAAATTACAAGGAGATATTGACAGATTAGGTGAATGGGCAAAATTATGGCAGATATTATTTAATGTAAGCAAATGTTATCCACTTTGGACAAAAATAGGATAGAGCAGATAACTTTCTAAATGGGAAGTGGTTAGGTACCAAAGGGACGTGGGGGGTCAGGTGCATAGGTCCTTAAAATGCCATGGACAAGATCAAAAAATAATCCAAAAGGCTAATGGAATCCTCGCCTTTATATCTAGAGGATTGAAATACAAAGACACATAAGTTATGCTTCAGCTCTACAAAACCCTGGTTAGACCCCACTTGGAGTGCTGTGAGCAATTCTGGGAACCACCCCTTAGGAAGGATATTGTGGCCTTGGAGGGAGTATAACGTAGGTTTACCAAATTATACCTCGATTACAGGGGTTGAGTAACAAGCAGAGATTACTGAAATTAGATTTGTTTTCACTAGAATTTAGAAGTTTAAGAAGTGATCTGATCAAAGTATTCAGGATTTTAAAAATGAAAGACAGGGTAGATAAAGATAAACTCTTGAGACCTTTTGGGAGCGATGTTAAGAAGAACTTTTTCATTCAAAGGGTGGGAGAGGTTTGTAACTCTCACAAACAGCAGTTGAAGCTGGAACAGTTGTTAATTTTAAATCTGAGATAGATTTGTGTTCAGCAAAAATATTGAGGGATATGGGCCAAAGGCAGGTATATAACTCGCCAACATTGAGGGCATTTAAAAGTTTATTGCATAAGCATATGGATGATAAGGGCATAGTGTAGGTTAGATGGCCTTTAGTTTTTTTTCCATGTCGGTGCAACATCGAGGGCCGAAGGGCCTGTACTGCGCTGTATCATTCTATGTTCTATGTTCTATGAATAGATAGGATATATGCGGGCAGGTTGTTTCCACTGGCGGGTGACAGCAGAACTAGGGGACATAGCCTCAAAATAAGGGGAAGTAGATTTAGGACTGAGTTTAGGAGGAACTTCTTCACCCAAAGGGTTGTGAATCTATGGAATTCCTTGCCCAGTGAAGCAGTTGAGGCTCCTTCATTACATGTTTTTAAGGTAAAGATAGATAGTTTTTTGAAGAATAAAGGGATTAAGGGTTATGGTGTTCGGGCCGGAAAGTGGAGCTGAGTCCACAAAAGATCAGCCATGATCTAATTGAATGGCGGAGCAGGCTCGAGGGGCCAGATGGCCTACTCCTGCTCCTAGTTCTTATGTTCTTATGTTATATGGAGTTTGGTCACAGATCAGCCATGAATGGTGGGACAGGCTTTAGGGGCTGAATGGCCTACTCCTGTTCCTGTGTCCTATGTTCCTAAATGCACAGCCACATACACCAGTTTCTACTTTTGGCTGAACACCAGTTTCTACTTTTGGCTAAGAGTTCAATTCTTACTAAAACTTTTATTTTATTCAATTCTGTGGATGGAGTGATATTCATCACACCATCACAATCTATTCAGCCCTCGGGTTATATTTACTGGCAACTGTATTCTATCTGAAGTCTGTGGATATGGTTAACATTGATAATGCGCACGTCTATGAAACCACTCTCATTTGGGTCACATCAGTCCTGATGGCATAGCTTCCAGAGTTCCTTTCCAATTGAACCACAATAACCAGTGCGCCATCTGGTCCTCGAATACTAACATTCACCTCTTTCAAAGACCTGACCTACTCACGGCATTTACAGGATTCATTCCCTTTCAGCCCGATCATACATATTTTCCCCGAAATCTTCAGGAATTCTATTTTTCTCCCTGCTGTCCTTTTCGTTGAGAGCTTTGCTGGCTTCTGTTGTGTCATGATCACATGACAGGTGTCTTAAAATAGACCGAGAGCTAAGAAATAGTATGTGTATGTGTGTGCATAGCTCCCCTTTTAATTTATGGTTCTATTTAAAATAAACCAATAGTCAAGGTTTAGTCTGAAGCAAGGTAGGTTAATTTATTTTAGAAAACCACTGCTGAAAGTTACGTATGTAAATGATAGGCATGGAGCATGATCGAATGGTTAGGTCGTGCCGACGTGGGATGTGATGAGGCTATTAAATTGCATGAGACGTCACGATCTGAACGTGCTCTCACTGGGCGAGATCCAGATTTGCATAGTTAGGTGAGCAGCTAGGCTCACTTAAATATGCAGCAGATTCTCCCATGGCCCGGGATCAGACACCCATGACTGGGAGACATTGCCATTATACCGTTTAGCACTGGTCCACATTGCCATTATACCGTTTAGCACTGGTCCACACAAACATGGACCAGGCATATCGGCATTGGGTTATGGGTAGAATGGCACCTTGGCATTTCCTCTGCCACCTGGGCACATTGACACTGCCAACTGGGCACCCTGGCACTGCCACCCTGGTGCTGACAGTGCCAAAGTGCTCTGGTGCCAGGTTTACACTGCCAGGGATTGAGCCTTGCCCTGCCCTTGTGAGGGTGTGAATTGCGCTTTCACGTATCTGATCGTCAGTCCAGAAGTAAAACACTCGAACACGTCAGTAACGAATATTCGTTTATTTACGGCCGGGACAAATCTCTAAGCAGTCGGGTAACCACATTCGAGAAGTGCCAAAGTCCAAAATATGGACGGTATCTTTATACATCTTACAGTTTAGGGGTGGTCCCTTTAAATTCCTAGATACACCTATGATTCGGCAAGGATCCAGAACATGTACATATATGGAATTATTCTTCGAGGTCGGGAGGTTATTTTTGACATAATCATTAGCACAAGTCACTATTAATATTAATACAAAGGTTTTTGTATCCCATGGCCATCTGGCTTATCTCATTCCAAGGCCCTTCCAATAAACATTTCAATGTTTATTTGTTCCAACTGGTCAAACGAGCTCAATTATGTTATCTCTGCAATAAAGTAACGGTTACCATTCATTCCATTCTTTGCCTTTTTGACCTCTCTGCTTTTACAGATACGGGTCAGAACATTAATTAGTACCAATGCCACACTCCCTATATTCCATCCCATAACCTTCTGACATCTTTGCTTTTACAGATACGGTCAGACACACTCCCTTTATTTCATCCCTTGACCTGTTGACATCTCTTTCACAGAGCTTTTCAGAACTGTTATATTAACCCTATCAGCGAAGTTCCAAATGAAATCCACTTCTACATTCCCCCCTTTGATCATTCCTTGATCACATAACACTCAGGATACTTTAGATGGAAATGAGAGCGAGGCGGAGGTACTCCTCCTCTACTAGGCTCCGGCAGGATGCCACTTCCTCATATAGGTCAGGGGTAGGTGGAACCAGTTTTTCTTTTTCGTCTAGGGCGGATCTCTGAAGCATCTGTGGTAATGCAGTGGCACCCAAACGGTTGCATAGGCATTTCACACCAGTAGCTATGATACAGAGCAACAAACAGATGGTAACGAAGATAATGAGCCCATGGAATAGGTAAGTGGCCCAAGAATTGGACCACATCCAGCTCCACCAGTCAGCCTGACCGGCGAGTCGCAAGCGCTGTACTCCATCTCTGATATGGGTTACCAGACGCGTGATATTCTCTGAACTGTCTGGAATATAACCCATGCAGCCGTCTGTTCGATCGAGAAAGGAACAGATATCAAGGGAACGCCTCCATGGGCATGGGTCGGGACCTGTGTACATACCCAGCAAGAGGAGACACCCACTTTCTTAGCATAGGCATAGGACATAAACAGAAAAGAATTTGCCGTTACATGGTGCGTTGCCCGCTTCCTTCTGGAAGGCGAGTAGGGGTGAGTAGTCCTTGATGGTAAAATTTGTACCCTGTCCTTATCAATGCACCGGTGGTTCCACCGGCATGTGCGGCGATCGTAGATCAGAACCATGTACGTAGTCCGGAATCGGGGCTTCTGGTCGTCGGGATGAACGGTGGTTGGGCAGGTTTTGATAGCCGTGGTGATCCATCGGAGATCTGTCGTTGTTCCACATCGTGGGGTTCCTTCTCGGCACAGGGGTGGACGTCGGCTTCCATACGGGCATCTCCTTCTTCCGGATGCAGCGAGAGAGAGCAGGGTGGCGAGTATTGTGACGGTGAAGAGGGACTTCATCCTGGTACTCGTGTTCCTAGGACTTAAAGGAAAAGTTTAGAACATCATGGATACTTAATTAACTTACAATGGTGCATATGTACCCATGCGTTCCGGCCCTCCACTTTTACTGCAGTGGGGGTAGTGAGTAGAACCTGTAGGGGACCCTCCCATCGAGGTTCCAAACCTTTACGTGTCCAATTTCGAATTAGGACATAATCCCCAGGGTTGATGGAGACGTCATGAGTAATGGATGGGACTTCTTCCTGGGTGGCACGAACTCGGGAGTGTAATCCTTTCAAAATTCTAGTTAGTGTTAATATATAATTAGCCATCTCGGTAGTCATGTAATGGAATTGAACATTCCGTGGAACACTGCTGTCCCAAGGCGTTCGAAAGGGTCTGCCATATAGTATTTCCGCTGGGCTTAGGCGAGTTTTTCCTGCGGGGGTGGCACGTAGCTGGAAGAGTGCTAAAGGCAGGAGTTTGAGCCAAGTGGCCCCAGTGTCTGCTTGTAGTTTAGCGAGTTTAGTCTTTAGAGTCTGATTAGCCCTTTCCACCACTCCAGCGGCTTGTGGTCTGTAGGCACAATGAAACTGTTGCTTTATTCCTAGCAGAGCACAGAATTCCTTATTGATTTGACCTATGAAGTGGGGACCATTGTCAGAGCTCAGCCGGGCTGGAATTCCAAATCGCGGAACAATTTCTCGCATTAACACCTTAACTACTGTCGAGGCCTTGTTATCCGTAGTCGGGTAGGCCTCGATCCATTTGCTAAAAGTGTCCACAATGACTAACACATATTTATAGCATTGACATCTTTCCAACTCAATGTAATCCATTTGCAGGGTCTCAAATGGACCCTCAGGTAAGGGGGTTGTGCCAGGATCACAGGGGACGGCCTTACCGGGGTTGTGCTGTTGACAGATTAGGCACCGACTGCTAATTTGTTGGGCCATTTCTTGCAGTCGTGGGTGCCACCAGCTTTTTAACAATATGTCCCCTGTGGCACGAGCTCCACAGTGAGTTGCAAAGTGTACACATTCGGTCACCCAGGCTGCTAATGCATCGGTCATACATGTTTGTCCTACCGGGGTGACCCACAGCTTATTTTCGATATCATATATACATCCTAAGTTTTTCCACATATTTACAGCAGTTGCAGGAGCGTCCTCCTGCATTTGGATTATGTCAGCAATGGTTGGCATAGGTTTTTCAGAGGGGGACTTTCCCGAGGGGGTTTTAGTCTGCCTCATCATTCTAGGCACCATTAGTTTGCCAGATTTAGAAATTTCTTTTGCCTTCTCGTCCGCTCTCCTGTTGCCCGTTTCCACCAGTCCTGTGCCTTTTGTATGCGCTGCGCATTTTATCACCGCTATCTTGTCTGGGAGCATAAGGGCCTGCAATAACTGGGTTACTAACTGCTGGTGTGAGATGGGTGTACCAGTGGAGGTTAGAAATCCTCTGTTTTTCCATCACCGTCTTGATCGATGATTGCATAGCCAGATTGTCTATCCCCCCTTTCGCCGACGGAAGAACTTCCATCGGTGAAAAAGGAACAATCTGCACTCGGGATGGGTATATCGGAGAGGTCGTCTCGAACCGAAGAGACTTCCTGCAACAGTTGCAGACAGTCATGAGTTGGGTCGAGCATGTCTGTGGGAGGATGCGTCAAAAAGTCAGCAGGGTTGATAGTGGTGCAGTGGGCAAACTGGACTTTCGGGTTATTAAGGAGAGCAATCTCATATTTGTTCTGACGAGCCATCGTGAGATGCTGAGTCTGTAGCTGTCCCAAAAGGGCCGTAACAGAATGGGAACTATAGACAGTGATATCTGGTTGGAGGGTAATATTAGCAGCCGATTGCAGGCTGTGTGGTTCTGCTAGTGACTGTTTGTGATCAGCGGGCACTAGGACCCTGCGGAGCCATGCAGTGTCAATTTCAACGCAGCAGTTTCGAAACTGCCCAGCACAAATCCTTTATCTGTTTATTCTGAGACCAATGTAGTTCTGAACATACTGAGTTACTCATAATACTGATCACATTCCAGGGGCGGTGGCGGAGGTGGCTGTGGGGGCTGTGGAGGCTTCTGACGTCCCCCGCAATTGAACAGATGTTCCTCATCCCCATCGTCCCCCTCCTCCCAACCTTGCTTCGCATTGCTGACCTGCGCCAGGTTTCTTATATTGTTTACATTCCCTTTTTAAGACCTCTACTGTTTTAGCAATTCCCCCTTCAGTGAGGCCAATACCCAATTTTGAGGCATTTGCCTGCCAGCTAGCCAGTATAGATGCACCTTTCATTAACTGACAGTATTCCCTCCACAAGGCAATTAATTTCTTTGCGGTGGGTTCTTGATAATACAGAAAAATGTGTCATTTGAAACATGAAAGTCTGGCAATATCTGGTTTAAGAGCCCACAAAAGGTTAATAGCAGCTGCAAAGAGCAGGGTTATAAAATGCAGATTCCTGCTCACAAGCAGGCTTCAGCAGAAACAATGGCTCACACCTTCATGGAATGTAACTATCTCAGAAAGCATCTGAAAAGCATGGATGAGAGTTTCAATTGCATTACGTGAGGAATGTTTAAAACAGGCAAGTCTTTCAAGTCACAACCAAGTTAAATTTTAGCATACAGCTAAGAGCAAAGTTTCACACCTTAACTGAAATAAACTCTCTTAGTAAACAGCTGGAAAGAATGGAAGATGCTCAGTCGAATTTAGTGTCAATTTAAGGGGTAAAATTCTACAAACATCAAGTTAATTAAAAGAAAATTGGAGATGACCTGGCTACGAGAAACATCATTTAAGTCAAAATCAAAGGCAAAGTTATGAACTGGGGACAATTGGAAAATTAAACGATTTGAAATCACAGAAATAAAAGTTAACTATTGAAACAAAAGCATTTTTTAAATCAAATCTGTGAGGAGACGATATGCCCGAAATGAATAATTAGTTGTAGTAAGATGTTTACATCAAAGATACTTTTAAACTATCAAAGTGAAACAAGCCCATATACAATACAGTCGTTAAAACTTAATAACTCTTCGAAAGAGAATATAAACCCAGGGAGAATAAGCAGCAGCACTCTGCAACAGCAACAGGAGAGAGAGAGAGAGAGAGAGAGAGAGAGACGCAGCCTGCTGGAGAAAGACAAGGAAAGCAGCCGAGTTTAAACAGCTAATACAACTCAAGAAGACCAGATTTTAAGTGGTTATTAGCTTACTTCACTTCCTTAATAACACAGGACCCAGGACACCAATGCTATTAAGGGGTAAGTAGGTAAAATTCTTCAGTGAAGGTATGGGTTACACCGGGGGATAGGCTCCGAGAACCCCGCCCGTAACTTCCAGAGAACGCTGCCTGGAATCACGGCGGCAGTCCCGTCCGGAGCCCACAGCCCGCCAACCGTTCCCTAGCAGTCCTGAGAACCCCGCCCGTAACTCCAGCGAACGCTGCCTGGAATCACGGCGGCTCCTCAGGCTGCCTCTAGCAGTCCTGGCAACCCCGCCCGTAACTCCAGCGAACGCTGCCTGGAATCACGGCGGCAGTCCCAGGCTGCCCACAGCCCGTTTACCGTCCCCTAGCAATCCTGAGAACCCCGCCCGTAACTCCAGCGAACGCTGCCTGGAATCACGGCGGCTCCTCAGGCTGCCCCCCAGCAGTCCTGGCAACCCCGCCCGTAACTCCAGCGAACGCTGCCTGGAATCACGGCGGCAGTCCCAGGCTGCCCCTAGAGACGATAACCACAGGGTTCACTCACTTACCCTCTTTAAAACGGGTTCGCTGGACTGACCTGGATCTCGCAGAGGCTTCTCGACAAACCAACGGCAAGGCTGAGCAACGATCAAACTAGTAGTAGGCGAATACCAAGGTGGAAAAGAAATTTTTACTCACGTTGGGGGCCAAATTCGTCCTCTACTTTGAACGAGCTCAGTCAATTACGCCGGTTAGTTGCGCAGACCCCTCTGGAGATCCCCGTACGGGCCACCAAATGTGAATTGCGCTTTCACGTATCTGATCGTCAGTCCAGAAGTAAAACACTCGAACACGTCAGTAACGAATATTCGTTTATTTACGGCCGGGACAAATCTCTAAGCAGTCGGGTAACCACCTTCGAGAAGTGCCAAAGTCCAAAATATGGACGGTATCTTTATACATCTTACAGTTTAGGGGTGGTCCCTTTAAATTCCTAGATACACCTATGATTCGGCAAGGATCCAGAACATGTACATATATGGAATTATTCTTCGAGGTCGGGAGGTTATTTTTGACATAATCATTAGCACAAGTCACTATTAATATTAATACAAAGGTTTTTGTATCCCATGGCCATCTGGCTTATCTCATTCCAAGGCCCTTCCAATAAACATTTCAATGTTTATTTGTTCCAACTGGTCAAACGAGCTCAATTATGTTATCTCTGCAATAAAGTAACGGTTACCATTCATTCCATTCTTTGCCTTTTTGACCTCTCTGCTTTTACAGATACGGGTCAGAACATTAATTAGTACCAATGCCACACTCCCTATATTCCATCCCATAACCTTCTGACATCTTTGCTTTTACAGATACGGTCAGACACACTCCCTTTATTTCATCCCTTGACCTGTTGACATCTCTTTCACAGAGCTTTTCAGAACTGTTATATTAACCCTATCAGCGAAGTTCCAAATGAAATCCACTTCTACAAGGGGGGCTCAAGGACCCCCTAACATGTAAGTTGGGGTGTTGGGACTTCCAGAGGCAGCAGTGGGGGAATCCAAAGATCACGCTTTTGTCAACTGAATTTCTCTTCCACAGGGTGTAGGTCAGCCTGTAGCCCAAGTATGTTACCGCCTTTGGCCTGAACATGCACTTATTCCTCTTCTGATCAGGACATTATATAATTTTCTGTGAGATCAAAACAGATGATTTGCAACCAGTCAGCCCCACCGTATTGGGTCCCAGTCCCTGTACTACAACCAAGGGAAGCCTGATCGATTGCTGTCTGCGTGTCACCGGTGTCACAGTGGTCCCCACGATGCTCAGCGGTTCACCAGAATAGGTTGTTAACCGTGCCTTTCTGTCTCGCAATGTCAGCAGTAAGATGTCGGCAAAACGTCTGTTGGTTCATGATGGAGACAGCAGCTCCTGTGTCAAAAGATGCCCATTCACTTGCAATGTGATCCTGATCGGCCCCACGTTCAGGGCCATGATGCAGTTCAACTGTATCATACAGTCTTCTTCTGGAGGGGCCACGTGCAATGCCCCGGCACGTGCTCTCTGACCACAAATCTGGCAATATGGCCGGCCCTCCGCTTCACCTGTGGGGGCATTTGCTCCTGAGTACTGGGCCCGACTGCAGAATTCTACTTTGAATTTCCTCTTGGAAGGTGATCCGGCAAGCCCATCACTGCTCCATGGTGCTGTGGAGGTCTGATACATGGGCGGGCCAAACTGGGTTCGTCACAGTCCATGGACCCCTGAACTCCTGCATCTCTTTGCATTTTCACGGGATAGTGTCAAGTCAATGGCCCATTTCAAATCTAACATGGGCTCTGCTAACAGTTTCCATTGTGTGGCCGTGTTCTTCATTCTACAAACAAGCCTATCCCTCAACATCTCTGAGAGGGACGGCTCAAAACTACAGTGCTCACACCAGCCAACTAAGACAGGTCAAAATGTCAGTGACTGACTCACCCGGAGACCGCTGAGCCATGTTGAACCTATAATGTTGCATTATAACGGAATGGTTCAGATCATAATGTTCAGTGACTAGCACCACAAACTCATCAAACAATTTGGTAGGGTACTTTATAATTCCAAACGTCGAGGCCCAGCAGGCAGTCAGGAGGTTTTCTTTTGATGGTCTTCCTCCATGTTAACCACTGGCTTGAAAGACGTTCCTCATACATTCTATGTATTGTCTCCAATCTTCCAATGCCCGCATGGAAGGCCTCTAGCTTGCCAAAGAGCGGCATATTCAAACTTTATATGCCCAAGTTCCTGCACAATAGACGTCTGGGGTGGCTGCATGTTTCAACAATCGAGTCCACAGTCTCCTTTGTCTTCATTGCCAGTTTAATAACCAAGGGAGCCAGCGGTAGGAAACAAATGATCTATTTTACGATGAACAATATCTGCCCATGGCAGTAGCGACCTACAATCACAATCCCCATTGGGAAAACCATCATGCCGGTCCCTGTTTGGGCCGGCTTTTATGTTCAGTTCAAACGAGCCCCAGCTGGGTGGCTTCTGCACCCTACCTGCGAAGCTCATACTTCACGAACCCCACGGGGCAGTTTTAAGCCCCATACCTAAGGAAGGATGTGCTGGTCTTGGAGGGAATACAGAGAAGATTCACAAAAATGATCCTGGAATGAAGGGCTTGTCATATGAGGAGAGGTTAAAGACTCTTGGTCTGTAGTCAATGAAGTTCAGAAGGATGAAGTGGCATCTCATTGAAATGTACAGAATAAGGAGAGGCCTAGATAGAGGCCTGATTTAACCACTGTGTTGCGTCTGGCGTGGATTTGGGAGTGCTGGTTCAATAGCAGGAAAGGCCAAAATCAAGATTTGTACCAGACATGAATCTAGTTATCCATCCTGCTCCCAAAGGCGAGTTCCGGATCTCTCCCAAATATATATATATATATTTTTTTTAAGTATAAATTTAGAGTATCCAATTAATTTTTTCCAACGACAACAATCTCTCCCTCAATGAGCTGGTCATCGACTTCAGGAAGCAAAGTACTGTACACACCCCTGTCAGCATCAACGGGGCCGAGGTGGAGATGGATAGCAGTTTCAAATTCCGAGGGATGCACATCACCAAAAATCTGTCCTGGTCCACTCACATCGACGCTATCACCAAGAAAGCACAACAGTGCCTATACTTCCTCAGGAAACTAAGGAAATTCGGCATGTCCACATTAGCCCTTACCAACTTTTACAGATGCACTATAGAAAGCAACCTATCGGGCTGCATCACAGCCTGGTATGGCAACTGCTCGGCCCAGGACCGCAAGGAACTTCAGAGAGTCGTGAATACCGCCCAGTCCATCACACAAACCTGCCTCCCATCCATGGACTCCATCTACACCTCCCGCTGCCGGGGGAAAGCGGGCAGCATAATCAAGGATCCCTCCCACCCGGCTTACTCACTTTTTCAACTTCTTCCATCAGGCAGGAGATACAGAAGTCTGAGAACACGCACGAACAGACTCAAAAACAGCTTCTTCCCCACTGTCACCAGACTCCTAAATGACCCTCTTATTGACTGACCTCATTAACACTACACCCTGTATGCTTCAACCGATGCCAATGCTTATGTAGTTACATTGCATATCTTGCGTTGCCCAATTATGTATTCTCATGTATTTTCTAGTATTTTCTTGAATTTTGTTTAATTCCCTTTTCTTCCATGTACTGAATGATCTGTTGAGCTGCTTGCAGAAAAATACTTTTCACTATACCTCGGTACACGTGACAATAAACAAATCCAATCCAATCCAATCCAATTAAGGGGCAATTTAGCGTGGCCAATCCACCTACCCTGCACATCTTTGAGTTGTGGGGGCGAAACCCACGCAGAAACGGGGAGAATGTGCAAACTCCACACAGACAGTGACCCAGAGCCGGGATCGAACCTGGGACCTCAGCGCCGTGAGGCAGCAATGCTAACCACTACGCCACCGTGCTGCCCTATCTCTCCCAAATATGGCAAGCATATCATTAACCCACATTTGGACCCACTTCCGGGGTCCGTATCCCTCTATTCCCATCCTATTCATCTATTTGTCAAGATGCCCCTTTAACGTCACTATCGTCCCTGCTTCCACCACCTCCTCCGGCAGCAAGTTCCAGACACCCATTACTGTCTGTGTAAAAACACTTGCCACGCACATCTCCTCTAAACCTTGCCCCTTGTACCTTAAACCTATGCACCCTAGTAATTGACCCCTCTACCCTGGAAAAAGTCTCTGACTATCCACTCTGCCTATGCCCCTCATAATTTTGTAGACCTCTATCAGGTCGCCGCTCAACCTTCTTCGTTCCAGTGAGAACAAACCGGGTTTATTCAACCTCTACTCATAGCTAATGCCCTCCACACCAGGCAACATCCTGGTAAATCACTTCTGCACCCTCTCTAAATCCTCCCTATTCTTGATTCTATGATGAAGGTCACTTTAACTCCCTTTGACTGTGATCAGCCTCTAGCTTCAGTGTTGAAGGCTATTGCAGAAAGGAAATTGGCCTTGTTAGTTGTGAGAGCACTTCAGACTCCTCAACTCTCAAGTGGCTTTTCCTGGGTACACGTGGCATGTCTTTTAAAAATATTTTATTCAAGGCATTTTCATATAAACAAACAAAAGCAGAAGAAAAATCATACAACATTCTAAATAACCAACACCCACTCATCCCCCGCTCCCCCAATATCACCCCTTTCTCCCATCCTGTCTTACCCATTTTAACCCCTTACCTCCCCCCATCCTTTGCTGACCCCTCAATTCTCCTTAAAGAAGTCAATAAATGGCTTCCACCTCTGTGTGAACCCATCAACCGACCCTCTCAGGATGAACTTTATCTTTCTAGCCTCAGAAATTTCACCAGTTCGCTCACCTGCTTTCGGCGGGTCCGAGTCCCTCCATCTGAGCAAAATCCGTCTCCAGGCTATCAGGGAGGCAAAGGCCAAGACATTGGACTCACTCGCCCCCTGGACCCCCGGGACTTCCGACACCCCGGATATCGCTCCCTCTGGACTCGGGGCCACCTTTACCCCCAACAGCTCAGACATTACGTCCTCAAACACCTGCCAGAGCTGCTTCAGCTTTGGACATGCCCAAAAACATGTGGGCATGATTCGCGGGCCTCTCCGTGCACCGCCCACACCTATCCTCTAACCCTTCAAAAAGCCTACTCAGCACCGTTACCATCATATGTGCCCAATGAATGACTTTAAACTGAATAAGGCTTAGCCTCGCGCACGATGAGGACGCATTCATCCTCTGCAGGGCCTCAGCCCACGTCCTGGCCTCCACCTCTCCACCCAGCTCCTCCTGCCACCTCCGCTTTATATTCCCCACCGAGGCCCCCTCCCAGTCCATCAGCTCCTTGTAGATCTCAAACACCTTCCTCTCCTCTATCACCTCCTTCGACAGTACCTTATCCTGCAACCCCAGGTGCGGCAGGCCAGGAAAAACCCATTACAAAATCGCGGAACTGCAGGTACCTAAAACCATGCCTCGCGGACAACTTGCACTCTTCCTCCATGTCCTGCAACTTCACAAATCTGCCTCTTATGAACAAATCTCCAAATCGCTTAATCCCTGCCTGCCACCACCCCCCAAAACCACGCATCCAGTCCCCCCCCACCACCCCCGGTGCTAACTCATGGTTGTCACAGATTGGTGCCCACAGCAAGGCACCCTCCAATCCAAAATGCTGCGTCCACTGCTCCACACTCTTAGGGATGACACCACCACTGGGCTCATGGAGTGCCTGACCAATGAGAATGCAGAGGTGCTGACAACAATGCCCTTAAACCCATTCCTCTACATAAAGCCCCCTCCATCTGCCCCCATGCCGGCCCCTCCCCCACTAGCCATTTCCTCATCATGGCAATGTTCGCCGCCCGATAATACAAAGAAGAAAGAACAAAGAAAATTACAGCACAGGAACAGGCCCTTCGGCCCTCCCAGCCTGCGCCGATCCAGATCCTTTATCTAAACCTGTCTCCTATTTTCCAAGGTCTACTTCCCTCTGTTCCCGCCCGTTCATATACGTGTCTAGCTGCCTCTTAAATGATGCTATTGTGCCCGCCTCTACCACCTCCGCTGGTAAAGCGTTCCAGGCACCCACCACCCTCTGCGTAAAAAACCTTCCACGCACATCTCCCTTAAACTTTCCCCCTCTCACCTTGAAATTGTGACCCCCTTGTAACTGACACCCCCACTCTTGGGAAAAGCTTGTTGCTATCCACCCTGTCCATACCTCTCATAATTTTGTAGACCTCAATCAGGTCCCCCCTCAACCTCCGTCTTTCCAATGAAAACAATCCTAATCTACTCAACCTTTCTTCATAGCTAGCACCCTCCATACCAGGCAACATCCTGGTGAACCTCCTCTGCACCCTCTCCAAAGCATCCACATCCTTCTGGTAATGTGGCGACCAGAACTGCACACAGTATTCCAAATGTGGCCTAACCAAAGCCCTATACAACTGTAACATGACCTGCCGACTCTTGTACTCAATACCTCGTCCGATGAAGGCAAGCATGCTGTATGCTTTCTTGACCACTCTATCAACCTGCGTTGCCACCTTCAGGGTACAATCGACCTGAACTGCCAGATCTCTCTGTACATCAATTTTCCCCAAGACCCTTCCATTGACCATATAGTCCGCTCTTGAATTTGATCTTCCAAAATGCATCACCTCGCATTTGCATGGATTGAACTCCATCTGCCATTTCTCTGCCCAACTCTCCAATCTATCTATATTTTGTTGTATTCTCTGACAGTCCTCCTCACTACCTGCAACTCCACCAATCTTAGTATCATCTGCAAACTTGCTAATCAGACCACCTATACCTTTCGCCAGGTCATTTATGTGGATCACAAACAACAGTGGTCCGAGCACGGATCCCTGTGGAACACCACTAGTCACCCTTCTCCATTTTGAGACATTCCCTTCCACCACTACTCTCTGTCTCCTGTTGCCCAGCCAGTTCTTTATCCATCTAGCTAGTACACTCTGAACCCCATACGACTTCACTTTTTCCATCAACCTGCCATGGGAAACCTTATCAAACGCCTTACTAAAGTCCATGTATATGACATCTACAGCCCTTCCCTCATCAATTAACTTTGTCACTTCCTCAAAGAATTCTATTAGGTTTGTAAGACATGACCTTCCCTGCACAAAACCATGCTGTCTATCACTGATAAGTCTAGTTTCTTCCAGATGTGAATAGATCCTATCCCTCAGTATCGTCTCCAACAGTTTGCCGACCACTGACGTCAAGCTCACAGGTGTATAATTCCCTGGATTATCCCTGCTACCCTTCTTAAACAAAGGGACAACATTAGCAATTCTCCAGTCCTCCGGGACCTCACCCGTGCTCAAGGATGCTGCAAAGATATCTGTTAAGGCATCAGCTATTTCGACCCTCGCTTCCCTCAGGAACCTGGGATAGATCCCATCCGGTCCTGGGGACTTGTCCACCTTGATGTCTTTTAGGATACCCAAAACTTCCCCCTTCCGTATGACAACTTGACCTAGAGTATTTAAACATCCATCCCTAGCCTCAACATCCATCATGTCCCTCTCCTTGGTGAATACCGATGCAAAGTACTCATTAAGAATCTCACCTATTTACTCTGAGTCCACTCAAACTTTTAATAACATTTTTATAACATTCCACCGGAAACCCGTCCGGACCTGGGGCATCGCCTGCATCGCCCCTATGCTCTCCATCACCTCCTTCAACTCGATTGGGGCTCCCAATCACTGCACCAACTCCTCCTCTACCTTGGGACACTCCTATCCACCAAGGAACCGTCGCATTACCTCCTATAAAATGCCTCAAACATGCAATTCACCCCCTCCGGGTCCAAAACCACCCTACCCTTCTCGTCCTTTACTCTGCCAATCTCCCTCGCCACCTCTTGCTTCCTCTATAGAAGTTGTAAAGCTGAGGGCTTTCTTGTCGCTCTGGCATCATAACTTTGTTGACTATGCAGATCTTTTATGTAAGTAAATAGGGTTTCACACCTTCAGAAAATTATGGTGGTCAAGGGGAAAAGGCTCCAAGAAAATTCCAGGTCCAAGTTTCGCCACTCTTGCCTGAAGAGATTAGTCTTAAAGCTGTTTTCTGTACTTCTGTGCTTGAATGTTTTTGGTATCATAGCAACCAGAGCCTTTAGGTGTAGTTGAAGCGCAGTGTGTTCAGACCTCTGTCGAGTTAGAAAAGCATTGTCAAAGCAGTTGATAAATTAGAAGAGGTAGAGATTAAAAAGAACGACCTGAAGATAGAAATCTGAAGTGAGAACTTAAAAATGACAGAAACACTCAGCACCTCAGGCAGATTCTGCGGAGAAAACAGGAAAGTTCATATTTCAGGTGAAGGCCAATCCATCAAAAATATGTGGTAATAAATGCAAAATACTGCTGGTGCAGGAAATCTGAAGTAAATCTTTTTAAAGGTGATCAGATATTTCAAAGGAGCGCAATCCACCAACTCCGTTATCCAACTGGAATGGCCACTAAATCTTGTGAACGGCCAAAAGTGGGATTTGCGCCGGCGAGCTTTCCAATCGCAGTCGTCCTACCGTCCATCCGCTGATGAGATCAGGTGTCTGATTTGCATGAATTTGAATAACTTATAATATACTTAGTTGGCTTAATGTTGCATCTTCTTCTGTCAATGAATCTTCCCACCCACCAGCCATGGTAAACGGGAAGGCGTCATTATCTCCAAGAGGGAGAAAGGTGGTGAGGTCCACTGTCTCCAGTGAGCACCAGGGAGTCCAAAGGGACAGAGGCCACAGGGCAGCCCCAGGGGCAGGTGGAACGTAGCAGCCTGGTGGGGTAGAAGAGGTAGGAGAAAGAGGTGGGCAGCTGACAGGGGTCAGTGGCTTTACATGCCAGGTGGGGGGGGGGTTCACTAAAGTCATGGTTAGTGGATGATGACTCTGTTGTCGGTGGTCTTGGAGTCTGTTGTGTGTATTCATGGAGACTGCTCTCTTTGGTTTGGGAGTCTGCTCTCTGTGGTTTGGGAGTCTGCTCTCTGTGGTTTGGGCGTCTGTTCTCTGAGATGGGAGTTGTTACAACCCCCTTGCGGGCCATGGACTGTGCTCTAGACGATACCCCCTTTCACCTCAGAGTATCAACTCCCCCGGTAATTGGGGGCAGAGTTTCTCCTTAACAAGGGGGAACTTCTCAGTGTTAAAACCTTGAAATAGGTGCAGGTCAGAGAGGGTGACCCTTCGGGTCGAGGAGTTGTAGCTTTCTAATGTTGTGCATACCACAATAAACCTTTGTTCATTCCTATCCATCTATACATTCCTGAATCTCTCCCGTTGAATTCTACACTGGCGATGAGGGTGATGTGGAGTTGCCGCAGCCATCGTTCGTACCACCAACCCACTTCATCCAGGCTGAAAGAGGCCTCCACTCCAAATGGAGAGATGCCGCACATCGCAAAACTTGAACAGCTCGATGCTGGTTCCAGTAATTGGATCCAGTATGTCGAGCGGGCACAGTATTTTTAAAAGTCTAACGCAATTCCTGAGGGTAAGTGACAAACTATTATCCTATTGACCGCAGTCGGGGACCCACCTATGTGCTCATCAAAAGCCCCACCCACCCGGGCAGGCTTGACTCCAAGTTTTTTACCGAGTTGGTGGCCCTGGTCGAGGCACATTTCTACCCACAGCCCCTGATAATGGTCCACCGGTTCTGTTTCCACATGGCCTTGAAGGGCCAAAAGGAATCCAATGATGACTTTTTGGCGTGCTTAAGGATGCTCGCCACCTCACGTGAATTTCGGGCCACTCTGTCTGAATCACTGCGGGATTATTTTGTTTGTGGTCTCTGAGATGCCAATATTCAGAGGAAACTCCTTCCGGAGGCCCACTTAACCTTCCAGCGGGTTGTAGACATCGGCATTTCATGGGAGAGCGTGGAGCGTAAGGTCCATGAATTGCAGGGCTTGGTGGTCCTGAACCTTGGTCATCAAAGTGACCACCGATCGGTCTCACCCAGAAGCAAAAGATGTGAGCTTCCATGAAGCAGGACTGACCATGGGACCCAAGGCTGTTGCTATGACGCACCAGGTCGCAACAGACATGACTCCCACGAACTGGAGCACCAAGATGGCAGTCACAGGTTACGTGCTGAGCGCCGCTACCTGGGCCGGGACACCAAACAGGCCCGTGAAGGCTCCATTCCCCGCCAAAACCCCCAGGCGTTACCGCCCCCTAGAGGCCAAGCATGTTATGTCGAGGATCAGAAGGACGCATTGCGTTGCAGCCCCGGGATTGCACCCATGCATACTGTATTTAAGGTGAAAGGACACCCTGTTGATATGGAACACGGCACAGGAGCGGGAGTCTTGATGATCATCCACTGGACGTTCGCCATTACCCGGACCGGTCTCCAGACTTTGGGCCTTCGGTACACGGATGCCTAGCTGGCTACATACAGCTATTGAGGGCACCATCCATATTGCCATGGCATATGGGGACCACATTTATCCTTGGTGCTAGTCTGCGGTGGAGTTCCCAGCTTACTGGGCAGCGATTGGCTGTGCCATTTAAAATTGGATTGGCAACTCGTCTGATGCATGTACCCCAGGGCCCGGAAGGAGGGCTGGTGGAATTTCCTAGAGATCGCTGAAGGCCTCAGCTTGATAAAAGGCACAGCGGCCAAGATCAGCGTGGACGAAAAAGCACAACTCCGTCATTTCTGCGCCCGTCCAGTGCCATACACGCTATGGTCCAAGGTCGACGCAGAGCTGGATCGCTTGGAGCAGCTTGGGCAACATCTGCCCCGTCCACTTCGCCGATTGGGTGGAGCCAGTGGTCCCGGTGTTAAAATCTGCCGGGACCTTAGGCTGTCCGGGGACTACAAGATGACAGTGAAGCGGGTTTCTTGCTTCGAGGTCTTGTATGCCAAACGCAGCGGGGGAACAATGTTCACAAAACGTGATATGAGCCTTGCATATCTGCAGCTGGTCCTAGATCCAGGCTCTCAGAGGTTCGTCACAGACAACACTCACAGAGGGTTGTATGAATACACCCGGGTGCCATTCTTAGCTTCATCAGACTGTACGATTTTCCAACATGTGATGGAAAACATCCAGCAGGCCTACCCAGGGTGCTGTATAGCTGGATGACGCACTCTTCACTGGGGCCTCGTACAAGGAACATTTGGAGAACTTGTGTGGTGAATCACAATCCTAGTAATTCACACTGTGTTATATTGTATGTGTTGTGTCTCTGTAAGCTCGGTATACGAGCAGTTGCACGGCTCTGCCCATAGGGGGAGATGAGGAGTTTGTACTGGGCTCCACCCTTAGCTCTACCCATGGTTCCGCCCATGGCTCCTCCCACTAACTGGAAGTATAAAGATCTGCAGTTGTGAGGCTGCTGCCAGTTCATCTTGTCGCAGGCAGGCTCAGTTGTAAGACTATTAAAACCACTGTTCACTTCCAACCACGTGTCCTGTGAATTGATGGTCACATCAACCTGGCCGAAGTCCTCCGCCATTTTGAACAGGCCGGCGTTCACCTCCACAGAGAGAACCGGGTGGACAGGCACGGCCTTCACCCAGCGAAAACAAAGTGAGGACAATCCTGCATGCCTCTATCCCTCACGGTCCGACAGAGCACCCCTCTTTCTTGGAGATCATAACTTTCTATGGGAAATTAATCCCCAACTTAGCCAAGCAGCTTAGCCAGCACCACAGTGTAGAAGAAAGAGCACTAGTGCGAATGACCCCCCACTCCACCCACCACTATCACCGCATCAGAGGTGAAGCGGTCAAGCGGAGGTTGTCAAAGAACAAAGAACAGTACAGCACAGGAACAGGCCCATCGGCCTTCCAAGCCTCCACCAATCATGATGCCTGTCGAAACTGAAACCTTCTGCACTTCCGGGGTCCATACCCGTCTAGTCCCATCCTATTCATGCTTTGGCAAGATGCCTTTTAAACACCGCTATTGTATCTGCCTCCACCACCTCCACTAGCAGCATGTTCTGGGCATTCACCACCTCCTGTGTAAAAAACTTGCCTCGCAAATTTCCTCTAAACCTTCCCTCTTGCACGTTCAAAGTATGTCCCTGGTAGTGTGGTGGCCATAGAACATAGAACGATACAGCGCAGTACAGGCCCTTCGGCCCTCGATGTTGCACCGACATGGAAAAAAAAACTAAAGGCCATCTAACCTACACTATGCCCTTATCATCCATATGCTTATCCAATAAACTTTTAAATGCCCTCAATGTTGGCGAGTTCACTACTGTTGCAGGTAGGGCATTCCACGGCCTCACCACTCTTTGCGTAAAAAACCCACCTCTGACCTCTGTCCTATATCTATTACCCCTCAATTTAAGGCTATGTCCCCTCGTGCTAGCCACCTCCATCCGCGGGAGAAGGCTCTCGCTGTCCACCCTATCTAACCCTCTGATCATTTTGTATGCCTCTATTAAGTCACCTCTTAACCTTCTTCTCTCTAACGAAAACAACCTCAAGTTGGCATGCATGCAGGGCTCAGATTAGAAATATGGGCGAGGGATGAAATCTGTACATACGTTTTCACATTAGCACCTCTGCACAATGTTACAACCTGCCTTAGTGCTCTGTCAGAAGGATGTGGGGGGTGGGCTGATCTGGGCTGGCCGCAGAGGGGGCACGGTTTGAGGGGGCTTTGGGGGGGATTGGCAGATGTTGTGGGTGGGCTTGGCCCAGGGACCACTGTTCAGACAGTGTTCACCGCTCCGGTGTCCCACCGACACCCCCAACCCAACCACCCCCACCATTCCCACCTCCGTCACAGCAGGGTTTCACTGGGACCTTGTGATGGAATGGCCAGCTCGCTGCAGGGATCAACAGGTGAACTGTGGGAAGTGCTACCGTGGGCAGGAGTCAGACGTTGTCAAATGATGTGGAGCACCAGAGCTCATCATGGAGTGGGTCGTCATCATCCCCATCCCCTGGGGCAGACCCGCTGTTACTGCCAACCCACTGCCCACACATAGTGCAGTAGGTATGTATCCGGGAGAGGGTTGCAGTTGGGTGGGGGGTGGTGTGGCCAGGGCTGGGGGTGTGGGGGGAGGGGTGGGATGCGGTGTCCGTGCCCCTGGCCAGTAGCCCTCCCCCGCCCCAAGTCGGTGAACCTGGAGGCAATCAGAGCGTCCCGTGTGCGTTTTCCCTGACGCACACATTTTGCAGCCGCCCATGCCTGCTGAGGTCCAATGTCCTGCCCATCCTTGTGCCCCCCCCCCCATCCTTCTTGCAGGACGACAACTGGCGTCATCCTCCTCCTCCAGCATGTTGTCCCTCTGCTGCGCGATGTGATGCGTCACCACGATGTGGGCGACCCTCCCAGCACGCTACTCTCGGGCCCTTCCAGATCAGTCCAGGCACCTGAACTGCATCTTCAGGATGTCAAAGCACCGCATGATCACACCCCTAGTCGCTGTAAGGGCTTTGTTGTAGTGGGTATTTGTGTCGGTCTATGGCCTGCGGTTAGGTGTCATCAGCCATGACAGCAGCTGATAATCCATGTTGTCCAGGAGCCAAGCCCCCCCCAGCTTGGGTGCACCTCGAAGAGGTCAGGAACTGCCGAGTGTGCCAGGATGAAGGCATTGTGAACACTGTCCGGGTATCGGGCACAGACGTGTATGATGCACAGCTCATGGTCACACACCAGCTGCACATTCATTGAGTGGGACTCCTTTTGGTTTGTGAAAATTGACCTGTCACCTGCAGGTAATCCTCGGGCAACATGAATCCCATCGATCACCCCCTGGATGTGGGGCATCTCGGTGGGCTGCCCGGCATCCTGGTGGGCTTGGTCCAAATTGAAATGGATCTTTGTGCCAACTGGGCATAGGTTTTGCCTGTGCACTGAGCTGTGTGCGATTCCGGACAGGTTCCCACTTGGTGCCTGAAAGAACCCCGTGGCGTAGAACGTCAGGGCGACATTCACCTTGATGGCCACCAGGAGCGGGTGTCTTCCCCCATACCCCTGCCATGCTGTGGCAGAAATGTCGCACTGTTCCCCTGCTCATCCAAAGTCTTCAAAGCCGGCATGTCCGGTCCGGCAGGTCCTCGAATGACAGGTTGTGCCACTACACAAGGGGTCTCGTGCGGTTCTCCCTTTGCATCTCTCCCTCTACCTCGGCGTGTTGGGTGGCCGGCTCTATCCTCACCAGCTGCCTCCTGTTCCTCTGGGGGACGCTCTGCAGCTGCAGCTTCCTTCCCCTCGAGCAGCTCCAGTTCGTACAGCCATAGGGCATCCACCAGGGCAGCAGTGACCCCAGTTGGCACTGCACTACATGCCCCCCCCCCCATTCCCCCACCCCTGTCCCCATCAGAGCTCGGCCTCCCATCCCTGCTGTCAGGGGTACCGTCGGCTGGTGCTGCCCTTGCCAGTGGTACGCTCCATGGCCCCCGTCCAGCACCTCTCCCTAGGGGCTACTGTGGGCCCTGCCCCTGGGCGGGTCGTGTGAGTGGCGGTTGGGCGGGGTGCGGTATGGCGGAGGGTGGGTACAGCGGTGGAGGCTGGGGCGTGGATTTGGTGGGGATGGGTGCACCCATACGGCCAGTGTCACTGTGCGGGCCCAGGGGCTAAGGTGGATGGTCAGTGACGTGCACAGCAAGATGGCTGTCTTGCAGGCTGCGGCAATGGCAGCCTGGACACCGTCCCAGTCCCATGGGGGGGTCACCACAGCCCCACGGCCCATCCATCTACCCACCCACCCGGCGCTGGTCGGGCCCTCCCTACCCCAGCCAGCCTGGCCAGTGTCAGGACTGGCAGCCCACGATCCTACCTCATCTCTCTCCCTCATCAGCCATGATGCTGGTTTCCCGCAAGTGAACCTCGTCACCGGGAATTCCCACCAGTGGAGGCGGGGAATCGCAGAGGCACCAGAGAATACCGGGTCAGGCCTGTTAATGATATGCCAACAGCATTTATTGTATGTGCGGAGTAGAATGCATTGACTCCGCTGCCGAGACACCAGAGAATTGCGATTTAGCGTGAACCCTGTGTGCGCACGATTTCGCCGTCGGAACTGATTCTCCGCCCAATCGCCTTTCCCGATTTCGGCATCGGCCGACGGAGAATCCCGCTCCATGGGCGCGATTCTTCGCTCTCCACGCTGGGTGGGAGAATTGCGGGAGGGCCGGGCGAATCACGACACGCCGCCCTGGCACCTCCCGCGATTCTCCCACCCCCCAAAAATGGCGTGTCGCGATTTTCGACACGCCGCTCGGAGAATCGCCGCTCGCCATTTTTCACGGCGAGCGACGATTCTCCGGCCCGGATGGGCCGAGCGGCCTGATGAACCCGACCGGTTCACACCGGCGCCAACCACACCTGGTCGCTGCCGGCGTGAACATCGTGCGACAGGTAAATGTGGGGCCTGTGGGGGGGCGGAGGGAGGATCGAGCACCACGGGCATGCTCAGGAAGTAACTGGCCTGCGATCGGTGCCCACCGATCGTCGGGCCGGCGTCTCTAAGAGACGCACTCTTTCCCCTCCACTGCCCCGCAAGATCAAGCCGCCATGTCTTGCGGGGCAGCGGAGGGGAAGACGGAAACCGCGCATGCGCGGGTTGGAGCCGGCCAACCTGTGCATGCGCAGCTGACGTCAATTAGGCGCCACTGTTGCATCATTCTCGGCGCACCGCTTTGATGCGGGCGTCAAGGCCCGCCGGCCGTGTTTCTCGCAACGCCGTTCCTAGCCCCCTGGGGGGGGAGAATAGGGTGCGACGAGCGGCCTCCGACGGCGTTGTGAAAGTCGGCCGAGTTCACAACGGCTTTCCCGGTGCCACGCGGCATCGGAGAATCGCACCCTCCGGGTTTCGCTACAGCGTCGGCACTCAGTCTCCCTTTGGGAGAATTTTGCCCCATATATTTCAGATTTAACTAATAGGAATTTGTACACTTTTAAATACAATCTATGGAGTAGTAAATCAAATCACGTGATAACATTTTAAAACAATACTTAACACATGTTGATATATAAAGCCACTTATGTAACTTAAATAATAATATAATTCAGAATGATTTAAGTGGATTTGAGAGAACTTTAACAATTGAAATAATAATTGGAAAATCAGAGTCATCACCCTGAATTTCTGATATAACTTACTTACACATCTTCGAGGCTCCTCACTGACACACATCAGAAATGTAGTACATTTCTGTTATAGATATATGTTACATTTTGATGCAATCCGAAGCCCATACCATCACAGTAGTTATTGAATCAATACTGGTAATTGAAGAGGCTTTTCAATCCTTGTTAAAATCACAATTAATCATTCTACCCAGAGTTACTGGCTTCTCTGAGGCAGATGGATTTCAATGTTAGCAAGTTTGAGGTTATCCATTTTGGACTAAAAAAGATAGATCAGCATACTTTCTCGATGGTATGAAGCTAAATTCAGTGGATGCCCAAAGACACCTGGGGGTTCCGGTGCATAGACCTTTAAAATGCCACGAACAAATGCAGAAAGTAATCAAGAAGGCTAATGAAACGCTAGCTTTTATATCTAGAGGCCGGGAGTATAGGGACGCAGAGGTTATGCTGCAGCTTTACAAAACCCTGCTTAGGAAGGATATTCTGAGCGCCAGGAAGGAACCCCCCCGACAGGCCGGACGGCGGAGGAGGAGCGGGCGGCAACGGCGGAAGAGCGGGCGACAACGGAGGAGGAGCGGGCGGCAGCGGCGGGCGGCAGCGGAAGAGAAGCGGAGGAGGAGCGGGCGGCAGCTGAGGAGGAGCGGGCGGCGGCGGAAGGCGGAGGCGAGGAGCAACGGCGACAGGGAGGCCCAGCAGCGGCAGGTCCAACCCCTCTCCCCCCCCCCCCCACGCGGGCCGGGAACGGTGTGGCAGCGGCGGGCCCTCTTTCCCCCCCCCCCCCCAAACCAGCAGCGGGGACACCAACCCCCCCCCCCCCAACCAGCAGCGGGGACACCACCCCCCCCCCCCCAACCAGCAGCGGGCCCCGGCCCACTCGCCCCTCCCCCTCCCCCCAACTGCAGTGACCACCACGTGGCAAGGACAAAGGGACTCTCTCTCTCTCTCTCCTGGGCGAGTGGGGAGAGAAAACAAAAGAAAAAAGAGACTTATATTTCTGTTCTTTTTTTAAAATAAAAACCCAAAAGAAAACTGGTAAAGAGAAAAGGGGTGAAATAAAGGGGTAAAGGAAAGAAGGGGGGAAATAAATTTTTCATTTAAAAAAAAATATATACATATATTTTTATATATATATATATATATATATATTAATAAATAAAATTAAAATAGGGTGCGGAAAAGGGGGAAAAGAAGAACAAGGAGAGAAGAAACGATGAAGGGGAAGGGGGAGAAAAAAATGCTAGAAGGGACCCAAGAGAAAGGGGGCACCGGAGGTAGACGGGGCAAAGGGCAAACCAGCTTGGGCGAACGAGTCAACACGCGAAGCAGCGGGAAGAATGTATCGCCGCATCCAAAAGAGCTGGACGGGCGGGCAACCTCTCCCCTGGGGTTAGAGGGGGGCGTGAATTGGAAGGAAGCCATTGCCGAGGTGGTGAGGGAGCAGCTGCAGGCAATCAAGGCAGAGTTAAAAGCAGACACAGAGGCCGCAGCACAGGCAGCAGTGACCAGGGCCATGTCAGGGGTGCAGCAGGCTCTGACCAGAATGGAGGAGAAAGTGGATGCCCAAGGGAAGATACTGGAAGCCCAAGGGGCAACCATTAAAGAGCTGGAGAAGGCAGCGACTGACGTGAGCGACCGGGTCATGTCCCTGGAGAGGGAAATGGCGAAACTGAGTGCAACACAGGGGAGCCTGAAGGGCAGGGTAGACGACCAGGAGATCAGCTCGAGAAGGCAAAACATTAAGATAGTGGGCCTGCCAGAGGGGATAGAGGGTAGAAATCCCACAACATTCGTGGCTGCGATGCTGGGCTCCTTAGTGGGGCGGGAAACTTTTCCCACCCCACCGGAAATGGACAGAGCTCATCGGTCACTGCGCCCGAAGCCCAAGGAAGGGGAAAAACCGAGAGCAGTTATAGCCAGACTGCACCGGTACCGGGATAGGGAGACAATCCTGCGCTGGGCCAAGGAGAATAGAGCCTGCAATTGGGACGGGCACGCCATCCGAATCTACGAGGATTTTGGAGCGGACATAGCTAAGAGACGGGCGGAGTTCAACAGAGCGAAAGCAGCTCTCTATAAGAACAAAGTACGTTTTGGTATGCTGTACCCAGCAAAACTCTGGGTCACATACCAACACAAGGAATATTTCTTTACAGCCCCTGCCGAGGCGAATAGATTCGTTGAGGAGCACGGGCTGGAAAAACGCCATGGGAAGTAGGGACGAGGGGCCCATGGCAAGGAGATACGTCATGCCGACGGGGGGGTGGGGAGGGGCGAGGCAAAGCCAGCCCCCTCCCCCCTGGCAGGAACACCCAGGAAAAACAACCCAATGCCCAAGGGCCCGCTCCAGGTGGGAGGCCAGGCCCCGGCACGAGGGAACGGGAGTACTGGAGAGGGGAGAGGGGAAGGGGGACAGCAACCTCCGAGCGGGGAGCCACCGTGCTAGCGGGAAAGCTAGCGAAGGGGGCGCGCAACAGAGCAGGGCCGCAGCGCACCCCCAACAGGGGGGAAGGCGCCAGGCAGGGGAGGGGGGGGATCACCCATCAAAGGTGGGAGAGCAAATGGGGACAGGAATGGGGGAGAGAGGGGCAATGGAGGGGTACACAGGGGTATCCCCGAAAGGGATAGAGCGGGGGGGGGGGGCACTCGGGGGGCGAGAGACCAGGGAGGGGAAATGCAGGGACGAAGGGACAAAAGAGGCCAGAAAGGGAATAGGGCCACAAAGTGCCACAGACAAGGGCTCGAAACAGGGAACTGCTGCAAACACCCACCCAGTACGGTCTGTGGGTGAAGGGGCCCCCCGGAGTGCAGGGGACTACCCGCGTGGCGGACACACAGTGGACGGCCATGGCGGGTGTCCCCGGGACAAGGGGGAACCCCGGAGCGCAGGGACCCGACCGCATGGGGAGAGCAGTGATAGTGGACATCCTGGACGGCCCCCTAACAAAGGGAAACCCCAGAGGGCAGGGGCGCGTCCACCGGACAAATATGGTTAACCCCACAGGAGCAAGGGGGCAGAAGCCCCCCACCAGAATAGTCACCTGGAACGTAAGGGGACTTAATGGCCCAGTGAAGAGATCTAGAGTCCTCACCCACCTTAGAAACATGAGGGCCGACATAGTCTTCCTCCAAGAGACGCACTTGAGGGAGCAGGACCAACTGCGGGTAAGAAAGGGCTGGGTGGGACAAACCTATCATTCCTGTTATGGGGCAAGGGCCAGGGGGGGTGGCGATCCTGATTGGCAAGAGGACAATGTTTAGGGCGACAAAGACGGTTACGGACCCAGGGGGACGGTATGTCATGGTCAGCGGGGCCCTGGATGGGGCGCCGGTAGTCCTAGTTAACGTGTATGCGCCCAACTGGGACGACACGAGCTTCATCCAAAAGACCATGGCAGAAATCCCGGACATAGCGACGCACCGACTAATCATGGGGGGGGACTTCAACTGTGTACAGGACCCAACGACGGACAGATCAAACCCCAGAACGGGGAAAACCTCAAACATGGCAAGGGAACTCAGTCACTATATGGAGCAGATGGGAGCAGTAGACCCCTGGAGATTCGCCCACCCGGGGGAGAAAGAATTCTCTTTCTTCTCCCCAGTACACAACGTGTACACCAGAATTGACTTCTTTGTGGTGGGGAAAACGGTGCTTCCAGAGATAGACAAGGTGGAATACTCCGCAATTGTGATATCAGACCACGCTCCACACTACATGGATGTGCGGCTAGAGACGGGAAGGGCCCAGCGCCCCAAATGGAGGTTGGACGGTGCCTTACTAGCTGACAAGGCCTTCAGCGAAAGGATAGCGCGGGCCATAGCGGAGTACACTGAGATCAACCAAAACGGGGAGGTCTCACCCTCCACGTTCTGGGAAGCGCTTAAGGCCGTACTAAGAGGGGAAATCATAGCCTACAAAGCGCAAAGAGATAGGGAGGAAAGGGTGGCTAGGCAGAAGCTGGTCGACTCCATACTGGAGGTAGACCATAAATACTCCGAGGCCCCGACCGTAGAACTCCTGGCGGAGAGGAAAGAATTACAAAGGAACTTTGACCTGCTCTCCACCAGGAAAGCAGTACACCAACTCCGCCAGGCACGCGGGGCCCTATACGAACACGGAGACAAAGCCAGCCGCCTGTTGGCCCACCAGCTGAGAAAGCAGGCAGCCAGCAGAGAAATTGCGCAAATCAGAGATACCAGAGGCACGTTGGAAACAGAACCAGAGAGGATTAACAAAACCTTCAAGGCCTTCTACCAAGAGCTGTACACCTCAGAGCCCCCAACGGGGAAGGCTGGGATGAACCGGTTTCTTGACGGACTGGACATACCAGTTGTGGGAGAGGGCAGAAAACGGGATCTGGAAGCACCACTAGCACTGGGAGAGATCATGGAGAGCATTAGCTCCATGCAGGCGGGGAAGGCGCCGGGACCGGACGGATTCCCGGCGGACTTCTACAAAAAATTTGCGACAGCGCTGGCCCCGCACCTGCGGGAGATGTTCACAGACTCGCTAGCTAGGGGCTCATTGCCACCCACGTTAGCACAGGCCTCAATCTCGCTGATACCTAAGAAAGACAAAGACCCAACGGAATGTGGGTCATACAGACCCATATCTCTGCTGAATGCAGACGCCAAAATACTGGCCAAAATCCTAGCCAAGAGGCTAGAAGACTGTGTACCTGAGGTGGTCACAGAGGACCAGACGGGCTTTGTCAAAGGTAGACAGCTTACCGCGAACATCAGGCGCCTGCTGAACGTGATAATGACCCCCTCCGGGGAGAGAACACAAGAGGTGATCGTCTCCCTGGACGCAGAAAAGGCCTTCGACAGAGTCGAGTGGAAATACCTCATAGAGGTACTGGAGCGGTTCGGGCTTGGAACAGGGTTCACCGCTTGGGTAAAGCTCCTGTACAACGCTCCCATGGCGAGTGTACAGACCAACAATACCAACTCCCAATACTTCCAGCTGCACAGGGGCACCAGACAAGGATGCCCACTGTCCCCACTGCTGTTCGCACTAGCAATTGAACCGCTAGCAATCGCGCTCAGGGCAGCAAAAAATTGGAGGGGGATCCGAAGGGGAGGTAGAGAGCACAGAGTCTCACTCTATGCGGATGATCTGCTCCTCTATATCTCGGACCCACAAAGCAGCATGGACGGAATCATCGCGCTCCTGAAAGAGTTTGGAGCCTTCTCGGGCTACAAACTCAACATGAGCAAAAGTGAGATCTTCCCAGTACACCCGCAAGGGGGGGGGGGGGGGGGCAGCACTAAAGGGGCTGCCGTTCAATCAAGCCCGACATAAATTCCGCTACCTGGGGATCCAAATAGCCCATGACTGGAAAGGGATCCACAAATGGAACCTCACCAGCCTGACGGAGGAAGTTAAAAAGGACCTGCAAAGATGGAACACACTCCCGCTCTCCCTCGCGGGGAGAGTTCAGACGATCAAAATGAACGTACTGCCCAGGTTCCTCTTCCTGTTTAGATCCATTCCGATCTACATCCCCAAGGCCTTTTTCAAAGCGCTGGACAAACTCATCATGGCGTTCGTATGGGGGGGTAAAAATGCTAGGATCCCAAAGAAGGTCTTACAAAAAACAAAAACCAGGGGAGGGCTAGCCCTCCCGAATCTACAATTCTACCACTGGGCAGCAACAGCCGAGCGAGTAAGGGGATGGATCCAGGAGCCAGAGGCTGAGTGGGTGCGTGCGGAGGAGGCCTCCTGCATGGGAACCTCCCTCCGGGCCCTCGCCACGGCAGCACTCCCATCCCCACCCAAAAAACACTCCAGCAGCCCAGTGGTGACAGCCACCCTCCAATCCTGGAACCAACTGCGGCAGCAACTTGGCCTGACCAAAATGTCGAACAGGGCTCCCATCTGCAACAACCATAGGTTCACACCAGCACTGACTGACGCCACCTTCAAAAGGTGGAGGCAGGACGGGGGGACACTGACAGTCAGGGACCTATACACGGACGACAGGATCGCAACACTGGACGAACTGACAGAGAAATTTCAGCTAGCTGGGGGGAACGAGCTACGGTACCTGCAGCTCAAAAACTTCCTACGAAAGGAGACAAGGACGTACCCACAACCGCCACGACAGACACTACTGGAAGACCTACTGGACGCAAGTATCCTAGAGAAAGGGAACTGTAGTGACATGTATGACCGACTGGTAGATAGGGACGACACCGTACTGGACGCAACAAGGAGGAAATGGGAGGACGACCTGGGGATGGAGATAGGGTGGGGACTCTGGAGCGAAGCACTGCATAGGGTCAACTCCACCTCCACGTGCGCAAGGCTCAGCCTGACGCAACTAAAAGTGGTACATAGAGCCCACTTAACAAGAACCCGTATGAGTAGGTTCTTCCCGGAGGTGGAAGACAGATGTGAACGGTGCCAAAGAGGCCCGGCCAACCACGCCCACATGTTCTGGTCTTGCCCCAGACTCGTGGAGTACTGGACAGCCTTCTTCGAGGTTATGTCCAAAGTGGTGGGAGTGAGGGTGGAGCCATGCCCGATAGTGGCGGTCTTCGGGGTTTCAGAACAGCCAGATCTATTCCTGGGGAGGAGGGCGGACGCCCTTGCCTTTGCCTCCCTGATCGCCCGCCGTAGAATCCTGTTTGGCTGGCGGTCAGCAGCACCGCCCAGAGCTGCGGACTGGCTGTCCGACCTCTCGGAATCTCTCCAAATGGAGAAAATCAAATTTGCCATCCGAGGGTCGGACGACGGCTTCCACACAACGTGGGAGCCATTCATGCAACTGTTCCGGGACCTATTTGTGGGCAATGTACAAGAGGAAGAATAGTCGGGGGAAGGTAGCGGGAGGGGGGGGGGGCTACAGGTTCGGTACGGGGGTTCGATGGCTAGCTAAGGCCCAAAACCAAACTAAATAAACATGTTGAGGGGGGGGGGGGGGGGGGCGGGCGCAGTTACCACTACGAAGATGCTTACCTGTAAATATGTATGTTAATTTTTGCGTGTTTGTTTGTTTTTTTTTGTTCTTTTTCTCTCCTAACAATTTGTAATTTGTTCAATATAAAATATGAAAACTGAATAAAAACATTTATAAAAAAAAAAGGAAGGATATTCTGGCCTTGGAGGGAGTGCAACATAGGTTTACAAGACTGATATCTGGATTTTTGGGATTAGGATATGAGGAGAGATTATACAAATCAGGCCTGCATTTTCTGGAATTTAGAAAGTTAAGGGGCTGGATTCTCCAATTGCCGACACCAAAATTGCGTTCGATTTTTACGCTGGAATCGAGGGCGGCACCTTTTTCCTGATGCTCCACCCCCTCAAAAACGGCATACTCGAGGAGTACACCACACGCTGTCAGGGCATCTTCAGGACAGCCTCAGCCTGAGGCCCTCCCCCGATGCTCCACCCCCGATGGGCCAAATCCCCGACTGTGTGGGACACATGTCCTCACAACTTTTAGGGGCCTCGCGGACTGTGTTCCGCTGGCAGGGGGAGGGGGGCTTCAGCAGAGGCTGGAGGGACTCGTGGGGCATGTTCCGCTGGTGGCAAGGCTGGTACAGGGGGGCAGATTTTGGTAGGCTGGGTTCGCATGCGGCCAACACCATGGCCGCCGCAGGCTGCCGCCGTGCACATGCGCAGCCACAGGCCTGGACATTCTGCCTCCGTATGCTCAGATAAAGTCGGGGAATTTACGTGGCGTGGCTACTAGCCCCCCACCGGGCGGAGGTTCAGTGCGGGGCAGCGCCGACTTTCTGGTCGTATGACCAGACGGATCCTGTGGACATAGCCGCAGGATTGGAGAACCAGTTCAAGGGAGTGATCTGATCAAAGTCTTCAAGATATTAGCAGGAAAAGTCATGGAAGATAAAGATAAACTCTTTCCTCTGGTTGGAGATTTTAAAACTAGGGGGCATGGTCTACAAATTAGGGCCAGACTGTTCTGGAGAGAAGTTAGGAAGCATTTCTCCACACACAGTGTGGTAGAGGTTTGGAACTCTCTTCCACAAATAGTAATTGAAACTAAAACAGTTTTTAATTTTAAACCTGAGAGAGATACATTTTTGTTTAGCAAAGATATTAAGAGATATGGACCAAAGGCAGATATATGGAGTTAGGTCTCAGACTAGCCATGATCTCATTGAATGGCAGATCAGGCTCGATCGGTTGAATGGCCTACTCCTGTTTCTATGTTGCTTTGCATTAATGAACAATTCTACATATTTGCTTACAGTGGTATGGTTATTGCATGTCTTTCAGATTGTTCAGTATTTGGACAGACTGATCCCCAGATTCAATTTTGATGGAATTTATGAGAAAGAAAATGGAGGCAAGCCTGAATTGATCGTGTTGTTGCAAATAGAAGGTAGATGCCAAATTACTGTCACTGATATTTGTCTCCGCTGAGGAACTCATCTATCCAGTTCACAACCTCAAGAAATATGTCAAAAGAGACCAGCACGTCCAGTGAGGCTGCCATCACTTAACCTATTAAAGTCTCAAAAATGTCAAGGGCTACCAATCCAATTTGGTGCAAGGCATCAAGAAAACAACTTTATTTCTACATCAGGTCCCTGGGAGCTCATTGACAAGTCAATCATTTTGCTTTTAAGGTCTGGTAACCAGGTAACAACAGGTTGCTTGTGTTTGAGATGTTGAGCTCGTGTTCATTTGATGTGCTTTCCATTATCTGT
Source organism: Scyliorhinus canicula (assembly GCF_902713615.1). Classification (NCBI taxonomy): domain Eukaryota; kingdom Metazoa; phylum Chordata; class Chondrichthyes; order Carcharhiniformes; family Scyliorhinidae; genus Scyliorhinus; species Scyliorhinus canicula. The sequence goes on from NC_052155.1 coordinate 148,345,051, forward strand.
GACGTGATCAAAATTGACTTCGTCCCTTTTCGTCATCTGGGCACAATGGTAAATAACGGCAATCCCCTGAAAGTCCATTTCTCTCCCCCCATTCATGTTGCTCCATTTTGCACATAGCTGCTTACAGAACTTATATAGTTAGTCAAATAAACTTCAGAAAATGATACCTAATGGAGTCTGCCACTCTCACTCGCTAGTCAAGATATGCTGGGAAAGAAAGATAGTTGATATTCCCCTGTTAAAAACAGATGACAAATATTGCGTGGGTGTTCAGACAGAATCATGTTTTTGAAAAGGTCCAATTGGTAATATTAAAGAGCAGGTGTTCTTTTCGTGACAGGCCGTGTAAAGCATAGTGCTCAGAGGAGGAATAACATGAAAGATGTCCACGTTTTCACATCAGTTCATCAGCAATTAAGCAGCTGTATGAAGTAGAGGGGGCCAGGAAGTGGCATTTTCCCAAAGGAATAATTAGCTGCCTGTGAAAGAGCAGCTTCTATCTTTCTATTTTGGGCCACTCTCCCCCTGCTGAGTGGGATTAATTTGCATGTTGTATATACTTGCTGGAGATTAAAATGAACGCCTATTGGTTCAAGCTACTTCTGTCAATGATCACCAATGTTCTAAGATCGGCTTCTTAATCAAATGGTAATATATGCAGTTCTTCAACACAACACATTTTAATTAAATTCCTTATCAAACCTAGGACTACTGACAAAATTAAAGTTATTATAACTATAGTTGATGGAATCGTTTGTCGTAACGGAACATTCAATACGTTCTGAAAAAGAGTCATGTGCACTCGAAGCATTAACTCTGTCGCTCTCTCCGCAGATACTGCCAGACCTGCTGCGTTTCCCCAGCAATTCCGGTTTTGTTTCAGATTTCCAGTATCTGCAGTATTTTGATTTGATTCGATATGTCTGTGCTCCCACTGTAAGTCTTGCACTTAAGCATTACGAAATGTTCCAGGTTGGAAAGAAATAATGAAGAAAAGGGAACGTATTTCCTCAGATGCACATTCATTTCAATAGTCTGGAAAAATGACCTGCCACTTTCTTCAACTCCCCACCAACGTTCTCTTCCATCCGGAATGTATTGACTACCTGCTGGGATGTAGTCTTGTCGCTGCTGGGAGAACTCTACTGCAGTACTCAATACCAACTCTTCTGACTGAATTTGACCAATTGGGTGGATGATCTGATGTTGGGGGGATAGTCGGTTCAGAGACACGCATGCGTGAGTGACAGGTTTTCCTGGGCAATTTTGCAAGGAAGAGTCAATTAACAGGCGGTAGGCAGGGAGCCAGCCAAGTACCAGTGGCATTTGGTTCATGCTAGTCTTCTATGGTATGTGGGCAACCCTGGCTAGGCTAGTACCTGTTACCCAGCCCTAATTGCCCTTGAGGTGGTGAGCTACCTTCTTGAACCGCTGCAGTCCATGTTATGTAAATTCACCCACAGTGCCGTCAGGGAGGATGTTACAGAATTTTGACCCAGCCACAGTGAAGGAACAGTGATATAGTTCCAAGTCAGCATGGCGAGCGACTTGGAGCGGAACCGGTGCTGTTATTACAATGCATCTCAGAATCATAGAATGTACAGTGCAGAAGGAGGCCATTCGGCCCATCGAGTCTGCACCGGTCCTTAAAAAGAGCACTCTACTGAAGCCCACATATCTACCCTATCCCCGTAACCCAGTAACCCACACTTAACATTTTTTGGACACTAAGAGCAATTTAGCATGGCCAATCCACCTAACCTGCATATCTTTGGACTGTGGGAGGAAACCGGAGCACCCGGAGGAAACCCACGCAGACACGGAGAGAATGTGCAGACTCCGCACAGACAGTGACTCAGCCGGGAAGCGATCCTGGGACCCTGGAGCTGTAAAGCAACTGTGCTAACCGCTATGCTACCGTGCTGCGCTTGTTCTTCTAGATGGTAGAGATCACAGGTTTTGAAGGTGCTGCCGAAGGAACCTTGGTGAGATGTTGCTGTACGTCTTGACATCTTGTAGAGGATGCACACTGCTGCCACTGTGTGTGGGTTGCGGAGGGAGTAACTGTTGAAGGTTGTAGAAGGGGTGCCAGTCGAGCTTTGTCTTGGATGGTTTCAAGCTTCTTGAGTGTTGTTGGGGCTGCACTCATCTAGGCAAGTGGGGAATATTCCATCACACTCTTGACTGGTGCCTTGTACATTGTGGATGGGGGGTAGTGGGGGGAGGGGGGGGGTGGTGGCTAGCAAACCTAACAAATATTCTAGGAATCATAGGATCATGAGGAACAGGAGCAAGAGTAGGCCATTGGACCTCTTGAGGCTGCTCTGTCGTTCAATAAGATCATGGCTGATCTGATTGAGGCCTGAACTCCACTATGCCTGCCTCCATTATGCTTGTTTACCTTTTAGATCAAAAATCTTCCTACCTCTAATGCAGGTAGGGAATATATAGTGAATGGTAGAACCCTCAAGAGTATTGAAAGTCAGAGAGATCTTGGTGTACAGGTCCACAGGTCACTGAAAGGGGCAACACAGGTGGAGAAGGTAGTCAAGAAGGCATATGGCACGCATGCCTTCATTGGCCGGGGCATTGAGCATAAGAATTGGCAAGTCATGTTGCAGCTGTATAGAACCTTAGTTAGGCCACACTTGGAGTATAGTGTTCAATTCTGGTCGCCACACTACCAGAAGAATGTGGAGGATTTAGAGAGGGTGCAGAAGAGATTTACCAGGATGTTGCCTGGTATGGACGGCATTAGCTATGAGGAGCGGTTGAATAAACTTGGTTTGTTCTCACTGGAACGACGGAGATTGAGGGGCGACCTGATAGAGGTCTACAGAATTATGAGGGGCATAGACAGAGTGGATCGGCAGAGGCTTTTCCCCAGGGTAGAGGGATCAATTACTACTGGGCACAGGTTTAAGGGTCGCAGGGCAAGGTTTAGAGTAGATGTACGAGGCAAGTTTTTTACACAGAGGGTAGTGGGTGTCTGGAACTCGCTGCCGGAGGAGGTGGTGGAAGCAGGGACGATAGTGACATTTAAGGGGCATCTTGATAAATACATGAATAGGATGGGAATAGAACATAGAACATAGAACATAGAACAGTACAGCACAGAACAGGCCCTTCGGCCCTCAATGTTGTGCCGAGCCATGATCACCCTACTCAAACCCACGTATCCACCCTATACCCGTAACCCAACAACCCCACCTTAACCTTACTTTTATTAGGACACTACGGGCAATTTAGCATGGCCAATCCACCTAACCCGCACATCTTTGGACTAATAGAGGGATACGGACCCAGGAAGTGTAGAAGACTGTAGTCTAGTCGGGCAGCATGGTCGGCACGGGCTTGGAGGGCCGAAGGGCCTGTTCCTGTTCTGTACTTTTCTTTGTTATTTGTTCTTTTTTCTCAGCCTGGAATCAATTCAATGACCTAGAAGCTAATTCCAAAGACTTACAGCCCATTGAGAGAAGATGTCCTCTTTGTCCCATGTTTAAATAGGGAAATTCTTTATTTTGGGCGAGATCTTCCAGCTGTTCATGCAGGTGGGATCCTCTGGGTTTCATGGCCTTGTGGGGTGGATTCAAAGGGAAATCCTACTGACATTTGTGGCAGCTGGCAGACAGCAGCCATCTCCTGCTGCTGAGAAACAGGCCACGGGGAGACCAGAGAATTTCTGGTCGCCACACTACCAGAAGGATGTGGAGGCTTTGGAGAGGGCACAGAGGAGGTTTACCAGGATGTTGCCTGGTCTGGAGTGTGTTAGCTATGCGGCAAGGCTGAATCGTCTTGGACTGTTTTCGTTAGCTAGAAGGAGGTTGAGGGGGTGACCTGATAGAGGTCTACAAGATTATGAGGGGCATGGAAAAAATGGATGGGCAGGTATTCTTTCCCAGGGTGGAGGGGTCAGTCACTAGGGGGCATAGATTTAAGGTCCGTGGGGCAAAGTTTTGAAGAGACGTATGAGGCAGGTTTTTTTTTACACAGAGCATGGGGAGTTCTGGGAACACGTTGCCAGGGGAGGTTGTGGAAGCAGTTACATTAACGGCATTCAAAAGGCATCTTGAAAAATACATGCATAGGATAGGTATAGATGGATATGGCACAAGGAAGTGCTGAGGGTTTTGGCCAAGGTTGGTACCATAACCGGTACAGGCTTGGAGGGCCAAAGGGCCTGTTCCTCTACTGTATTGTTCTTTGTGCCTCCAGGCAGGGGTAGATAGATTCTTGATGAACAAGTGGGGGCATTGAGAGTAAGCGGGAGGTTACAGTCAGATCAGCCTCGATCTTGTTGAATGGTAAGAAGTCTTACAACACCAGGTTAAAGTCCAACATAACCTGGTGTTGTAAGACTTCTTACTGTGCTCACCCCAGTCCAATGCCGGCATCTCCACATCATTGTTGAATGGTGGAACAGGCTCAAAAGGCTGAGTGACCATGTTCGGCTCCTAACCCATTTGTTCATTTGTTCATATGAACACAAAAATTGTTAGGTTGGTGTTGAAAACCCAACAATTTCACTCATGTTCTTAAAATACCCAGTCCACAGCAATGCATGATTCCACTCTCATACTGTTCATGTTAACTCTTGATCGCCAAGATAACTTGGGATGGGTAATAAATGCAACCAGTCACCCTCATCGCCAGAACAAAATACATTTAAAAAGTTGATGCCCGTAAGTGTCAGCGTGATAACTGTTACTGAGAAATAACTTACAGTGTATAATGTCTTTGACAATGGTTGTACTGTGCTTGGGCAGAGCTTGAAAATAAAACAAAAGATATTACTATTTGTTTGTACAATGTAATCGCTGCTAATTTGTCGGGAAATTCAGCAGCCAATTTGTGTGCAGTGGAGTGTCACAACAGGAAAAAGATCAATGATCACATAATTTGTATTTTCCATTGTGATGACGAGTTAGCCAGAACAATGGGAGATCTGCCGTGCTCTTCCTCAAACAGTGCAATTTTTCTCAGATCTAAGGAGGCAGAAAGGGGTGTCAGCTTAATGTCTCATCAGAATAACAGCACCACTGACAGTGCAGGACTGAGCTATCAACCTCGATCACATATTCAAAGCCTGGAGTGATGCTTCAACCTGCAATCTTCTGACTCAGAGATGAGAACTTTACAACCAAATCAAGTTGACATCAGCTGCTGGCCAATATAAACTTATTACTTTCTGAACCTTCGAGATGGTTCCCTTCAGCTGTTTGCTTGACTTGCTCACTGAGCCCAGGGCACAATGGCTGCTGGATTTACCATGTGTCCTGAATGACTTCAGGAAGAAACAAGTAATCAAAAATCTGTAGCGGCGACAATAATTTAGTTGCTTTTTTCCCTGTAATATGCAGTGAGTGAATTTTCATGACAGAAATTATTTTCACATGTGTATGCTCAGCAACCAATTTTATCTCTAATATCGTATTTACAGAAATATAATGCTGGCTTCCAAGAATTATTGATGGTGATTACATTGGATTATATTTAAACTTGCACTTGAATAATATAGTGGAAACTCAGTTTAATTAAATTAGTTTATTACATACACACATGTCAAATACTTGATAAATACCTTACTTATTGGCGTGATAATAAGAGTTTCTGGCTGAAAAGTGGGTCTGTTTTTCAGCTGCAATTGCTCCCAGTATGGCAGGAGGAAGTGCACGTCTGGCCAGAGGTATAGTACTCGCCAGCTTGGGGCAAAGGCAAAATAATACTTATCATTTGCCCACACTTGAAACAGGCCTGAGACCCTTGTTATAGTAACTAAAGGCCTTTGTGCCTATTTCAGGCAGTGACTCCAAGGCTGATGACACAGTGCTGGTGGCTCCTAGGTACATGAGGCCTAGGAATTGCCTGCCCGGCCCAACCAAAAAGGGTAAATAACTTACTTGAATGAGGAGCCTGGGAAAGCAGGAATGTTACTCCCAGCGCAGCATTACAGAAACTGATTGGATGTCGGCATTGGGAATGATGACAGTCACCTTGCTCCCAATCCCAGCCCCAACTCCCAATATCTTGGCAGTGACTCATGATCCGCTCATTCCCATCCTGCAGTCCTCCCATGCCGATCTCCCTCAATCATAACTTCCGATCTGTCCAACTCTTGATCTCCAGTCTTCCACTTTCAAACCCAAATTTCTCCCAATTCAGATCCATGATCTGCCTCCTCCTAACCACCGATCTCCTCTCTTTCCGATCACCATGTATGCATCGGTGTCCCTCTCCTTTCCTTTTATTATTTCATGGAGTTTCAGTGTCACTGGCGAGGCCAACCTTGATTGCCCCATCACTAACTACCCTTGAGAAGGTGGTGGTGAGCTGCCTTCTTGAACCATTGTAGACCATGTGGTGTAGGCACACCCACAGTGCTGTTGGGGAGGGGGCTCCAGGGTTTTGACCCAGCGATAGTGAAGGAACGGAGTTCTAAGTCAGGATGGTGCATGGCTTGGAGGGGAACTTGCAGGTGTTGGTGTCCCTATGTGTTATATTACCTTGTGTAATATCTTGTTACTCCTTTGCATTCTGCCAGAATGGTCGTTTGTGGGATGTTCAGTAACACTTGAAGTCTTCAAATAAAGCAAATACTGTTTATTGAGTAACGATAATAATTTAACTATGAGTTTGTTCACTCTTCAAGATCTGGTTAACCAAAGTCTTTGGCCACTCTTCGAAGGACAGGTGCTGATGGTATACATGTGATGCTTCGCCTCCTACGCACCTCCTCCTCGGTCTGTTGGATCGCTGTAACGTGACCCTCAACAGCTGGCCCCTGCTCTTCTGGGACAGGTTCTTCATGTGCAGGGTCCTCCCCAAGCAGACCCTGCGCCTCCAGCTGCAGCCAGGTAGATAGCCAGCATTGCTTGCTGTACTCCAAAATTCGTTCTCTGCAGGAGGAGAGAAGACATGTCAGCAAGATGAATATTCCCTTGCTCATCCAGATCCAACAGGCTACATGGTGCCCTGAGTTGCACTTCAGCTCTACCCTCCACATGTGCCCCCAAACCCATCTCCACCCCTCAGCCTTTCCTCCCGATATGTTGTTGTCGGAACTGCACCCCTGTCCCCGTCAGCAAATGGCTCTAGGGAGCCACTATTCTCATCACCCATCCCTGTCTGAGGGGTAACGGTGGCTGTAGCAGCCCATGTCAGCAATAGGCTCTACGGCCCCTGCCCTGTTCCTCCAGTTGGGTCTACCGTGGGTATCCTCATTGGCTGGGTCGTGTGTTATCCCAGCAAAAGGGTGGCACCTGGTTGTGCGGTGGAGAGAATCACCATTTGCTACCAACCGCCTCCAAGCTTAGAGGCTTGTGGGAAGGTCCTACAGATGGGGGTGAGGCAGGAAGTGTGTGTCTGCTGGCAGCATAGCTGCAGTGTGATGTGGGTCCTGAGTGTGACAACCTCACAGGGATAGGATGGAGGGGAGCAGGGGGTCTGCGGGCAGGCAGGGCTTGGCGACATCTGGTGGTCCTATGGAGTGGGCTAGCTGATAGTGTAATAGTTGAGGCCTCTACCCTGGGAGAGACAATGTGCCAGGGAGGGTGCCAAAGGCCACAGTGCATGTTGTTGCACAACCCTGGACAAGTGTGCGGCCAATTCCAGTCCCATGGAATTCCAACTCCAGTGCCCCAGAGTCACAACACAAGTCAAGGAACCAATAATTCTTCCAAAAATTCCTGGCGTCTTCGGCCCTTGGAGGCCCAAAAATTATAATCACCAGGTTTGTAGGTTGAAACACAATTACTGTTTATTTGCACCAGGAACTATCATGAAATATGAAAGAAATACAACAAGCTAATACCTACCCACCCCCTTTAACGGTCCCATCCTTTACCCACACACACACAAGGCAGACAATCACAGAGGGTTGGAAAGGGGCAATAATAACCAGGATGAAGGTCAACTTCAGATGGCGATTCTTTTGCACGCTTTCCTCACAGCACGCTGGCTGAGCAAAGTCTCTGGTGTACAGCTGGTAATGGTCTTCCTTGCAGAGTTATTCGTTCAGGGTCCCCGCAGATTTTCTAACCTGTACTCACAGGGAGCAGGCTTTTAGTTATGTAACATTCAACCACTGTAAGTCTCATGAGGTGATGTTCTATCCCTTGGTGGTCAATTCTGTGTTAAAGACTACTCGATGTAGGGCAGCATGATGGTGCAGTGGTTAGCATAGTTGCCTCACGGAGCCGGGGTCCCAGGTTCAATCCCAGCTCTGGGTCACTGTCCATGTGGAGTTTGCAGATTCTTCCCGTGTTTGCGTGGGTTTCGGCCCCACAACCCAAAGATGTGCAGGGTAGGTGGATTGGCCAAGCTAAATTGCCCCTTAATTGGACATAATGAATTGGGTACTCTAAATTCATTTTTAAAAAACTACTCAATGGGGCTCAGTTGCCACATTTGTTTTAGATGATCACCAGTGGCCTGAGGGGTGCAGGATCTGCTGGCATTTGCTTTCTCTGGGCCCTCCTCTTGACCAGCTGAGCTTACTCTTCCTCCGTTCCTCTTTGAGTGCCTTCTAAACAATCAGCCTGCAGATATCTTGGCCATCTGCCATTGTCTCCCTGTTGTCTGTGTCAGTGTTCATCATGTTCTCAACTCGCTGTCAGGTGTCCTTGTTGTGGAAGTATGGGCATCTATCAGATTGTGACCAAGTGGCCAATTCACCATACAGAAAGTCTTGGGTGTACGGCAGTCATCCATTTGATGAACTTGCCGAGACATTGCACACATTATGCTGATGGAATCAGCACACTCCAGGACCTTTAACCTGGTGTCTTTGTCCTGCCAAGGGATGCCAAGGATACACCTGAGACAGCAAAGGCGGAAACGTCTTCTGCCTATGTTTCCCAGGTCTCACCACTGTTGCCATAATGATGTGACTTGTGCATGAGGGAAATCAATTTGTAATTTATTCGGCTGATGAAACATATATTGAACTCTTTGAAAGGACTTTTAAAAAGGAAGAAAGGCAGGGATTGGAGACAGCTGATGGCCCTATGGCTGAGATAAAATGACTGCCATGAGTCACCTGACATCTGGTACAGCAAGATGACCAATTACTGGAAAATTCTAATGTGAATCATAATTCAGACATGCCACAACATCCTTCTCTAGAATTTCACACTTGATGGTGTCAAGAAGTACTTCAAAAGGGGTTTACTGAAAGATTTTACTGGTATTGGATCTCACATTTGCACAAAATCTACTGGGACAACAGCTACATGGAAAGGTGCTATCATACCTCATCAAGATGGATAATGAATATTCAGAAGTTAATCAATGGAACATTTCAGAATCTAATCATCCCCAACGAGAAACAAAAGTCGCACTTGGTTCAGACATCAACAAAACAAATACTTTCTGAAATCATTTGGGGAAATAAAAGTCATGTGAGCAAAGTAATCATTTTGAAATATATTTAATACTGCACGTACACGGCTGAAACAGTCATCTAGAAAAGTTGTCAATGAAGCAGTAACAAGCTCCCTTACCTTCTCTCCTAATTTCTGACAGTTTGACCATCCAGCTCAGTGACAGTGAATTTCCATAAAAAGAAACCTTGTGGTTACGGTGTTTCGAGGCAATACTAGGGAGACTTCCATTATAAACCCAACAAGAGTTTATTTTGTGACAGGCAAAGGTAAACTATACACAGGCACAGAGTCACTAAACAGGTCTTCACTGCCTGGCTGCAGGGTTCACGCTGCCCGGGACATGCTCCCAGGACCCCGTGCTTTTTCCCCATTGATCGGGGTCCACGCGCTACCGCAGGATAGGCCCAAGCTGGTCACATGGACTACGATGTGGTGGTCATCACGGAAACTTGGATAGAAGAGGGGCAGAAATAGTTGTTGGAGGTTCCTGGTTATAGATGTTTCAATAAAATTAGGGAGGGTGGTAAAAGACTTGAATTGTTAATTCGAGATAGTATAATAGCTGCAGAGAAGGATCTGCCTACTGAGGTAATATGGGTTGAAGTCAGAAATAGGAAAGGAGCAGTCACCTTGTTGGGAGTTTTCTATAGGCCCAATAGCAGTAGAGATGTGGAGGAACAGATTGGAAAGGTGCAGAAGTCACAGGGTAGTAGTCATGGGTGACTTCAACTTCCCAAATATTGAGTGGAAACTCTTTAGATCAAATAGTTTGGAGGGTAGTGTTTATTCAGTGTGTCCAGGAAGCTTTTCTAACATAGTTATGTAGATTGTCCGACCAGAGGGGAGGCCATATTGGATTTGGTACTTGGTAATGAACCAGGGCAAGTGATAGATTTGTTAGTGGGGGAGCATTTTGGAGATAGTGACCACAATTCTGTGACTTTAACTTTAGTAATGGAGAGGGATAGGTGCGAGCAACAGGGCAAGGTTTACAATTGGGGAAGGGTAAATACGATGCTCTCAGACAAGAACTGAACTGAACTGAACAAGGAGATACTTGTTAGGAAGGAAGCTGTGTTGGGCATTTTGAAAAACTTGAGGATAGGCAAGTCCCCCGGGACAGGATATATCCAAGGATTCTATGGGAAGCAAGAGATGAAATTGCAGAGCTATTGGCAATGATCTTTTCGTCCTCACTGTCAGCAGGGGTGGTACCAGGGGATTGGAGAGTGGCGAATGCCGTGCCCCTGGTCAAAAAAGGGAATAGGGATAACCCTGGGAATTACAAGCCAGTTGGTCTTCCTTCGGTGGTAGGCAAAGTAATGGAAAGGGTACTGAGGGATAGGATTTCTGAGCATCTGGAAAGACACTGCTTGATTAGGGATAGTCAGCACGGATTTGTTGGGTTGTTGGGGGGGTTGTTGGGTTACGGGTATAGGGTGGATACGTGGGTTTGAGTAGGGTGATCATTGCTCGGCCCAACATCGAGGGCCGAAGGGCCTGTTCTGTGCTGTACTGTTCTATGTTCTATGTTCTATTTGTGAGGGGTAGGTCTTGCCTCACAAGTATTATTGAATTCTTTGAGGAGGTGACCAAGCATGTGGATGAAGGTAAAGCAGTGGATGTGGTGTACATGGATTTTAGTAAGGCATTTGATAAGGTTCCCCATAGTAGGCTTATGCAGAAAGTAAGGAGGCATGGGATAGTGGGAAATTTGGCCAGTTGGATAATGAACTGGCTAACCGATAGAAGCCAGAGAGTGGTGGTGGATGGCAAATATTCAGCCTGGAGCCCAGTTACCAGTGCGTACCGCAGGGATCAGTTCTGGGTCCTCTGCTGTTTGTGATTTTCATTAATGACTTGGATGAGGGAGTTGAAGGGTGGGTCAGTAAATTTGCAGACGATATGAAGAAAGGTGGAGTTGTGGATAGTGAGGAGGGCTGTTGTCGGCTGCAAAGAGACATAGATAGGATGCAGAGCTGGGCTGAGAAGTGGTAGATGGAGTTTAACCCTGAAAAGTGTGAGGTTGTCCATTTTGGAAGGACAAATATGAATGTGGAATACAGGGTTAACGGTAGGGTTCTTGGCAATGTGGAAGAGCAGAGAGATCTTGGGGCCTATGTTCATAGGTCTTTGAAAGTTGCCACTCAAGTGGATAGAGCTGTGAAGAAGGCCTATGATGTGCTAGCGTTCGTTAGCAGAGGGATTGAATTTAAGAGCCATGAGGTGATGATGCAGCTGTACAAAACCTTGGTAAGGCCACATTTGGAGTACTGTGTGCAGTTCTGGTCGCCTCATTTTAGGAAGTATGTGGAAGCTTTGGAAAAGGTGCAGAGGAGATTTACCAGAGTGTTGCCTGGAATGGAGAATAGGTCTTACAAGAAGGGCTGAGGGTGCTTGGCCTTTTCTCATTAGAACGCAGAAGGATGAGGGGCAACTTGATAGAGGTTTATAAGATGATCAGGGGAATAGATAAAGTAGACGGTCAGAGACTTTTTCCCCAGGTGGAACAAACCATTACAAGGGGACATAAATTTAAGGTGAATGGTGGAAGATATTGGGGGGATGTCAGAGGTCGGTTCTTTACTCAGAGAGTAGTGGGGGCATGGAATTCACTGCCTGTGGAAGTAGTTGAGTCGGAAACATTAGGGTCCTTCAAGCGGCTATTGGATAGGTACATGGATTATGGTAGAATGATGAGGTGTAGATTAATTTGTTCTTAATCGAGGACAAATGTTCGGCATAACATCGTGGGCCGAAGGGCCTGTTCTTTGCTGTATTTTTCTATGTTCTATGAGGGCTCTCCTCTTAAAGGGGCCAAGCCACCACAGTGGGCAAAAGCCATTGACTTCTGGAAAGGGATGAATTCAGTTTTTAAAAAGGATTGTCTGCAAATTCTGTTTTACATGGGCTTCCTCCACTCTTTGAACTTTAAATTCACCGTGAGAAAATTCTGCTCCAACCACAGAACAAAGGATTCAGAACCAGGGAGCTCTCAATTTATCTTTCAGCATTAGAGTTTAGTTTGTATAAGCATGTAAAAATTGTACATTTGTCATGCTTGTGGTTTTGTGAATGCAGGTTGCAAAGATCGATACTCAGGTTTGCCATTTTAAATACTTTTCACATCTTTGCCTGGGTGTACTTTTTGTTTTATAAATTTAGAGTACCCAATTCATTTGTTTTCATTAAGGGGCAATTTAGCGTGGCCAATCTACCTAACCTGCACATCTTTGGATTGTGGGGGCGAAACCCACGCAAACACGGGGAGAATGTGCAAACTCCACACAGACGGTGGCCCAGAGCCGGGATCAAACCTGGGACCTCGGCGCTGTGAGGCAGCAATGCTAACCACTGTGCCACCGTGCTGCCCTGCCTGGGTGTACTTTAAACTCAATAAAAATGACCCCCCTTTTGTTTTAAACTCTAGACAGCCTGCCAGATTAGTTTCTTTACAGCCATCATGTACATGATTATGGAGAGAGAGTGAGTAAAATACCTTTGTTCCTCAAAATTTACAAAAAATCCTGTAATAGTCAGACTTGGAGTAGTATGACAGGGGAATCATCTTTACCCCTTCTCACATGGCCATAACTCTGTGCATGGATGTGCTGAGGAGACAGGCTTGGTAGAGTCACATTTGGATGCTCTCAATCAGATTGCTGTTGTTCCACACTCTCTTACTCAGCCTGGACAGAACAGCTGCAGCTTTTGTGAAGCGCATGTTGACTTCCGAATTGAGGGACAGATTGCTGGTGATTGTGCAGCCTGCGTATGTGAAGCGATCAATAACCTCCTGAGTCACATTCTCATTGCTGATTGATGGCAGCATGGCAACATCCTGGATCATGACATTCATCTTCCTGATGCTGATGGTCAAACTAAACTCTTTACAGGTGTGAGAGAGTCTGTCCATTTGCCGTTCCTTGGTATGGAATGCTAATGTCGCATCATTGGCATGGAACAACTCTCTGATGAGGATTTGACACATGCTTGCCTATGAACTCGGTTATGGTACATAAAAAGACACCATCTGTAGATATGCTAAAGTCCAATGGCAGCACCAAAGAGAAGATTATGCCAAAGACTGCAGTTGCCAGAATGTAACCCTGTTTGACCACAATGTGGTAGGGCAGTGCGGTAGTCTTGTGGATAGCACAATTGCTTCACAGCTCCAGGGTCTCAGGTTCAATTCCGGCTTGGGTCACTGTCTGTGTCGAGTCTGCACATCCTCCCCGTGTGTGCGTGGGTTTCCTCTGGGTGCTCCGGTTTCTTCCCACAGTCCAAAGATGTACAAGTTAGGTGGATTGGCCATGATAAATTGCCCTTAGTGTCCAAAATTGCCCTTAGTGTTGGGTGGGGTTACTGGGTTATGGGGATAAGGTGGAGGTGTTGACCTTGGGTAGGGTGCTCTTTCCAAGAGCCGGTGCAGACTTGATGGGGCGAATGGCCTCCTTCTGCACGGTAAATTCTATGATAAATTCTATGATATCTCAATCATACACAGAAAATTTTTTATAAACGAATTTGAAACATTTCAGAGACCATGCAATCTGTTTTTTTCAGCTATTTTCCTGCAGAGATTAGGGAATAAAAGTTTATTTTATACTTTGTGCTTTGAAGTGAATTCACAAAGACACTGAGATAAAAGTTGGACTCCATTCCTCCCCCTGTACTGCACCCAGGCAATGCCTCCTGCCATTGACGATGAAAATCTTTCCATCCAAGACATTGAGATGTCAGGAGCTGTCAGAGAGACGATGAAATATTATACCAGCTGAGCAGACAGCAATAGCAGCAGGTGCTGACTTTTTCAGGCTTTGACACTTTTTGATTGGCATCCAGCACTCCCTCAGCACCACACTAGAGCATTAGGTTTGCTTACGTGCTCCAGCACAGGATTGGGGCTTAAATCCATGACCTTCTGGCTCCAAGTGCTATCAACTGAGCCAAGTAGCTTCTCAGCATTTGGCAATTCACCTGAACTGGCCCAATTCCAGCCATTTCAGGTTCAGAATTTAATTTAGTGCTCGTCATCACTGAATCCCTTGGAGATAAAGCTTTTATTTCCATGCCTTTTTAGAACAGTACAGCACAGAACAGGCCCTTCGGCCCTCGATGTTGTGCCGAGCAATGATCACCCTACTCAAGCCCACGTATCCACCCTATACCAGTAACCCAACAACCCCCATTAACCTTAATTTTTCGGACACTAAGGGCAATTTAGCCTGGCCAATCCACCTAACCCGCACATCTTTGGACTGTGGGAGGAAACCAGAGCACCCGGAGCAAACCCACGCAGACACGGGGAGGACGTGCAGACTCCGCACAGACAGTGACCCAGCCGGGAATCGAACCTGGGACCCTGGAGCTGTGAAGCATTTATTCTAACCACCATGCTACCGTGCTGCCCTAATAATATTTTATTGTTACAAGTATGAAGTTACTGTGAACAGTCCCGAGTCACCACACTCCAGCCCCTGTTCGGGGAGGCCGGTACAGGAATTGAACCCACACTGCTGGCCTTGTTCTGCATTACAAACCAGCTGTCTAGCCCACTGAGCTAAACTGGCCCTATTTTATTGCAGTAACTCAGGCGACATTACAAAATGTCCTTGATATGGTGGTACAGCAATGCACAATCTGCCACACAGTACTGACATTGCAAACAGCAATGATAAATGCAGACCTGTGCCAGTTTCCCAGTTTCTAATACCGTGGTAAAGTGTATCACCTGCGTGGTTAGGATTAAATCCACTGAACCTACACTCCCACCAGGGTGCTTCAATTGAAGGACGTGTTGGTCAAGGATCTGTGCGGCAGTGTTCTATTCTTATTTCTGACCCACTGGGGGAACAAGACCAGTGAACTTACCCCTCGGTGAAGGTTTTTTTCAACCCTCTGCCAATTAAGTTGGCTGTCAGGAAATGTATTCTGTTACTCTGACGTGATTGATCATTAGGGTGACAAACTGTGCTCTCTTCCGACCTCGCAACGTTAATTATTTATATGAACAGGAAGCAAAATAATTGGTTAGTCACTGTTCCCAGCTAAACATGGAATCACGTCAGGCCTCTACTTGAAATGGTAAACAAGTGCAGTCTGGCATGGTATGAGAGCTGCCCATCTCCCCTCTGCATTGTAATATTAAAGGACGTATTCACAGACTTCTCTCTGTATAGTAAAGGACATATTCATGGATTACCTACCGTCCACCCGAATCATTTATTTATGGTGACAAGAGAGAAAACATCTTTCTTTCACTGTGTCTGATGTTAGGTCACAAAGTGCAGAACAGCAAATTACATTTAAATAACGCATTTAACATAGTGAAACCTCCTGAGGCCCTTGACAACAGCAATGTGAAGAAAAACATTTCAGACCATTTCTGACACCAAGCCACAGAAAGGGAAAGCGGGAGAGCTGACCAGGAGGTCAATATCAAAGAGAATATTAGAGGTGAGAGAGGGAGGAAGGCAGAATGTTTCAGGGAGGAAATTCCAGGGTTCAGGCCAAGGGCCTCAATGGTTGAGTGGTGGAATGCAGGGTAATCTCTCTGTCATTTCCGCAGTCAGACCTGTATCCTTCCTTGAAGGTGGTTGCAATTAACGAATCTCTGAGAACATCCAGCATGCTCTCACTCGAGTTTTGGTTGAGCTGCCAGTTTGTGGTCAAGGAGATGCTGGGCCTCCTAATCATTCGCGTCGAACCAGTCTTGGTGTTTCCAGGTCGAGAGCCCGAGTGTCTTTGTGCAGATGTTGACTATGGTGGTTTTAAGGCAGACCAGCCGCTGTGGGCGTTCTGCGGCTCTGGCTTGCTGGTTGTTGCCTAGTTAGCTGTGAGCCTCTGACTGAGTAGCTCTTTCTTCTCAGTGTCTTTGAGTCCAGTAACTTTGAGTCTCCTGAGGCAGAGTTTTTTTCTAACTGTGTTGGTTGGAGGCCAGGGTGAAGATGGTAGAGTGGTTTAATTGATGGTCAGTTCGGCAGTCATCGGCTCCGGTCGTTACGCGCTCATATGGACATCTTTGCGGTCCCTTGCCTGGACGGTGATGTAATCTATTAGGTGCCAGTGCTTGGAGTGGGGGTGTTGCCATGAGGTCTTCTGCTTGTCCCTCTGGTGGAACTGGGTGTTCCCGATGACCAGGTCATGTTCTAAACATTTTGTCAGGAGGAGGACTCCATTAGCATTTGTTTTCCCCACGCCTTCCCTGCCTAACATGCCTTTCCAAAGCTTTGCGTCCTTCCCGACTAGCATTGAAGTCGCCAAGGAGAATTAGCTTGTCTCCCTTTGGGACGCTGGACAGCGAGTCGTCGAGGTTGGAGTAAAATGCCTCTTTTGCTTCGTGAGTGCATTTAGATTTGGGGTGTAGTCACTGACAGCTGTGATGTGCAGTTTCAGGGTCGGGTGAGCCGTAGGGTCATGAGTTGTTCGCTCACCCCGCAGGGAGGGTTCGTTAAGACACCCGACCAATTAATGGTTTATGGCGAAGCCGATCCCGTAGAGATGGCAGTCTTATTCCGGTTTGCCTTTCTAGAAGAAGGTATATCCGTCACCTTGTTCTTTAAACTGGCTATTTCCTGTCAGTCTTGTCTCGCTTTGGGTGGTGATGTCAATGTTGTGGCATTGGAATTCGTAGGCTATGATGGTGGTACAACGTTCAGGTTTGTTGTTGTTGGGGTTATCCTGACATTCCAGGCCTATCATCCAAACGTAGTGCTATACAATCATTGATATTTTGTCCTCTCCCTTGCAAGGTAAAGTCATGCATAACTGGAGGGTGAACAAAAGGATCCTTCATCCCGATGAAGGAGAGGATGCTTTGAATCATGAATGGCAGTGGACAACTGAACAACTAAATGGAGGCAGAGCTCCAAAAACATCCATATCCTCAGTAATGACAGAGCCCAGGACGTAAGTGCAAAGAACAATGTTCAAGCATTTGCACCATTTTCAGTGAGAAGTGAATGATCCAACATAGCCTCCTCCTGAAATCCCCATCATGATGGATGCCAGCCTTCAGCCAATTTGATTCACTACATGTGATATCAAGAAATGGCTGAAGGCAATCATCCTGACTGAAGGAGCAAAACTCTTCACCAAGCTGTTTGAGTACAGCTCCAAAACTAGAATATTGCCCAGGTATGTTCTGACCACAAAAAGACAAATCTGGCAGGTGACTGCCCTATCAGTGTAGGGTCGATCATAGAATCATAGAATCCCTACATTGCAGAAGGAGGCCATTAGGCCCATCGAGTCTACACCAACCCTCCGAAAGAGCACCCATCCAGACGCCCCCACCCTATCCCCATAACCCAGTAACCCCACCTAACCTTTTGGACATTAAGGGGCAATTTATCATGGGCAATCCACCTAACCTGCACATCTTTGGACTGTGGGAGGAAACCGGAGAATTCGGTGGAAACCCACGCAGATACGAGAAGAACGTGCAAACTCCAGACAGTCACTCAAGGCTGGAATTAGGTATGGAGACAAAAACTGTACACAGTACTTCAGGTGCAGTCTCAACAATGCCCTACACAGTTGCAGGAAGAATTCTTTTCTATTTTGCTCTAATTCCTTTACACCAAAGGCTAACATACCATTTGTTTTCCGAATTGCTTGCTGTACCTACATGCTAAGTTTGATGGGTCGAGTGGCCTAATTCTGATCCTATGTCTGATGGCCTTATGTCCCTCTGAATACCAACATTTACAAATCTCCCACCATTTAAAAATATTCTGTTTTTCCTTCCTGTCTATTCACTTAATGCATATTCCTTTCCAGGCTTTGTGTCCTCCTCACAGCTTAATTTCTCACCTAGTTTAGCATCATCAACAAAATTAGATATGTTGCACTCTGTACCGTCAAGTAAACCATTAATATAGATTATAAATAGCAGATGCTCAAGCACCAATCCTTGCACAGCCCTGTTGGTTGGAGCCAGCCAACCCTAAAATGACCCTTTTATTTCCAGCCTCTGTTGTCTCGACCAATCCTTAATCCATGTGAACATATTACCCTTAATCCCATGAGCTCTAATTTTGAGCTCTAATTTTGTGTTATAATCTCTTGCGTGGCACCTTCATAAATGCTTCTTGAAAATCTAATGACACAAATTTGCTGGATCCCCCTCATCGACACCGCCACCTACAGCTTCAAAACCTCGAAAAGAATTGCCAAACATAATTTCCCTTTCGTATGTCTGCGTCAATACTGCCGAAATATATTGGCCCGATCATGGAATCATAGAATTTACAGTGCAGAAGGAGGCCATTCCACCCATTCGGTCTGCAAGAGTTCTTGGAAAGAGCACCCCTACTTAAGCCCACGCCTCCACCCCTATCCCCGTAACCCAGTAACCCCACCTGACCTTTTTGCACACTAAGGGCAATTTATCATGGCCAATGCACCTGACCTGCACATCTTTGGACTGTGGGGGGAAACCGGAGCACCCGGAGGAAACTGCCGCAGACACAAGGAGAACGTGCAGACTCCGCACAGACAGTGACCCATGCTGGGAATTGAACCTGGGACCTGGAGCTGTGAAGCAACTGTGCTAACCACTGTGCTATCGTGCTGTCCAGATCTTCCGGTGTCCATATAGACAGAGGTCCAAGATGCGCTATGAAACCCCTTAGACGTGCCAATGCAATGGCTCTATGGGCATTGTCCGGGAGATTTCAACTTCCAATGGGCAATTGCCCCTGGGATCCACCACAAACGTATACAATTCTGAGTTAGTGTCGGGAACTTCAGATTTGCTTGCTGGATTTACCTACCTGGATAGTCACCTGGAAAATTTTAAATAGAAAACTCTTGGTCTAATTATGCAGTAACTATACAACTGACAGCAACACCCACACAACTCCCCCACCCTGGGCAGCACGGTAACACAGTGGGTAGCACTGTTGCTTCACAGCTCCAGGGTCCCAGGTTTGATTCCCGGCTTGGGTTGCTGTCTGTGTGGAGTCTGCACGTTCTCCCCGTGTCTGTGTGGGTTTCCTCCGGGGGCTCCGGTTTCCTCCCACAAGTCCTAAAAGATGTGCTGTTAGGTAATTTGGACATTCTGACTTCTCCTCCTGTGTACCCGAACAGGCGCCGGAATGTGGCGACTAGGGGCTTTTCACAGTAACTTCATTTGAAGCCTACTTGTGACAATAAAGATTATTGAAAAAAAAACTCAACTCCCCCGACTTGACCTAAACCAGCTGCCACCCTATTCCCTCACCCACTCTATCTAGTGATCTTACATACCCTGCCCACCCTGCCACTTACCCACCCTTACTCACTACCCACTCTGCCCCCAACCGCTGTTCAATATTAGTATGCATTATATGATGCATTATAGATGGGTCTGCATTTTCCATCTATCTGGACCTGGAGGAATATTGCTCCATGGTCACTGATGTTTCTGCTGCAACTGTTGTGGGCAGTTCCAGATTGTCATGTGCCAGTATTTCTGGTGAAATAAACTTGATCTTGATGTTCTGAGATGAGATGTTCTCTCCAGCACCATGCTGGTCTTGTCTGAACAGTTTGGCTCAGTGGTTCAATCACATGTGCCAAGTTGGGAAGGAACGCGTCTATCGGATTGACCAACCCCATTGGAGCTCTGTAATGTTGCGAGTTAGTGGGAAACATTTTATGTCCTTGGTCTGTTAGGGACCAACCCCAATCCTTGGTGTGTGAATGATATGTCCCAAAACTTTATAGTAGGTTGTGAAAAGGCACGCTAATTGCTAAGAGTCGGTTCCTCCAAGAATTTAAATACTACTCTCAACCTTGTATCATGTTCTTGTATGGTGGAGCAATAGATCAGAATGTTATCTATGGGGCAGATGACCCCTTCTCATTCCTCCAGAATGCTTGTCATTATTCTCAGGAAAATCTCTGGAACCGATGTGATTCCAAAAGTTGGCAATTAATACAATAATTGGGCTGGATTCTCCGTTTGGGAGACTAAGTCCCCACAACGCTGGTGTTTTACGCCAGGAAAACTGGTGCAAAGTGGTCACCGATTCCCTGCTCCGAGGAGGCTCGCAGCCAGGCAACATAGAGCTCCCAGCTCGAGCTGCCGATACGGCCTGGAGCATTGCTGGGTCCATGGCCGTGGTCCATTTGTCAGTGGCCTGCACCGGCAGCACCGTGCTTCATGGTGGACACAGCTCGCGGACCCGGACCGCAAAAATAGTCCCCCCTTCGGCTGGCTCATGCACCCCGGACCGCCCCTCCCACAGTGCCCTCAGCCCCGATTAAAGCCCACTCTGCCCGCGGATCGGCCCTCCCCTGACTGTGGCACACTGGACTGAGTCTGTAGCCGCCACGCTGAGTTCCTGATGGATGAGACCACCTGTGTCCCACACAGTCGGGAACTCGGCCGGTCGGGGACAGAGCATCGCCGGGCGGGCCTCAGGCTGTGGATACAGCAGGCTGGATTCTCCGAAACCTGAAGCAGAAATCATGTATGCGACGGTGCGGAGAATCCCCGATGACGCTAATATCGTTGGCGGCGCCGCTTTCGCGATGCTCTGCCCCCTAAAATGGCTTTCTCTTGGATTGATTTCTCTTTCCACTGCCTTGTTTGACTGTGTGCGGTCAACACAGATAAGAATAATCTTTATTGTCACAAGTAGGCTTACTTTAACAGTGCAATGACGTTACTGTGAAAAGCCTCTCGTCGCCACATTCTGGCCCCTGTTCGGGTACACGGGGGGAGAATTCAGACTGTCCAAATCACCTAACAAGCATGTCTTTTGGGACTTGTGGGAGGAAATCGGAGCACCCGGAGGAAACCCACACAGACATGGGGAGAACGGCAGCCTCCGCACAGACAGTGACGCAAGCCAGGAATCAAACCTGGGACCCTGGCGGCGTGAAGTAACAGTGCTAACCACTGTGCTATGTGGTATCAAGCCACTCAGTTTTGGTACAGGAACCATGCCTGAGCGCCAATTGATGGATTTAGTGTCATGTGAGATGACTACCCATTGCAGCATGGCATCTTTAAAAGTGGGTGCGGAACCTTCCTTGGGATGAACAAGCACCTTTTGCATCTGAATGTGGTGCAATAAGCTGTTTTCAACTTCCTGAGACCTCTGAATAGTATCGGGAATTTGGCCCTGAATGTTTTGCTTGTTCTGAGCTTTCTCGTTCATCAATCTTGTCGGTGTAAATCTATGCATGCTTTCCACTGTGACAGTGAGCATGCTTTATTGTGATTAACATGCAAGGTTTGTGTGATTTATTTTCCTTTTTTGAGGAGTTTTACAGTTAACTGTCCTTTAATTTTTAGCTGAATGCCTCTTGGGCCATGGAGTCATAGTTGATGGCCGGAGTTCAACCAATTCTCTGTGAGACAGAAAGGAAACCTCTGCCCCAGTGTCTAATTTGAACTTTGTTTTATGTCTGTTGTCCATGATATCTGCACTCCAATAATTTACATTCGATCCTGTGACTTCTCCAAAAAGTGGTATTTCTATTTTTTCTTCTGAACACTGAATAGTGGTGGGCAGAGTGCTATCTTCTCTTTCTCTCTGTTTGGGGTTAGTTCCACTGCCTTTTTTTTGTGCTTAAGATTGAACAGTATCAGCCTGCTTTCTCTACAAGATTTATTTTTTGCCTCAAATAAAATTTTTGTTTTGCTTCCTCTCTTCTGCCTGCCTCACTATCTATACCACGTTTGATGGGGAGAGTCTTGCGGTGACTTCAAAAAATTTGGCCAGCATCTCTTCTAAGTCTCACAACAATAAGGTCTCTAATTAGTTGGTCCTCCTGGGCTCCATATATGCAATTTTCTGCTAATCGATGGAGCTCAATAATAAAGGAAAACTAAAGGTCTCTTAGTCTTTGGATGAGCCAGTGTAATGTTTCTCACTGTATAATGGTATTTTTCTGAAGATAAAAATAAGTATAAAAGGCTTTCGTGCCGTCTCTTTGTTTGTTCTGTCTGACCATAATGTTGTTTGCACTACTGCCAATGGTGTATAGTGAGGTACTGACCTCCTCTTTGCAAGCTACAAAAACAGTTCTGCTTATACTCAACTTGATCTGGTACTTCAATGTAGTCAACGCACTCTCGTCGAGTTAGGACATATTCAACTCCTTTGTTTTTACTCCTTCTTCTTTTGGAGTATGTTTGAAAATTTTCCAGGAGCCCCCGGAGGAAACCCACACAGACATGGGGAGAACGGCAGCCTCTGCACAGACTGTGACTCAAGCCGGGAATCAAACCTGGGACCCTGGCGCTGTGAAGTAACAGTGCTAACCACTGTGCTATGTGGTATCAAACCACTCAGTTTTGGTACAGGAACCATGCCTGAGCGCCAATTGATGGATTTAGTGTCATGTGAGATGACTACCCATTGCAGCATGGCATCTATTGCTGATATCACCTTTAAAAGTGGGTGTCGTCTTTGTCCTGCATTTGGTTCCCTTACTGTTCCTCCCAATCCCTGGGTTCTTCACTTGTTGCTTATTGTCTCCTGTTAAACATTGCACCATCTCTTATTGTTGTCCTTGGTCTGGTATGTGGTAGAGGTGAACCACACAAACAAAAGTCAGTCTGCTATAACCAGAGAGAGAGAAGGGGTGGAGGGTAAAATAAAAGAAGGACAGGTTTCCTGCACCGGCAGCAGAGATAATGCTGACCCTCTTGTTCACCATGTAGAATGTGGTGGGAGTTTACTCTCAACTGGTAGGAACCAATTTCATGAGGATTTAAAGGATGCTGGAAGCTTCAGATAGCTGATCCAGCGAGAAAGAATCCCAATTTTAGATTTTTGATGCAGCAATAGTCTTAGAATTTGAAATCTTGTCATGTGATCTTTTCCAGTCAGTCACTGGAAATTCAAATATCTTAGAATTGTTTTGGTCCCGACAGCGATTATAACAAATTGGGGTCAGTTTGTGGGATTCAAATCCATAGGTTGAGATGGGTTCACTGGGATTTGTCAGTGATATTTGTTGTATTTATTGAAAAGTTAACACAGCCACATCTATTGCTTAAGGGTTCCTCCTGTAAGACCTTGTTTTGTGAATGCATTGCAATCGTTAAGAAAGGTTAATTAGAAGGTCGTAGCAAACAAATTGGAGAGAGATTTAAAAATAGGTGAAGGAAAGGCAAAAATTGTTGAGGTATTGTGTCAGCTTCGGAACCTTGAGTCAGGAAAGCAATAAACTCAGACTGAGTTGGCGAGAATTTAATTGCAAATGAAACAATGGGCGCAATCTAATGGAAACATTTCTGGGTGCGATCCAACGGAAAGGTTTCGAAGTGTCATTTGTAGTGGGTTTTGCTGGGAGTTTCCCGCCTGCTCTGTTGGCGAGTTCCCCACCAGTATCTAACCACATTTAGGGAGCAATCGAACCAAATGTGAACTATGTCCCATGGCGAGCGTGTTTAGCTGCATGTTGCCTGGCGCTCGCAGCACCGAGAAACACAACTCTAACATGGCTTTGGTTAAATACGGAGCCTCAGCAGAGAGTCGTGGCCGAGGCTGCGCCTAGTCCCATTTCCTGCACTGAGGAGTCCCGCTCACCAAAACACCTCAGCTCAGGGAGAGAGATCGGGACTCCATTTTATTAATGGTGACCTGATCTCTCGGGCCCGACGTGGCCCTGCCGAGCCCTTTGCCCCCTCCCCCCACACCCGTGCACCCGATCACCGCCGCACAAAAAAATGGCAGCTTGGCACCTTGACAGTGCCAGCCTGGCACCCAGGTGGCACTACTGGGGTGCCAGGCTGGCAGTGTCAAAAGGCCCAGGTTGCACCAGCAGTGCCAGGGTAGCACCATGCCCAGAGGGGATGCATTTGGGGGCCTCTAATCTCCTGGGAGACTCCCACGAGTGCTGTTCCGCCTGGTCACCGTTTGTGAAGTACTGAACGGCGCTCACCTGAGGTCGGGGATAGGTTCAAACGCCTTGGTTACCTCAGCAAACTGCATTTACAGTGAGGCTAGCCCTCTCGTTCTAATATGCAGATTTGCCAACAAAAGTGATCCCACTCACAATGGGCTGGTTTCACACCGTGACGCCTCACAAGATTGAGTTAGGTCTCACGGGGTATATCCCAGGAGCGGGGTTTCCCAGCAGTTACCAGCCACGTTGCACCATGGTGCGCGTGACCAGAGGAACGCAGCCATAGTCACTGTTTTGGGCCCTGGGGAGTTTTTTCCTGGTAAAGCCTGCACTTAGAATTATTTTCATCACTGGGGAGCTGAACTCACGGCTCCTCAAAGCTCGGACCACCATTTTGAATGGGTGCTCCAATCTCGAAGTGAGTTTGTGGGTCTCCCCCATCCATGGACAACGTCCCCCCCACATTCCCCCAAGTGATGACACCCAGCTATGGCATCGCTGAGGCCCCCCCATTTCAGGCCTCCCATGCCCTCTCTCTCCCACCTCCATCCCTTGAGGACCCCCACCCTCACCTAAAGGCCCTTCATATCTGCCTTGCACCCCCCCCCCCCCAATTTTCATACACTACCTCAACCCTCCTTTCATGGGCATGGCCCTCCTCAGACCCTGATCCTTGGCAGTGCCACCCTAGCACCCAGGTACCTTGGCACTGCCACCATGGCAGTGTTCCTGCCAGGCTGGCAGTGCCATCCGTGCACTTTGGCAGTGCCAGGGTGGCTATGCCAAGGTGCCCAAGTGCCAGGGGAGAGCCAGGGTGCCGCCCTGTCCTGTCCCTGACCACCATTGGGCCTCTAATGGCTTGGAAGATTCCCCGGGTGCCTTTCCGCCTGATCCACGCCTTTGTGGACCAGTACTAATCGGCGCCCAGCTGGGGCCGACCAAGGGACGCCAATAGATGCCGGGAGCTGGTCAAAGTCAGCATGGTTGACTGGGTCCCGCCCATTGTGGGTGGAATTCTGATAATGATGTCTCACGAGACCTGATTAGATCTTGTGAGGCCTAACGGCCGTCGGGAAGCCCAGGAGAGGCCTCTCAAGGGGTCAACAGGACCCGGCTCTCAAGGGCTCCCAGCAGGGTCCTGGTCCAATTCTGGTAAATCGTGCTCAACTTGATTTTGAAAGAGAGGACATAGAGAAAGAAAACTAAATGGCAATGAGAGGAAATAGAAAGAGAAATATGAAGGCTTAAATTGAATTTTCAAGTAGAGAGGGAAGCCAGAAAGATTGAACTGGACAAAGAAAGACTTTGATTACGCGAAAAGGAACCAGCAGGGAGACGTGCCAATGAGTCAGCTTTAACTCCTGCTTTTGATTTAGCTAGGCATATTCATCTGGTGTTTAAATTCAGTGAGGCATGAGTCAAAATTTATTTTGCACTATTTGAGAAATTTGCTGCAAAGTTACAATGGCCAAGAGAAATTGGACAATTTTATTTAAAGTGTTTTGGGGGACAAAGTGTTAGAGTTTCAGACGAACAGTCTATTATGATAATGGTTAAGATTGCTGTGCTTAATGCCCTCATGTTTGTTGTAATAAGTCCACGGAGACAGAAGTTCCGTCTCCAGAATTCCTTTTATTTACAAAACCAACAGCAGAATAACCATGACCATTCAGCTTGCTGTCTACACTGGGCGTGCAGAGGATCTGACATTCCCTGTTACATACAGAGAAAGGGGATCCCTGATTGGGCCACTAATCAGCGAACTCATATTCTAATTGGCCAATCTCAAAGGCCTGACCTAAGTCATTACACCCCTCATCCCCAAAGTCCGAGGAGCCCCCGTGGTCCTCGTGACACATGGGTCTCCTGCTTCGTTTCTGCGCTCGGTACGGATCCTCCACATCAGCCTCCGACGTGGGCGGGGTGGGGGGTGTATAACGGCTAGGTGCCTGTCTTTTCCGAAGTGAGCGCCTGAGGGGCGGTTCGCCCCCTTCCTCAAGCAGCAGGGGGACAGCCGCGCATCTTCCAGGTGTCCATATCTGAGTCCGATGTCCTCACCAGTGGTGTTGGAGGGGCATGAATAGTTTGTCGGCGAGGATTCTCCATGGTCCTAGGTATGCTGGTCTGAGTCAGCTCCGGGGGAGGAAACTAATCTGAGGCCCGAACCTGGTCCAGGTGCTTTTTTACTATATGTTTTCCTACACATATCTCATACACACAGGTCCTGTCCTGGCCTTGTTCGTTCCTGCTATCCATTTGCATAATTTCTGACCCATACCTTTTCACCTGTGTTGAACTGCCTTTCTCGTGTTGTGGTGGCCCCTGCAGTGGGCCACTTGGTGTCGTTCTGCTCTTCCGCCTAAATTTGGGAATAGTAGACTCAGTCAGGTTCGGAGTCGTCTGCCCATGAGTAGCTCTCCGGGTGCTATTCCCGTTGTGGGGTGTGGGGTTGTCCTATAGTCGAATAGCCAGCGTGACAGGTTATTGTCTAATGATGCTTATGACTGGTTTTTAACCCATTTTTAGGGTCTGGATGGCTCTCTCCGCCAACCCATTTAATGCCGGCTGGTGTAGTGGCGTCCTTATGTGCCGAATGCCATTTGACTTCATGAATTTTGTGAACTCCTGGCTGCTGAAAACCGATCCATTGTCTGAAATGAAATGAAAAAAAATGAAATGATAATCGCTCAACGAACATTGAAACCTCAGACTGACAACAAAGAGTTAAAACAAACAGCTTGAATCAAATTAGAGCTATCGGAATTAAACTTGCTGGCAGAACTGAAACCACAGGTGTCAGAGCAAACAGCAGCAGCTCTCAGGGCTGATGGAATAATAAAGGAAGGCAGCGCTTTAAAACAAAATTACTTGCCTGTAACTGAGGTCATCTCGAACTGAAATGTTGAGCGCGATTTAACCAAAAGGTTTCGAAGTGTGGTCACGAGCGGGAACGGCCTCGTGCTTCCCGACGCTCGACCCAACAAGGCCGTCAAGACCATAAACTATTAATTGGTCCACTTAACGAGGCCCCACGGGCTTCACGCCGCAAATGATGATTCTGCCGGCTGATTCGCCTGGGCTGTGCTCGCCAGCTCCCTGCTAACAACGAAGAGGAGCACTAAAATCACAGCCAACCGCACTCAGCTTTCAGCCATGTCGCAGAGATGACCAACCCCAAGACTCGGCGAATGGTAGAGGACAGGCGGGTTGCCCTGTTCTCCTGAGGATCATGGAAGGTCAGTCACAGGGCAGCCACTGCCGCCGGGGGGGGGGGGGAGTGGAAGCAGCCATCAGCTCGGGGAGTGTGGTCAAGAGGACCGGTACCCAGTGCTGCAAGAAGGTCCATATGGCCGCTGGGGTGAGTTTGCACAGAACACCAATAAATAAATAAATAAATAACCTTTATTGACACAAGTAGGCTTACATTAACACTGCAATGAAGATAATGTGACAAGCCCCTAGTTGCACATTCCGGCGCCTGTTCGGGTACACAGTGGAGGATTCAAAATTATCCGCTGGTACGGGAATGTGAACCCACGTTGCTGGCCTTGTTCTGCAACACAAACCAGCTGTCTAGCCCACTGAGCTAAACCAGCCCTAATAATATCTTCATATGCTTTAAGGAAGGAAATCTGCCACCCTTACCTGGTCTGGCCGACATATGACTCCAGGTGCATACGGCACGGTAGCACAGTGGATAGCACTGTTGCTTCACAGCTCCAGGGTCCCAGGTTCGATTCCTGGCTTGGGTCACTGTCTGTGCGGAGTCTGCACGTTCTCCCGTGTCTGTGTGGGTTTCCTCCTGGTGCTCCTGTTTCCTCCCACAAGTCCCGAAAGACACGCTGTGAGGTAATTTGGACACCTGAATTCTCCCTCCGCATACCCAAACAGGCGCTGGAATGTGGCGGCTAGGGGCTTTTCACAGTAACTTCATTGCAGTGCTAATGTAAGCCTACTTGTGACAATAAAGATTAATATTAATATCATATGTAATGTTAATGTCCAGAAGGCCATAAAAGTAGACACCAGTTCTGATAGCACGGGTGCACAACACAATTTAGTGTTAGAGGCGAGGGCATGGGCCTGTATATATTTGTATATATTAAGCACCTGTGCATAATGTTACAACCTGCCTCGCTCTGTCAGAGGGGTATGAGAGCTGGGCTGGTCTGGGCTGGCCAGAGAGGAGGTGTAGGTGAGGTGGGGGGGAATTGACTGCCGTTGTGGGTGGGCTTGGCTCAGGAACCACAGTTCAATCAGTGCTCACCGCTCTGGTGTCCCAACCGCACCCTCCTCTCCACCGTCCCCAGGCCCCACCAGCCCCACCTCCGCCACTCAAGGGATTCGATGACACCGTGTGATGGAATGGCCAGCTCAAATGCAGGGATCACCCAGTTGGACGGTGGGAAGTACTACCGTCACCATTTCCTGCTCATCCTCAGCCGCATCCACCTCATCGGAGAGGACTGATGTTCATCCTCCTCCTCCAGCATGTCGCCCCTCTGCTGCGCGATGGTGTGGAGGATGCAGCAGCCGTGCAGTGCGGGTGACCCTCTCAGCATCATTCTGGAGGGCCCTTCCAGAGCGGTCCAGGCACTTGAACCACATCTTCAGGAAGCCGAAGCACCGCACTATCATGCCCAGGCCACTGCATGGACGTCGTTGTAGCGGGTCTCCACAATGGGTCTCCGGATAAGCGTCACGAGCCACGACCGTAGCGGATAACTCCAGTCGCCCAGGTGCTAATCCCCCCGGCCGGGAGACATGTCGAGCCTGTCAGGATGTACCAGAATGAATGCCCCAACCCTCTATACACACACAAGACAGACAAACACAGGGGGGGAAAGAGGGGTGTAAAAAAAGAATACGAAAGTTAGATGGATAAAAGTCTCTTTTCAGATGGATATCTTCCAGTACACCTTTCTTCAGTCTGGACCAGAGGTTGGGGGTTTTTGCTCTCACCCTGTAATTGTTTTCACAATAGATTCATCACATTCTCAAAACCTCTCTGCAGGTTCAGGATATAGCAGTCAGGCAGATATCTGGAGAGAGAGAGATTCTTCAGTTCAAAGCTCGTTAGGCCACAGGTAGAGTACCATTTGCAGTTCTGGTTGCCGCAATATAGCAAAAATGCGATTGCATTAGCATAGAATCAAAGAATTTACAGTGCAGAATGAGGCCATTCAGCCCATCAAGTCTGCACTGGCCCTTGAAAAGAGCACCCTGCTTAAGGTCACACCTCCGTCCTATCCCCGTAACCCAGTAATCCCACCTAACCTTTTTTGACACTAAGGGCAATTTAGCGTGGCCAATCCACCTAACCTGCACATCTTTGGACTGTGGGAGGAAACCGGAGCACCCGGAGGAAACCCAGGCAGACACAGGGAGAACGTGCAGGCTCCGCACAGACAGTGACCCAAGCCGGGAATCGAACCCAGGTCCCTGCACCTGTGAAGCAACAGTGCTAACCACTGTGCTACCATGCCACCCCAATTAGAAAGGGTACAGGGGAGATTCACCTGCATGTTTCTGGGCTCGAATGAAGGGAGACTGGTCCGGGTCAGGCCATTTTTCTCTTAGTAGAAGGATCAGTAACGCGAGGGCAGAGGTTTAAGGTAACGAGCAGGAGATTTAGAGGGGTTTTGAGCAAAATCTTTTTCATCCAGAATACATTCCAAGCACGAAGTGCATTCCAATCACTCAAATGTGTGATTTTGTTGCACTTACCCCTCTTTGATGTGGTCAATGTTTCCAAACATTGGGGTTTCACCACTTAGGCCACTGAGCATGAACGGAGATGAATGAATCAAAGCTGCAGATGGCTTGTGGAAGCTGTCAATCACAGACCACTACGAGAAAGCTATGACTGGCCTGTAGATAGTGAATCTGTGGGAACCAGACGCATACACAGCTACTCTCCTTTGTGGAATGGACATGTGGAGCTGCAAGGTAAATATTACAGCTATTATGCTTCCCACTGCCCATGTCTCGACTGCTCGCGAGGAGGGTGGGTGTCTGTGTCTGTGAGGGGTGGGGGGGGGAGGTCTGCGGGGGGGTGTTCCTTTAGACCGGGGGTCACTGTGGGGGGTCCCCTATTATAGCAACCCCTGTGGTGTGGTCTCCCTATTACAGGAGTCACAGTGGATAGGGTCACCCTATTACAGGCGACCCTGTGGGGAGAGGGTTGGGTCACATCGGTACTTGAGTTGCGAGGGGCTCTGGTGCTCCGCATCATTTGCTGATGTCTGACTCCTGCCCACAGTAGCACTTTCCACCGTCCACCTGGGTGATCCCTGCTTGCGAGCTGGCCATTCCATCACGGGGTCTCATCAGATCCCTGGGGTGGAGGAGGTGGAGACGGTGGAAGGGTGGGTGCGGGTGGGAGTGGGAATTGGATAGGATACCAGAGCGGTGAGCGCTGATCGAACTGCGGTCCCCAGGCCAATCCCCCCCCAACGTTTGTACAATATGCGCCGCCCGGCTGCTGCGCCCCCACTGGGGCCAGCCCAGACCAGCCCATCCCTCACATCCTTCTGACAGAGCAATCTATGGCTGAGAGCATTGGTGGCATTGCCCAGGCGCTGAATCAGGTGGCAACATTGTGCAGAGGTGTTTAATGTGATAAATATATTCAGGTTTGTGCCCTAGCCCCTCATGTAATACTGTGCCCAGCACCCATGCCAACACAACTGGTGTCTCCATTTCAGGCCTTACGGACCCTAATAGGTGGATCCCCGGGTGGTACATCAGGAGTGGAGGCGACCCGCTGAGATTCCCACCCTTTGACCTGTGTCGCCTTTGGCAGTGGCCTTCTGGAGTGACCGGAAAGGGCCCGGCAACTTCTCGGGTGTCCCAGATGGTGTGGTGCCGCACTGTTTTGCCTGCTGCCCATGTGATTCACCAGGCACAGGAGTGGGGGGGGGGGGGGGGGGGGGGGGGGGGGGTCCGAGGCACTACGGTGTTTTTGCACCTCACCTGTGGGTATCACCGGCATGGACCCCAAAACCTCCTCCTCCCTCGAGTTGCCCAATGGCTGCCAGGCTACACCATGAGATGGGGGTGCAAGCGGTGCTAACCCATGAGGCCGTTCACCTGCTGTTTAAAATCCTAGAGGCCCACTCCTGTCTCGAACAAGCGCCTGCTTGCTCATGCCATGGAGCACAGGGAGTGAATCATCTCCGTCTGGGTCTGTGCCACATCAGTTAGTGACTGCTCCATTTCCCTCTGAGACTGGGCCATCTCTCTCTGTGCCTGCGCAATGCTGACCAATGCCTGGGCAATGCTGCTGATGCTCTCAGCCATAGATTGCTATGACTGAGCCATGCTCTGGAGCACCACTGCAAGGTCCAGGTGGCTCTGGTACATAGCTGGTTGTGAGAGGGCAGACCTGACCTGGGCCCTCGGCCACCACCCACAGGCCTGGGACATGTTGACCCATGGCCGAAACATTTGCCCCCAAGGCCTTCACCACAGATGCAACCCATGCAGTATTGACCTGAGTGGCACGCATATTCGGCACCACCGCCTGCTCCTGCAGGATTCCTCCACCTGCACCCGCAGGCTCGCCGACAACCCCTCATGTAGTCCCTGGCTCTGTGACTGCATCTCCCCAATCGACAGGACCGTCCATTCCAGAAGCCCGAAACCCATCTGGACGGCAGCTAGTCCCTGGTGTTGGCCTGCTCTCTGACCATTGACCCCCTTGGGAGTTCCTACCTCCACCTGCTGTAAAGGAGCATGAGTGCAGTGTGCACCAGATAGTGTCCCAGGAACCACTTCAGTGAAGTGCCCAACTGAGGTGAGTGTCTCTGGGATGGTGGAGGGTGTTGGAGACAGCTGTGACGGGAAGTCAGTGTCTTCCCCGGACTCAAGATCAAGGGTGTCACGGGATTTCGGTCGAGGGCCCCCGTCTGTTTCAGTCTCACCTTCGTCACTGGTCGACACACGGTGTTCTGGCTGTGGTTGGGGCCAGGGACACCAGAAGGGCCTGTGCCAACAGCAACAACTCCTGCAAGACAGAATTCAAAATACATGATTGCATTGCGAGCCCTGGGGGAGTGAGGGTGGTGGGGGTGGGTGAGGAGGAGATTGGGGGGTGATGGTGGAGAGTGGGTCTACGGGTGGTGGTTGTGGAGAGGTGATGTGGGGGTCGGGGTGGATGGAGTGACGCAGGTGGGGGTGGTGGGTGTGGGGGGAGGTGTGGGGGTGAATGGAACGACGGGAGTGGGTGTGGTGGGTGTGGGGAAGATGTGTGGGTGGAGGTGGATGGAGTGGCGGGAGTGGGCGTGGTGGTGGTGGGGGGGGGTGACACACGTGCCATGGGGAACCTTAACACAGCGGGGTCTCACTTCCTCACCCGATGCCGATGTCCCCCCCCCCCCCCCCCCCCCCGGCGGCTGCTCTTTCCTGGGGCCCTCTAACCATGTCCAGTGCCCTCTGTTCTGCCACGGTGAGGGGCCACAGGTCCGCCGATTACCCTCCAGTTGTCTGGGGTGGCGGAGAACAGTGTGGTCATCAATGCGGAGGTTAACAGACCCGCAGAGGTCAGCAACCACCGGGCCCCACCTGGAGGACCTGTTACACATGCATTATTGCTTTGCTGACTGACCCATCCCTCCCACTGACCACATGTCCATTCTCCCACTGGTACTCCAGTGACGGGCCGGCCCATCCCGATGGCACTCTCCCCTGCCTCCCAGGAGAGTATCTCAGAGGAGAGCTACGAGGATGCCACGATTGACACGTCACAGCTGTCATTCCCACCCTCCACCAGCGCAGATACACGGACCTCGGTGGGAAGGGTTGGTGGACAGGCTTCTGGGGCACAATCTGATGAGCACCACACAGGTGCTGATCAGGTGGAGGCAGGAACGTCCCGGGTAAGACAGCAGTCGGAGGTCTGCTGGATCCTAGATCCCAGCTGGATCCCAGCCTGATGCTGAGCCTCTGGAACACGGTTACCCGGAGCTGGTGGAGACATTAGGGACTGGCTGGGACATTCAGAGGGAGATGTCAGTGACGCTCCAGAAAATCCCTAGCCGATTGGGGGAGTCCCAGAGTCGATGGGTGCAGGAGATGTCGCTGACAACATGGGGCACCGAGGCCAACGCTGCTAGGGTGGCGATCACAGTGGACAGCCTGGTGCACAAGGGGGCGGCAGCATGAGTGGAGGTGTCCTAAGCATGGTACAGCTGGTGACACTATGGCCGAGGGCCCTGGCAGAAGGTCCGACTCGATGAAGGATGTGACCCAGTACCAGGCTGGCCTTGATGAGGTTCTGTGGGACATGTCTCCCTCTCAGATGGGAATGGCCGAGACACGGTGGAGCTTGTCCCAGTCGCAGGTGGGCATTGCCAAGGCATTATGGAGCATGGCCCAATCACCGAGGAGCATCGCCAGGGGCATCAACACCTTGGTGCAGACGTCAGGGAGCCACCAGGTCTGGCAGAGCCAAAATACGCAGGGGCAGCCGGGCTCAAAACAGCTGCCCCTCTGTCCTGAAGGGAACCCCAGGGCCCGATAGGCACCAAGTGGGAGGAGGGGCACTGGGTGTCACTCCTGCGGAGGGTGCCTCCCCCCCACAACCCAGCCCCCCCCCCCCCCCCCCCTACGGAACACTGGGTTCTTTGTGAGCAAAGATGGCTACTCATCGGCCTCGGCTCCCCACAGAAGCCCTTCAACAACGTTCACGTTTTTTTTCATAAGAAATACTAATCACCGCCAGCGTGACCACCTGCCGGGGAGGCCGCTGAATGACAGGAGACCATTGGATATGAGGTCGGTCCCATTAATTGTTTGGAAATAGGGCTTCAGAGTTGATGATTGGTTTCTCACCACGGCGAGATCCCGATTTCACTTACGGGAGCGGGCCGGTTGATCGCAAACTGTTTGGCATCTTTAATAATAACCTGTAATAATAATCTTTATTGTCACACGTAGGCTGACATTGCAATGAAGTCGCCACATTCCGGCGCCTGTTCGGGTACACAGAGAGAGAATTCAGAATGTCCAAATTATCTAACAGCACATCTTTCAGGACTTGTAGGAGGAAACCGGAGCACCCAGAGGAAACCCACGCAGACACAGAGAGAATGTGCAGACTCCGCAAAGACAGTCGTTTTTGGCCTCTCCCGCTATTCACCGGCCTCGTTTCGCTTGAGCGAGAGCAGAACGAGGCCCTATGACTAAGGCCAGAAATAGCCAATGATTTACTTTCTGGAGGCAAAAAATTAAAAAGCAGAAAAAAATGTTAAACTTGTTTCAAACCTTTATGAGACCACATTAAAAATATTGTTCACGGTTCTGACCTCATTACAAAAGAAGATATTGTGGTATTGATTAAAGATGATTCCGGAATGTAGAGGCTGTCAGGAAAGGTTGAACACGGGGGTGGGGGCTCTTTCCTCGGTAAAAGAGCAGTAACCTCCCAAGGAGCAACATTATCCAGTACTGCACTGAACTGTCAGCCTAGATTATGTTCTGAACTCCCTGAAGTGGGGACTTGAACGCATGACTTGATTCCGAGACGTGAGTGTTCATGTTGATCACAAATCAGTTCTGTAGAAAGAGCTTGTTATTAACTTTACTTTAAACTCACATCCTGTTTCATACAATAAAAGCGCAATGGAGAACTGAACTGAATTGTTCTTAATTGAGCTCTGTTCCTTTGTGTCATAACCCTCACGAGGACCACCGGGAAACCATCATTGATCTCCCCGTGGAACACTTGGAGTACAAGCTTTCCAGGTAGGGGGTTGGGCCCATCCACCTGGGGCTCCTTATGAGCGAAAGTAAAAGCAGGCCTTGATGTGGTTAGTCCTCCCCGCATTATAGGGGGAGTGATACGCGACCTTTGTAAATAATGTAACTAAATCTAAGTCACTTTACCGCAAGTCTCCTGAGTCATTAAACAGGCGATAAAGATTCAAGGAAACTCCAGACACGTTCAGAGATTTGCCGAGCCACCGGAGGTTCTTTGCTTGGGGACGTCTTGTCATACCGGTTAAGATGCAGTTATGCAGAAAGTTGGCAGCCTTTGACGCAGGCTCGGTAGATTGGAACCAAAGTGCGGAGCGCTTGAGGTACTTTGTCCAGCGAACGGGATTTTGGCGAAAGACCGACAGAAAGTTCTCCTGACCGCTCGCAGGGCGCAGACATTTGGGACTCCAAGTCTTTTGATGAGCTGGTCGCTTTGCTTTCGGAGCACTCTGAGCCCAAGCCTTCCATAATTATGCAATAGTATTGTTTTAATACGGCGGTGTGCTTCCCTGGTGAATCAGACTTTATTGATCCGCCTGTGGCATCTGGCTGAACATTGCGATCTCGGGCTGTCTCTCTCTAAGATATTGGGGGACTGGCTTGTGTGTGGTAGTAAGAATACGACTGTGCAGAGTAGCATTCCCTCTCTTGTGAACACATGGAGAAAGATGTGCATGGGTTGTAGGGTTCCATGGACTACGGCCCGCCCTTTGGGTCACAGGATAGTGCTGGTCTCCCCAGACTTCCTCCAAAGGATCAGCCCACCCCCCTCTGGGCAATCCCGCAGTAGAGCTCAGATCTCAGGAATTCAGTATTTGAGCGAATATTGGCATCAAGGAGCCCTAGCTAGACTGGAGTCAATGGTAAACAAGAGGAAAGGCCTTCAATGGTTGATTTGTACCTGGCGCAAGGAAGGTTGTTGTGGTGGTTGGAGGTCAATCATATCAGCTCCAGGACATCACTGCAGGAGTTCCTCAGGGTAGTGTCCTTAGCCCAACCATCTTCAGTTTCTTCATCAATCACCTTCCTTCCATCATAAGGTTAGATATGGAGATGTTTGCGGATGACTGCACCATGTTCAGCACCGTTCACGACTCCCCAGATAATGAAGCAGTCCATTTCCAAATGCAGCCAAGACCTGGACAAAATCCAGACTTGGGCTGACAAATGGCAAGTTACATTCACACCACACAAGTGTCAAGGTAATGACCATCTCCTACAAGAGAGGACCTAACCATCGCCCCATGACATTCAATGGCATTACCATCGCAGAATCCCCCACAATCAACATCCTGGTTACCATTGATCAGAAACTGAACTGGACTAACCACATTGATAGGTCAAAGGCTAGGAATCCTATGGCAAGTAACTCACCTCCTGATCACCAAAGCTTGTCCACCACCTCCAAGGCCCAAGTCAGGAGTGTAATGGAATACTCGCCACTTGCCTGGATGAGTGGAGCAGCAACAACACTTGAGAAGCTCGACACCATCCAGGACAATGCGGCCTGCTTGATTGCTCCCCCTTCTACAAACATTCAATCCCTCCACCACCGATAGATATTGGCAGCCGTGGGTACCATCCACAAGATGCACTGCAGTAACTCACCGAGGTTCCTTAGACAGCACCTTCCAAACCCACAACCACTACCATCTAGAAGGACAAGAGTAGCAGATACCTGGGAACCCCGCCACCTGGAGGTTCCCCTCCAAGTCACTCGCCACCCTGACTTAGAAATAGATTGCCACTATATATATATATATATATATAGTGGCACTGGGGCAAAATCCTGGAACTCCCCCCTAACAGCACAGTCGGTGTACTTACACCTCAAGGACTCCAGCAGTTCAAGAAGGCACCTCACCACACCTTCTGAAGGACAAAGGGATGGGCAATAAATGCTGGTCTAACCAGCGATGCCCACATCCCATAAATTAATTTAAAAAAAAATATCAGGTGCTGCCGCTACCTGATACGATACTTCATCCGAGGATGAAGGTCAGAGCCGGCCTCATTGCCAACTGTGTGGTCGATGGACTCGCGAGGGTCAGGGCCGTCCGGTTTGGTGCAGGGAATGCCATCCGTGACAACCACTGAGATTGCATAAACCAGGGCCTTGCATATGGACGCTCTGGATGAGGACGACTGTTTAATGCAGTTATACTGTGACTCAGCTCCGAGAGTTGTACCAATCCAGATCATTTTACAGGTCAATGGCCATCCAATGCCAATGGAAATGGACACTGGGGTCACCATCTGCATTGTCGACCTCCGCACATTTCGGTGGCTATGTACAGGGATGATTGCCTGACACCAAAGTGAGGTCAGCAACCTTTACGGTGGAGCCTTTGAAGATCATGGGGACCACTGTGACTCTGGTAATGTATGGGCAGCAGTCTTTTGGTTGTGGTGCAGGAATCGGGTCCAAACATGTTGGGGCCAGACTGGTTAAGAGTCCTCTGTTTTGACTGGCAACAGGTCATCTGGATGGGCACCGGGAACCTCGATGATGTACTGGGTAAATATCCAGAGGTGTTCCAGGCACCCGCCTCCCATTCTGGACAGGATAAAAGGGCCAATGCCCATATTCAAGTGGGTCCTGCTGCTCAGCCCCGATACTTCAGGGCGAGGCCTGTCTCTTACGCACTTCTTCCAAAAGTCAACATGGAACTACGGTGCCTGCAGGATCTGGGGATCATACGCCCTATTCAGTCTGTGGAATGGGACAAGCATGTGGTGCCAGTGATGAAGCCCAATAAAACCATCTGGCTTTGCTGAGATTTCTACCTCACCGTGAACAGTGCTTCACATCTGGACTGGTATCTGATCCCCCGGGTTGAGGATTTGTACACCACAAATGCTCCTTCACGATGCAGGGCAAGAGCCATGCTTGCTTGCAAGTGGAGCTCAAGTTGTAGTCCAGACAGTTTGCAACCATCAATACGCCTCAGGGATTGTTTGAGTACACCCGCCTCCCATTCTGAGTTTCATCCGCCCCGACGATTTTTCAGCGGGTGATGGAGCATATCCCGCAGGACCTACCTAAGGTGGCCTTCTATTCAGAAGATATACTTATTATGGAGTCTTCAGAGAAGGAGAATATGGCGAACCTACAGGAACTGCTACGGTGTTTTACCCATGTGGGAGCCAGGCTGTAAGTGTGCGTGTTCCGCGCTAGTGCAGTAACCTATCTCGGTTACAGGGTGGACAAGGATGGTCTGAGGATAAGGTTCACGCGATAAAGGGGGGGCCCGACCTTGAACTTTGGTCATTTTTGGGCCTGGTCAATTTTAACAGGAGATACATTGCCAATCTCCCACTTTACTAACTCTGCTCCATGTGCTGTTGAGGAATATGAACTAATTTTAACAAATGATGCATCTCTCCCATGGCATCGGTGCTAAACCATGGCTGGGATGATGGCGCAAAACGCCCCATTGCATTCATTTCAGTCACCCTGGCAGACATAGATCGGTGTTACCGATAGAGAAGGAGGTGAATTTTGGAACAAGTAAGTTTATGGGCGACATTGTTTCATTATAACGGACCACAAGTCACTGCTTGTCCTGTTCAGGGAGAATAAAGGCACCTATCAATAGCATCGGCCCAGATCCAGCATTGTGTGCTCCTGCTGGCTGCGATGAATATTGCCCAGGCGGACACCCTCAGTCGTCTGCCATTGCCCGTGAGCGCCCCGTCCCCACCAGTGGTGGATGAGGTGATTACGATACTCAACTTCATTGACACCTTGCCGATGAAGTCTGCTCAGGTCTGTGCGTGAACACAGTGGGACCCGGAATTGGCGAAGCTACGCCTCATGCTGTTGAGCGGTGGCAAAAAGTGGGCCCTTCTGGTGTAACTTTTGCCTTTCTCCTAGAAGTTCACTGAATTCAGTTTGGAGGATGGTGTTGTATTGTGGGGAGCTCGTGTGCACATCCCCCACAGGGTCTGAAAGCCTTGCTATAGGACCTGCACATTGGTCATCCGGGGGGCATCAAAAATTAAAATGTTGATCCACCGTTATGCAAGCGGTTGTGAGTGGTCTCATTCGTGGCTGTGCAGAGGAGCGACCTAATGGAGTGGAGGGCATCGGGTCGGACCTCCTGCCAGTGGGGGGTTGGGAGATTTCTAGACTGTAGGGCCAGAAGGACAGCCTTCCAAACTGTCACGTTCTCCCTCTCCACCTGCCCGTTTCCCCGTGGGTTATAACTTGTCGTTCTGCTCGAGGCGATGCCCTTGATGAGCAGATATTGCGCAGCTCATCAATCATGAACGATGTACCCTGGTCGCTGTGGATATAAGCGGAGAAACCAAACAGGGTGAAGATGCTGTGCAGTGCCTTTATCACGGTGGTCAAGGACAGGGGACGACGAATGGGAAACAGGAGAACTCGTCGATGACGGTTAGGAAGTAAGTATTGCGGTTGGTGGACGGGAGGGGGCCTTTGAAGTCCACGCTTAGTCGCTCAAAGGGCCCCAAGGCCTTTACGGGCCGGTAGAAGTGCAGTTTGCACTCCGCGCAGATCTGGCAAGCCCTGGTGATGGCCTTGACCTCCTTGGTGGAGTAAGGTAGGTTGCGGGACTTGATAAAGTAGGCGAGCCGGGTAACCCCCGGGTGACGGAAGTCATTGTGGATGACCCGCAGGCGATTCTCCTGCGCGTTGGTGCACGTGCCATGGGACAGGGCATCTGGGGGCTCGTTGAGCTCCCCTGGACGATACTTGATATTGTACGTGTGGGTGGAGAGTTCGATCCTCCACCTCAAGATTTTATCATTCTTAATTTTGCCCCATTGTGCATTATCAAACATGAAGGCTACTGACCGTTGGTCGGTAACGAGGGTGAACCTCCTACCGGCTAGGTAGTACCTCCAGTGCCGCATGGCCTCCACAATGGCTTGTGCCTCCTTTTCGACTGCAGAGTGCCGGATCTCGGAGGCGGTGAGGGTCCGGGAGAAGAAAGCTACTTAGCCGGCCTCCTGGTTGAGGGTAGCAGCCAGGGCAATGTCTGACGCATCGCTCTCTACCTGGAAGGGATAGGTTTGTCCACTGCGTGCATAGCGACCTGATGATGTCGGCCTTGATACGGCTGAAGGACGACCGGGCCTCACCGTCAGGAAAAGGTTCGTGGTCTTTATGAGTGGGCTGAGCTTTGTCACACATATTTGTGGGACCCTCCTGGGCGTAATAGGAGGAATAAGTCCCACGGCACCGTTTGAGGGCCTGAGGCTACGGGGGAGTAGGGAGTTCCTTAAGGGGCGCATGCGGTCGGGGTTGGGGACCTAGGACCCCAGTTTTCCACTGACGTAGCCGAGAATGGTGATGTGGTTAGGCAGGTTGGTTCGATGTGGCCTGCACTCCGACTGCAGTGAAGTTAGAAACAGACGTCTAACACTGGGGAAGATCCAACACTGTTTTATTCAACTATAGAACTGCTGTACATATCAGCTGTGGGTCGACACTATACTGAACTGACTGGTGAATTTGTAGCAGCCTGACCAGAATTACCAGCTACCGCATGGTGTTTGCACTGGCTAGCTTGTGACTCTGACTGTCTCAGTAGCTGCGTCCCGAGAGAGTGGGAAACCTAGTGCCCTCTGGCTTTATAGTGGTAAGTGTCCTGTCTGGTGATTGGCTGTACTGTGGTGTATGCTTACTGGTCATCCTATGTGTCAATCACTACCTGTCTGCATCTCATTATATGCATGAGTGGATATTATGACATCTCCTTTTTTTTTAGTTAAATAAATATTGAGGTATGTACACGTGTATATATATATGCCTGACTATATACAAATGGTGCTTGAACAAACGTATATACAAGGGAAGGTGTCGATAGTGTAGATACATGGCAAACGAAGCAACTATTTACAAAGGTTAAGCGATGAATTCAGTCACAAAAATTTAGAAAAATTCAGTCTACAGATTCAATCTTTGTGGTGGGTGACGAATTCTTGTCGATCGCCGCAGAGGTGGATCCGGGACAGCCAGCTCGTGGATAGGTGGAATCGCTGCCATCGCAGTGGTCGTGCGGGCCGGCAGGATCACTGGCAGATCGGTGGCCTCGTCGGCAGGGTACGTCCGAGGAAGTATGATGGCCGGCGGAACACTGCGGTCAGGTGGTGGGCGTGGAACTCTTCACAATGCCCATCTGTTGCGCTGTAGCAGGGAGCCATCAGCAATGCGGACAAGGAAAGACCTTGGGGCAACTTGTTTGACAACAACAGCTGTGGCTGACCAGCCGCCCTCAGGCAACTGGACGCGAACATGATCGGCTGGAGCCAGCTCGGGTAGATCCGTGGCATGAGCATCATATGTGGCCTTCTGTTGGGCCCGGGACTGCTGCATTTTTTGTAAAACCGTGAGGTGGTCAAGGTCTGGAACATGGATGGCTGGAACTGTGGTCCTCCGAGTGTGATTCATGAGCATCTGTGCTGGAGACAACCCAGTGGACAGCGGGGTTGCATTGTATGCCAGCATTGCCAGCTTGAAGTAGGAGCCTGAGTCTGCAGCTTTGCACAGCAACCGCTTGACAATATGGACCCCTTTTCTCAGCCTTCCCGTTTGATTGCGGGTAGTGGGGACTGGAGGTAACGTGACGGAAGTTGTAGGACTGTGCAAAATCAGATCATTCCTGACTGTAAAAGCATGGACCGTTGTCGCTCATTACCGTGAGCGGTATCCCGTGCCTGGTGAACGTTTCTTTGCAGGCTTTGATGACCGCCTTCGATGTGCGGTCGGACAGTTTCACCAGTTCTGGGTAACTGGAGAAGTAGTCGACCAGGAGTACGTAGTCACGCCCCTTGGCGTGGAAAAGTCGACTACTTTCGACCACGGAGAGGTCACGATCTCGTGCTATTGCCGTGTTTCCTTGGGTTGAGCCGGTTGAAACTTCTGACAGGTGGGGGAGTTGAGGACCGTGTCGGCAATGTCCTGGTTAATATCCGGCCAATAAACCACCTCCCGAGCTCTGCGTCGGCATTTCTCGACTCCAAGGTGACCCTCATGGATTTGACCCAGCACCATAGCCTGCATGCTCTGAGGAACAACGATCCTGTCGAGTTTCATAAGGGTTCCCTCCACAACCGTCAGCTCGTCTTTCACGTTAAAGAATTGGGGACATTGTCCCTTCTGCCAGCCATGGGTAAGGTGCTGCATCACACGCTGCAGTAGAGGATCCTTGGCCATTTCCTCACGGATTTGGACCACCCGTTCATCAGAGGCTGGGAGGTTAGTGGCGCACAATTGCACTTGCGCTTCTATGTGGCAA
The DNA here is from genome assembly GCF_902713615.1 of Scyliorhinus canicula. Taxonomy (NCBI): domain Eukaryota; kingdom Metazoa; phylum Chordata; class Chondrichthyes; order Carcharhiniformes; family Scyliorhinidae; genus Scyliorhinus; species Scyliorhinus canicula. Next base: position 148,387,316 of record NC_052155.1, read on the forward strand.
ATTAAGTCACCTTGTTCACACGGTGTGGTGGTGGACTGGGATAGGGCATCTGCAATGATCAGCTCTTTGCCTGGCGTGTAGACAAGTTCGAAGTCATAGCGTCGGAGTCGAAGAAGAATTCGCTGTAACCGATGTGTCATGTTATTTAAATCCTTCTGGATTATGTGGACTAGAGGCGTATGGTCCGTTTCCACCGTGAATTTTGGCAGGCCGTAAACATAGTCATGAAACTTGACTATTCCTGTCAGGAGACCCAGACACTCCTTTTTTGATCTGGGCATACCGTGCTCAGTGGGCGTCATGGCCCTGGAGGCATATGCTACTGGAGCCCAGGGCGAGGAGTCATCTCGCTGGAGGAACACCGCCCCAATGCCGTCCTGGTTTGCATCAGTTGATATCTTGGTTTCCTTGGTTGGGTTGAAGAAGGCTACAATTGGGGCTGTGGTGAGCTTTGCCTTCAGCTCACACCATTCCGCTTCATCGGCGCAACATCGAGGGCTGAAGGGCCTGTACTGCACTGTAACGTTCTATGTTCTATGTTCTATGTGTAGCCAGCCACTGGAATTCCGTTGACTTCTTAACGGGATGGCGGAGGGCCGTGGTGTGGGATGCCATATTGGGAATGAATTTCCCGAGAAAATTGACCATCCCAAGGAAGTGGAGGACCGCCTTCTTGTCCTCCGGGGTCTTCATGGCGTTGATTGGCAAGACCTTGTTGGCAACTGGCCGCACACCCTGCTGCAAGATGTGGTCACCTAGAAACTTAATATCCGATTGACCAAATGAGCACTTGGCCCTGTTGAGCTGGAGACCATGTTCATGAAACCGTTGGAAGACCTGTCTGAGGTGAACGATGTGTTCCTGGGGCGTTGGTGTATTTGCCAAAAGCCCCGGGAGGCGTCCAGCTTAGTGAGGAATTTGGCACGAGCCATCTCACTGGTCAACTCTTCACGTTTCGGGATCAGGTAATGCTCCCGCATGATGTTGCGGTTTAGATCCTTAGGATCAGTGCAAATGCGGAACTCCCCTGATGGCTTCTTTACGCAGACCATGGAGCTGACCCAGTCTGTTGGCTCTGTGACCTTCGAGATGATGCCATGGTCTTGGAGGTCCTGTAGTTGCTTTTTCAGACGATCCTTGAGAGGAGCCGGCACCCGGCGTGGTGCATGGGTCACTGGGGTGGCGTTCGACTTGAGCAGGATTTTATATCGGTATGGGAGCGTGCCCATTCCATCGAATATGCTGTGGTACTGCGTGATAATGTCGTCAATGTCGGCTTGCAAATTTCCATCGGGCGAAGGTCGTTGCCGGTGACGGTGACATGGTGTGGACTCGCTGAACCAGGTTCAGGAGCTTGCAGGCGCGAGCACCGAGCAGGGACGCCCTGTCAGGCTTGACTCTTTCAAACCGTAATGTTGCCTTGATCGCCTTGTTCGATACCCCTAGTTGACACGAGCCACTGGCAGGCCGGTGGAAGAATGCTTGGTCGGGCGTGGATGGTGTCGAGGTCGGATTGTGAGATGAAGTTCGCAGACGCGCCAGTGTCCAGTTTAAATCGGATGCGAGCCTTGTTAACTGTGAGGACAGCACACCACTCGTTGTCTGGATCCACACTGAGGATCGAGAGGCGTTGCGCAGGTGTGGTGGAGGCCAGCTCATGTGTGGTTATGATGCCCACCCAATATGGAGACTTGAGGCAGTAAGCATCAGGGTCCGTTGGGCTGTCGGGATCGGAATCTGGCATGCCTTGCTGTATTGAGCAGACACTTCTGCACCGCAGCTGGGATCGCTGGCTGCTGAGCGGTGGAGCAGATCGGCAAAGGGCTGCCTAGTGGCCAAGCTTGCCACACTGGAGACATCGGCGTCCTTTTGCCGGACATTGCCGCATTAAGTGGGCGGAGCCACAATTCGGACACGTCATGACGCAGATGTCAGCGCGTTCAGTGCGCCATCGCACATGCACAGTGCGGTCGGTCGAAGTACGCACCTGCGCAGCCGGGTTGTCGGTCTCGTCGTCCACTCGGCCGTGGCGCGCATACGCAGGGATCCGGGGAAAGCGAGCGAAACGGCCACTCTCCTCGATGCTCAGGCCCTGCATCTGTGCGATGGCCTGCACCCTTTCTGCCTCGTGGGAGGCCAGCTTTGCAGTTTCTGCCACCCTGATGTGTGAGTAACGATTCTCGGCATGCTCATGGACAACGCACATCTCAATACCGACAGAGAGGGTCAACTGTTTGATTTTAAGGAGCTGTTGCCTCAGGGAGTCGGAGTGGACCCTGAAAACGATTGTAACCCGGATCATGGAATCAGCCGTTGAGTCATAGTTACATGACTGCGCTAGGATGCGGAGATGGGTCAGGAAGGACTAAAAAAGGTTCATCCTTACCCTGAAGTCTCTGCTGGAAGATGTACCGTTCAAAGCTCTCATTCACCTCAATGTTGCAGTGGTTGTTGGATTTCAGCAGGGCTGTTTTGAATTTCGTTTTGTCTTCGCCGAAGGCGAACGTAAGGGAGTTGTAGATATGGATGGCATGATCCCCCGCGGTGGAGAGAAATAGAGCGATCTTCTTGGCATGCGATCCTGCCTCGAGGTCGGAGGCCTTGATGTACAAGAGGAACTTTTGCTTGAAGATTTTCCAGTTGGCGCCGAGGATGCCGGAGATGCGGAGTTGCGGAGGAGGCTGGATGTTTTCCATTTTGCTGGATGGTTGCTTGCTGGTCAATGCTGATTCACGTGAGGTAGGTCTGTCAAGATCAGTATAACTCTGGTACCATGATGTGTTAGGCAGGTTGGTTCCATGTGTTCTGCACTCGATACAGGGAAGTTAGGAACAGACGTCTAACACTGGAGAAGCTCCAATACTGTTTTATTCAACTATAGATCTGCTGTACATATTCAGCTATGGGTCGACACTATACTGATCTGACTGGTGACCTTGTAGTATCCTGACCAGACTTACCAGCTACCGCATGGTGTTTGCACTTGCTAGCTCGTGGACTCTGACTGTCTCAGTAGCTGGGTCCCGAGAGAGCGGGAAACCTAGTGCCCTCTGGCTTTATAGTGGTAGTGTCCTGTCTGGTGATTGGCTATACTGTGTTGTATGCTTACTGGTCATCCTATGTGTCAATCACTGCCTGTCTGCATCTCATTATATGCTTGAGTGGATATTATGACAGATGGCGAGTCGGGTTGCGTGGAAAACACATTTTTCCTTGTTATGGGTCAGGTTGAGGGCTCGGGCCGTCTGGAGGAACTTTTCAAGGTTTGCGTCATGGTCCTGCTGATCATGGCCACAGATGGTGACATTGTCCGAGTGCGGGTATGTAGCCCGCAAGCCGTACTGGTCCACCATATGATCCATTGCTCTCTGGAAGATGGAGACGCCATTTGTGACGCCGAAGGGGACCCTGAGGAAGAGGAAGAGCCGGCCGGCTGCTTCGAAGGCAGTAGAGGGGCGGTCTTTCGGTCGGATAGGGAGCTCGTGGTAGGCGGATTTGAGATCGACAGTGGAAAATACCCTGTATTGGGCGATCTGATTGACCATTTCTGCCAGGCGAGGAAGGGGGTACGCATCGAGCTGCGTGATGCGGTTTATGGTCTGGCTATACTCCATCACCATCTGTTTCTTTTCCCCGGACCGTACTACCACCACTTGTGCTCTCCAGGGGCTGTTGCGAGCCTTGATGACTTGATAAAAGTCATGTCTTGGGCACTGTACCGCCAGCTTCTGGTGGCAACGGACATACAGTCGGGAGTGAGGTTCTCAAATAGAGAGGGGGGTGCAACTTTCAGTGTTGCAAGGCTGCATACTGTGAGGGGGGAAACTTCAGTGTCAGGTTCCAGTGGCTGCATTGGAAATCCAGCCCGAGCAGCAGGGTGGCGCAGAGGTGAGGGAGGATATAAAGTTTGAAACAACGTATTCGGCACCCTGGATCGAGAGATCCGCAATACAATACCCCGTGATTTGGACCGAGTGGAACCCGGAGGCGAGGGCTATGGTTTGGGACGCGGGATGGGTGTGCAAGGAGCAGCGCCTTACCGTTTCCGGGTGGATAAAGCTCCGTGCTTCCGGAGTCGAAGAGGCAGGGAGTGTCGCGCCCATTGACTTGGACCTGCATCATGAAATTCTGCAGCAGCTTTGGCTGCGTTTGGTCGAGTCGCTCCCAGCTGCGGGTAGTCCGAGTCCTCAGCCGAGTCGGATTCACAAAATGGCCACCGCCGTCGGTCGCACGTGTCGGATCGAGAAGGTGGCCGCCGCCAAGGTGGCCACCCCCATGACTCGCATGAGGCCGATGACGCGTCAGAAGGGGGCTTGTCCGGTCGGTGCGCAGCGTGTTGCGAGGCCTGCGGGTCTGTGAGCCTGATTTATGGGCCCGATGATCTTTTTGTTTTGGGCTTTTCTGGGCCTTGGGCCTGGCCAGGCAGACCCTCGCGAAATGACCCTTCTTCCCGCAGTCACTGCAGATGGCAGAGTGGGCTGGGCAGCCTGGACGTGGGTGCTGGCCCTCCCTACAGAAATAGCACGGTGTGCCCCCGGTCTGGGCTGGTCGCCGCGCAGCACAGGCCCGTAGCGTGGCCGAGCCTGGGGAAGTCCGAGGGGGGCTCGCAGGGTCTGCGGGGTACGTGCCTAGATTGTGGCAGGCCACTTCCAGCGAGGTAGCGAGCGTTACCGTGTCCTGGAGGTCTTTTGCTTCATTTTCGAGGAGATGCTGCCGGATGTAGGTCGAACGGATGTTGGACACGAAAGCGTCTCAGATGTACAGGTTCATATGGACTTCCGCCGTCGCATCCTGATGATTGCAATTCCTGGCGAGTGCGGTGAGCTTTTCTACGAATTCGTCTAGCGTTTCCCCTGAGCGCTGCTGGCAGGTAGACAGCAGATGCCGGGCATGTACCTCGTTTATTGGTTTGACGAACTGCTTGCGTAGGATCTCGACCGCTTCGTCATAAGTAGTTGCCTTCTGAAAAAATGAAAAATCGCTTATTGTCACGCGTCGGCTTCAAATGAAGTTACTGTGAAAAGCCCCTAGTCGCCACATTCCGGCGCCTGTTCGGGGAGGCTGTTACGGGAATCGAACCGTGCTGCTGGCGTACTTGGTCTGCGATTTAGCCCTGTGCTAAACAGCCCGATCGAGGCAGAGATTCTGTGACTCACCCGGGCATGGAGTAGGCGCAGCTTGCGTGGCCCTGGGATGGGGGGGCTCTGAGGAGTCCAGGTAGGCCTCGAAGCAGCGGAGCCAGTATTTAAAAGTTTCTGTGGCCTCCAGTGTCCGTGCTTCCAGGTTGAGCTTCTCTGGCTTGAGACCTGCGTCCATCCTAACGTAGTTTAGCTCATTAAATTGTAGTACCCTCAATAATGACGCTAGAGAGTAGAACGGTAAAGAAGGCTTTAATAAGCTAAGAACTAGCCTGATGCCGAGACGGGTGCTTACTGGTGCCGCCTACAGAGCGGCCCCTTATACAGGGCTCCCTGGTGGGCGGGGCCGGAGGCGGAGTCCCCCAGGGTTCCAAGCCCGGTCTTAAAGGGGACATCACCTTACATGATGATAAGGGTACAGTAATACAGTAATGAATCATCACACTTGGGTTAGCCGACGGCTAATCGATTCACTCTATCCGACCCGGAGCCACCACATGCAGAAACGCTGCATGCGTAAAGCAGCATGGAGGTCCTCCACCGTTGGTGGCTGAAGGGGGACTATCAGACTTTTGGGGGAGGTGGGGAAGGGGGGTAGGGGTGTCATAACCCCTACGAGGGCCACTGGGAAACCATCATTTATCTCCATGTGGTCCATGAGCTTCCCAGTTCGGGGGCAGAGGCCCATCACCTGAGGTTTGTTGTGAGCTAACATAAAAGCAGGCCCAAATCAGGGCCTGGTGTGGTTAGTCCTTTCTGCTAAGATTGTACTGGGAGTGACATGCTGCGTTATGCAGACCTTTGTAAATAGTGCAATTAAATCTATGTTTGTTTGCTGCCAGCCTCCCCTGAGTCATTAAATTATACTTTGCAAATGTGATATTATAACTATGCTAGGTAAAGACTAACACTTTGGTGACAAAGATAATGAAGAGCCATATTGTGAGTGTTAAAATAAATTTGTCATGAATTGTCCTTGCACCAACCACAAAGGAATTTTTCCTGTATTCTGCTACCAGGAACAGGGTCACTTTGATCTCTGTGTTCTCTGTATTCCCCACTCTTGAAATAGAGCCATTCAAATTGAAGGAATGGGATATCTGGACCACAGATTTGAAAGGTTTTTCAGGGGCTGCCATGCTTCAGGAGCTCGACAGAAAAGATTAGCTTTAAATGTTCAGGTTTACAAGAAGAAATATCAGCTGTGGTGAAACACCATCAATAATACACGACGAGTTGATAAAGTTATATGGCTCAGTTGGTTTCTTGCCTCTGAGTCGGAGTATTGTGGGCTCTACTCCTTTTCAAATACTTCATAGAATTTACAGAGAAGGAAGAGGTGATTCGGCCCCTCCAGTCTGCACCAGCCCTTGGAAAGATATTCCCATTTAAACCCACACTTCCAACCTATCCCCGTAACCCAGTAACCCCACCTAACCATTTTGGACACTAAGGGCAATTTAGCATGGCCAATCCACCTAACCTGCACATCATGAACCGTGGGAGGAAACTGGAACACCCGGAGGAAACCCACGCAGACACGGGAAGAACGTGCAGACTCTGCACAGACAGTGACCCAAGCCAGGAATCAAACTTCGGACCCAGGAACTGTGAAGCAACTGTGCTAACCACTGTGCCATCGTGCTGCCCACACTCTAGTGTAAAAACCAAGGCTGCTCATCATTGCAGTACTGAGAGCGTTCCCCACTGTTGGGGTGACGTCTCTCAGGTGACAGTACACCCCAGTGCAAATAGGATTTGCACAACCCACAATTGCACAATATTTACAGATGCATCACAGAAAGCATCCTATCGGGCTGCATCACAGCCTGGTATGGCAACTGCTCGGCCCAAGACCGTAAGAAACTACAGAGTCGTGAACACAGCTCAGTCCATCACACAAACCTGCCTCCCAACCATTGACTCTGTCTACACCACCCACTGCCTTGGGAAAGCGGCCAACCTAATCAAAGACCCCTCCCACCCCGGTTATTCTCTCTTCCAACCTCTTTCATCGGGCAGAACATACAAAAGTCTATTCAAAAACACCTTCTTCCCCGCTGGTACCCGACTCCTGAATAGCCATCTTATAGACTGATCTGAGCATTCTATGCCTCTTCTCTACAGTTGTAGCACTATATTCAGTATGTTTCACCCAATGTCTATGTTTATGTATTTACAGTGTGTATTTATCGTATGTCCTATGTTTCTCATGTATGGAGCAATCTGACTGTACGCAGAGCAATACTTTTCACTGTACCTCGGTAGTGGCAATAAATCTAAATTGAAATCTAATTACACACAAGATCTGATCTCTTCTCATTCCCTTTAGGAACTGCAACCCAGGACCCTCACCCCATCCCACAACAGCCCTGAACTGCTGGCTGATTGCACGGGCTAGCTGGATGGACTTCCTCTTCACCAGGTTGGCAGATTGCTGTGGAGCACCATTTAATTTATGTGGCTCACTGAGAAGTTCTACTGCTAGCCAAACAGGACGTGCATCGGACCTCTGGGCTGTAGTATTGCCCGAGTCACAAGAGTGCACAGCTGTGCCCAACTCAAATGTTTCATCTAATATATCAAGTTTAGATTAGAGAAATACAGGACAGAACAGGCCCTTCGGCCCACGATGTTGCGCCAAACTTTTGTCCTAGGTTAATCATAGAATTTTGGACAATTTTTCATGGCCAATCCACCCAACCTGCACATCGTTGGACTGTGGGAGGAAACCGGAGTACCCGGAGGAAACCCACGCAGTCACGGGGAGGATGTGCAGACTCCACACAGACAGTGACCCAAGTCGAAATCGAACTTGGGACCCTGGAGCTGTGAAGCAATTGTGCTATCCACAATGCTACCGTGCTGCCCTTAAGAAGTTAACCTACACTCCCTTATTCTACCCTAACCCAAGTACCTATCCAATAGCCGCTTGAAGGTCCATAAATTTTCCGACTCAACTACTACCACAGGCAGTGCATTCCATGCCCCCACTACTCTCTGGGTAAAGAACCTACCTCTGACATCCCCTCTATATCTTCCACCATTTATCTTAAATTTATGTCCCCTTGCAATGGTGTGTTCCACCCGGGGAAAAAGTCTCTGACTGTCTACTCTATCTATTCCCCTGATCATCTTATAAACCTCTATCAAGTCGCCCCTCATCCTTCTCCGTTCTAATGAGAAAAGGCCTAGCACCCTCAACCTTTCCTCGTATGACCTACTCTCCATTCCAGGCAACATCCTGGTAAATCTCCTTTGCACCTTTTCCAAAGCTTCCACATCCTTCCTAAAATGAGGTGACCAGAACTGCACACAGTACTCCAAATGTGGCCTGACCAAGGTTTTGTACAGCTGCATCATCACCTCACGGCTCTTAAATTCAATCCCTCTGCTAATGAACGCTAGCACACCATAGGCCTTCTTCACAGCTCTATCCACTTGAGTGGCAACTTTCAAAGAACTATGAACATAGACCCCAAGATCTCTCTGCTCCTCCACATTTACCAGTATTAAAGTTGACAAAATTGACTTCATTGTCACGTTGAATCAGTTGGTAGGCCTAAAACCACTGAGTTAGAAAGCTCCACTTCAACACTCAAACACTTTGATGTCAGTAGTCTTTCCAGGATGTTTTCGTGGAAACACTGGAGAAGTAACATGAAAAAAGCATTAATTCGATTCCTTAGCGGTTTTCTTGAAGCTATGAGGGAAAACAGGAGCGGGGGAGGGGGGGGGGGGGTTGTCACGGTGGCACAGTGGTTAGCACTGTCTAAATTGCTGTAAAACTACCACCTCCTTACATAGCTTGAGCCTGCGGTACTGAGTAAGCGCTATTTTTGTCAAGTCTCTGCCTGCATAGGTAGGTATAAAAGATTGCAGGGCTCATTTGAAGAAGAGCAGGAAGATATTCTGACCTACCTCCCACGATCAATCTTGTTTGCAATCAGTTGCTATCTCTGCCGACAAGAATCCCTTAGCTCTGCAGCTCTTTTAAGATGTCTTGATTGATAAAGTGTTTCATAATTGCATATGCCTTTCCTTTATCACTCCCCTGTGATCCTGAGGTAAATCTAATGAAAATTCACCTCTGGACATTTGAAACATTTTATGAGAGGATACTTATCGGAATGAGTGTGATCTCTCTCCCACTGGCACGTCTGAAAATCTCCACCTCATAAGTGTTTAAAATATTTTCATCCCTACAGGATATGTTATTTATACATTTCATATAGCAACTCATTGTTGCTCAAGGAGCATTGTTGGATAATAAATAAATAAATAAATGGGGAAAAGCAAACACTTTCGCAGATGCAGAGTGGTGGACTGATGACTATTTACTTGTCAGCAAGGTCAATCTCAGGGAAAGAATTCCAGGAGGTTCTTGGGGGAGGGGGTTCCTGGGCAGGGAAGGTGTAAACTTTCCTTTCGGGGCAGAGAGGAGCAGTATCATGCGGGTCACCAGTTCCGGAACTTGGTAAAATGGAAAACATCTGGGTCGAGATGGGACATTACCAAGCTAGATATCTGGCCAATTTTAACTGCCCTTAAACCCATTTTCCACTAAGCTAGTCAGAGTTCTGTTTTGGGGATCTTCACAGAAAATACAGTGCAGAAGAGGCCCTTCGTCACTGGCACATGAAAAATACCTGACCTCTCTACCTAATCCTATTTGCCAGCACTTGACCCATAGCCTTGAATGTTATGACGTGCCATGTGCTCATCCAGATACTTTTTAAAGGCTGTGAGGCAACCCTCCTCGACCACCCTCCCAAGCAGTGCATTCCAGACTGTCACCACCCTCTGGGTAAAAAGGTTTTCCCTCACATCCCCCCTGAACCTCTTGCCCTTCACTTTGAACTTGTGAACCCTCGTGACTGACCCTTCAACTAAGGGGGACAGCTGCTCCGTAACGACCCTGTCCATGCGCTTCACAATATTGTACACCTCGATCAGGTCACCCCTCAATCTTCTCTGCTCCAGCGAAAACAACCCAAACCTATCCAACCTCTCTCCAGGCAACATCCTGGTGAATCGCCTCTGCACCCGCCCCAATGCAATCACATCCTTCCTATAATGTGGTGACCAGAATTGCACACAATACTCCAGCTGTGGCCTCACCAAAGTCCTGCGCAACTCCAACATGACAGAACTGCTTTTGTAATCTATGCCTTGATTGTTAAAGGCATAGAATACAAATATTGATATGCCTTTTTCACCACCATATTAACCTGCCCTTCCACCTACAGAGATCTATGGACAAACACTCCAGGGTCCCTTTGTTCCTTGGAATTTCCCAGTGTCAGGCCATTCATTGAATACATCCTTGTCAAATTTCTCCTTCTAATGTGTATCACCTCACACTTTTCAGGGTTAAATTCCATCTGCCACTTTACTTTCCATTTGACCATGCCGTCTATATCTTCCTGTAACCCAAGACACTCAACCTCACTATTAACCACCCAGCCAATCTTTGTGTTATCTGCAAACTTACTGATCCTACTACCCACACAGTCATCTATGTCATTGATATATATGACAAATAATAGGGGACCCAGCACAGATCCCTGTGATATGCCATTGAACACTGGCTTCCAGTCACTAAAGCAGCCATCTGTCATCAACCTCTGTCTCTTACAGCCATGTCAATTTTGAATCCACCTTGTCAAATTACCCTGGGCGGGATTCTCTGAACCCCCGCCGGACCAGAGAATCACCGGGGGGCGGCGTGAATCGCCGGCGGCTGCTGAATTCTACAACGCCGGGGATTTGGCGGGGGCGAGAATCGCACCGCACCGGTTGCCGGCCGCTGGCAGCGGCACCCCTCCCCTCCCCCCCCCCCCCCCCCCCCCCGGCGATTCTCCGGCCCGCGATGGGCCGAGCGGCCGCCCGTTTTCGGCCAGTCCTGCCGGCAGATATTACACCAGGTATTTGCCGGCGGGACCTGGCTGCGCGGGCGGCCTCCGGGGTTCTCTGAGGGGCGCGGGGGGATCTGGCACTGGGAGGTGCCCCCATGGTGGCCTGGCCTACGATTGGGGCCCACCGATCCGCAGGCGGGCCTGTGCCGTGGGGGCACTGTATTCCTCTGCACCAGCGGCTGTACGGTCCGCCATTGCCGGTGCCGGCATTAACCCCTCTGCGCATGCGCTGGGATGACGCCAGCACACGCTGGCGCTCCCGCGCATGCGCCAACTCACGCCGGATGGCGGAGGCCCTTCGGCGCCGGTTGGTGTGGCACCATGCCCCGCCCCCGCCGGCCAGCGCGGCGCAAACCACTTTGCCGCCGGCCTAGCCCCGAAGGTGCGGAGGATTCCACACCTTCGGGGTGGCCTGACGCCGGAGTGATTCACGCCGCTCCTCGGCGCTGGGACCCCCGCCCTGACGGGTAGGGGAGAATCCCGTCCCCTGTATCCCACGTGCATTTGCTTTCTTTATAAGTCTCCCACATGGGACCTTGTCACAGGCTTTGCTGAAATGCACGTAAACTACATCTTGCCCTGAACAATTTAGCTTGTCACTTCAAATAGCTTAATTAGCTGTGATGTACTTGGGCATATTCTGAAGATGTGACAAGGCACTAGAAAAATGCAAGTTTTCCCTTGATTGTTAATACAATGTCAAGCACAGACCAATGCTTTATTGTTTTATGCTACTCATTAATATTCCTTTGATAGCAACCTTCAGCAAATGATAATCTGTATATTTTTAAAAGGATGCAAGGTGATTAATGGATAAAGCATCGGCCCTGATTAAAAGCTGAAGTGTAATTATGCTAACATATCAAGCTCCTTCTGCCAGCTTTGTTATTTCTGCATCTGACCTATAAATATCATCAGTTTAATAAAAAACAAAGTGATTAAGCATTTCTACATTTTCACATGAAGGACTTGTAGATTTTATCTATGAAACCATTCCTAACAGCAGCAAGGATTCAAGTTTCGCGATGGTATGTCTTGTTTTAGGTTTAAGAGAGTTGATTTATCCTTCCGCCTCACTTGCATTCTGTTCTCAGTTGTTCAGCACGGCCAGGGTATGGGTCACCTGAAATGACCTGCTCCTCCTCCTCCTCCTTTCCCCATCAGCCCTATACCACCAGGCCCAACTCATTATCATGTCCTTGACATGCCCTGTCATTCTCCACCACCTGCACAGGTAATGGCCATCGGCTCTGGGGTTTTCAGGATCCTACCCAAAACGCAGCAGTCAAGAAACCAGCAGGCCCAAAGGATACATTGAAAGAAGAACCATCCCTCTGATGGACTTTCTCAAATGGCACCCAGACTTGGGTATAAGTGGTGAGGCCTATATCTTTTGGATGATCCCCCAAATAAGAGACCTCCTGGTGATCATGAGTGAATGCTAGTAATGCCTTTCCTGCCCCATAAACAAGACGACATGACCATCTGGCTGCTTCCCTAGTGAATCTGGCATTCCCAGGGCGACAAAAGAGCAGTGGATGCCTTTGCCCCTTTATGCCCCCTTGAAAATCTACTCAGTACTTTTATTGAAGAACCCAAAAATACACGACAAACTTTTCAAAGGCTGAGGCTGGGATTTCCCAGCTCCGCCATGGTGCTTTCCTCCCCACCGCTGACACCCAATTCTCCGGCGCGGATTCCTGCTGTGCCGGTCGGGGGCCTTTGACAGCGGCCCCCCCCCCCCCCCCCGGCGATTCTCAGGGCCCCGATGGCTGAGTGGCTGACGAGAATGGCCGAGTCCCGCTGGCGTGGGTTACTCAGGTCCCACATGGCGGGACCTGGAAGGTGAGTCTGCGGGGGCGGGTGATCTAACCTCAGGAGGGGCCCCCACGGTGGCCTGGCCCGCGATCGGGGCCTACCGATCGGCGGGCAGGCTGGTTCTGTGGGGGCCTATTTTACTCCGCGGTGGGTCCCTGTAGGGCTCCGCCATATTGCCCGGGGGCCAGAGCGGAGAAGGGAACCCCCATGCATGCGTGAAATCACGCCGGCCGTTCCACGCATGCGCGAATTCCCACAGGTCGTTGCGTGCCACCTGGAGCTGCGGGGACCACTCCAGCGCCAACCTAGCCCCCCAAGGAAGGGGAGTATTCCCCATTATTGGGGACCGTTGATGCCGGAGTGGTTGCCGCGGCTTTTCACGCCGGCGTGGGGACATCGCCCCATTATTGGAGAATCCCACCCATGATCTCTCTGAGTTCAAAAGTTCTATACATGGAAGGGTCATCGAAGGGCAATTAGCAAAGGCACGATATGCTGGCCTTTTTATCAACACACACACAACTGAAGAACAAATATGTTTTAAAATCTGACTATTAGCACAAGTGGATAGCACTGTGGTTTCATAGCCCCAGCGTCCCAGGTTCAATTCCCCGCTGGGTCACTGTCTATGTGGAGTCTGCACACTCTTCCCGTGTCTGCGTGGGTTTCCTCCGGGTGCTCCGGTTTCCTCCCTGATGCAATTAGCCAAAGACGAGAGTAGGATGTAATAAAGGCTTTATTACACTGAGATGTGTGGCCTCCTACAGCAGCTAATGAAATGGCTGCTGTACGGGGCGCACACATATTTATACTCCGCCTACTGGGCGAAGCCAGCAGGCAGGGTTCTACTCCTGCGCCTGTAGTACAGGGGTCTTACCGTAAAGCACCTATATATACAATATATGCATCAGTGGTGACTACCACACTCTCACAGTCCAAAGACGGGCATGTTAGGTGGATTGGCAATGCTAAATTGCCCTTAGTGTCCATAAAGGTTAGGAGGGGTTATTGGGTTACGGGGCTAGGGTGGATGTGAGGGCTTAATGTGGGTCGGTGCAGACTCGCTGGGCCGAATGGCCTCCTTCTGCACTGTATGTTTTATATTCTATGTTCATTCTATCTGTTAAACTTAGCCCCCTAAGTTTTTTTTGATTAATTTACGGGATGTGGGTGTCGCTGGTTGGGTCAGCATTTATTGTCCATCCCCAGTTGTCCTTCAGAAGGTGGTAGTGAGTTGCCTTCTTGAACCACTGCAGTCCTTGAGAGATGTAGGTACACCCACCGTGCTGTTAGGAAGGGAGTTCCAGGATTTTGCCCCAGCGACAGTGATTTATTTCCAAGTCAGGTGCTGTCTAAGGAACCTTGGCGAGTTACTGCAGTGCATCTTGTAGATGGTACACATGGCTGCTACTGTGCATCAGTGGTGGAGGAATTGAATATTTCTGGAAGGGGTAGCAAACAAACGGGTTGCTTTGTCCTCGATGGTGTTGAGCTTCTTGAGTATTGTTAGAGCTCCACTCGTCCAGGCAAGTGGAGAGTATCCCATTACATTCCTGACTTGTGGATGGCACCCATTCACAAACATTCATTTCCTCCACCACAGTCACACAGTGACAGCCGTGTGCACCAAGACTACTTGGACGCACCTTCCAAAGCCATGGCTACTACCATCTAAAAGGGCAGCAGATATATGGGAACATCACCACCTGGAAGTTCTCTTCCAAGTCACTCACCATCGTGACTTGAGAAATATCACTGTTCCTTCACTGTCACCAGGTCAAAATCCTGGAAATCACTCCCTAACAGCATTGTGGATGCACCTACACCACATGGACTGAAGTGATTAAAGAAGGCAGCTCATCACCTTCTCAAGGGCAATTAGGGATAGGCAATAAATGCTAGCCTAGCCAGTGACACCCACTTATTGCAAATTAATAATTTTTAAAACGGTGACCCGTTTCCACTTCTTCACTGGTCTATGGACAACTCTTAGATAAACAACATCTAATACTCGAGTATTATTATTTTAAGCCAATTCAGTTCCCATCTCACTTATGTTGATGTTCTGAACTTTGTTCATGATTTGTTTTATGGGGGGGGGGGGATGCATTCGTTTGTGATTTTAATTGCGACTCAATTTCCATACAGCAAGTTCTCACAGGCTGTGTTGTTGGCTGAGGGATAAATCCTACTCAAATCACAGGGAGAACTCCAAGTTGGGCTGGACGTTTCTTGGCACCAGGCACAACCTCAGTCTGAGCTTTCCCTGCAGCACTGAAATGTTGGGTGGCTTCTGCCTGTGTTGCAGTGAAAGTTGAGACAGCAGCCACCAGGAGCTCTCTCGTGGGCCAGTTCTCCAGTGCCCTCATTCAGTTGGTCACCACTCAGGTGCTGGAAAGGATGGGTTCCAAGTTCAGCCTGATGCCCTCTGCCACATTGGAGCCAGGCTCCTTCCTGCACCTTGACACTGGTTAGGCTCTACTGTAGGTCTGCCAATGCACAAAACTCGTCTGTGGATTCACCCTCCATTGAGTTGGCACAGAGGTCACACTTGCTTCAGTCACCCTGCTGCTCAGCCATGACCTGTGACTGACCGCATGCTCATCATGACTCAACGTGAAGTCAACGGAACAGTAGTACAGTGGTAATGTTACTCGGCAAGTCAACCGAGGGCTGTGTGGATACTCCAGGGACAGGAATTCATTTCCCAGCACAGCAGATGTTGGATTTTTCAAATTAATCAATAATGCCAATTTGGAATGAAATACTCTTCGTAATGCTGACTATAAAACTACCGGATTGTTGTAAAAATGAAATGACATGAAAATTGCTTATTGTCATGAGTAGGCTTCAATGAAGTTACTGTGAAAAGCCCCTAGTCGCCACATTCCGACGCCTGTCCGGGGAGGCTGGTATGGGAATCGAACCGTGCTGCTGGCCTGCTTGGTCTGCTTTAAAAGCCAGCGATTTAGCCCAGTGAGCTAAACCAGCCCCTCTGATTTGACCCATCTGATTTGATAATGCCCAATAGTGGAAGAAAACTGCCATCCTTACTCGGTCTGGCTTATGTCACTCCAGGCCCACAGCAATGTTTGGGCTTGGAATGGCCAAGATGTCGCTTAGTTGTATCAGAAGAGTTGAAAAAGAATGAAATGGTTGAACCATCCAACAACAACCAGGCTGAGAAAACAACAAAACCTTCCTCACTAACAACTGGGCACTTACATCAAAATTGGGAGAGCTGTTCCACACACCAGTCAAGTAACAAACTGACATAAGCACACTCACTGCATCCTACCTTGCTGTCAATGTGCCAAACACCACCAGCACCATCGTCGGCTCTGTCCTGTCCCACCAGCAAGACAGGTCCACTAGAGGCATACAGGCAAAAAGGAGTTGCTCCAGGAGTTCTCAACATCAGCTCCAGACCCCTTGAAGTCACATGGTATTAGGTCAAATATGGGCAAGGAAACCTCCTGCTGTATACCACTGATGGTCCTCATTCAGCTGATGAATCAGCAGTCCTCCATGTTGAATATCACTTGGAAGGAGAACTGAGGGTAGTAAGTACACAGAATGTAATCTGTGGGGAGTGGAGGGGTTCTAAGTGTATGCAAGGTTAGCACATGCTCCAGCAGCCTGTCAATCCTAAAGGGAAGATACACTGGAACACAAGTTTGAAAGCAGCAACATGCACGGCGCATGGAAAAGGAGCCCCAGCTCAGGGAGAGGGCTCCTGGACCCACTCTGGTTGTCTGAATGACAGGGGTGGGTTGAAAGATAGAGACCTTGTTATCAAACCGCTTAACTGACATCCTGTACTGAACAAGCAGAACTTTCCTGCAATTAAAGATTGGGAAGACTGAAGCCATTGTTTTTGGTCCCTACTCCAAACTCTGTTCCTGAGCTATCAACTCCATCCCTTTCCCTTGAAATAGTTTGTGATTAAGCCAGCCTGTTCATAATCTTGTCGTCTCATTTCATCCTGAGATGAGCTTCCAACCTTCAACTCGCATCGCTACTAGTGCCGTCTAGTGGGCAGCATGGTAGCACAAGTGATTAGCACTGTTGCTTCACAGTGCCAGGGTCCCAGGTTCGATTCTCTGCTGGGTCACTGTCTGTGTGGAGTCTGCACGTTCACCCCGTCTGCGAGGGTTTTCTCCAGGTGCTCCGGTTTCCTCCCAAATTCCAAAGACGTGCAGGTTAGGTGGATTGGCCATGATAAATTGCCCTTATTGACCAAAAAAGGTGAGGAGAGGTTATCTGGTTGCAGGGATAGGGCAGAAGTGAGGGCTTAAGTGGGTCAGCGCAGACTCAATGGGCTGAATGGCCTCCTTCTGCACTGTATGTTCTATGTCTATTTCCACCTCTTTAACATCGCCGAAATATGACCCTGTCTCTGTTCATCTTCTGCTGAAATCCTCAGCATGCCTTTGTTACCTTTCTACTTTTTGTTACCTTTCTACTTGACTATTGCAATGTAATCTCACAATCTACCCTCTGTAAACTCAAGGTTATTCAATGTTCTGGTGCAATGCCTCAACCATGAACAAGTATTGTTCCCTTATCACTCCCGTGCTCGTTGATCTACACTGGAACCCAGTCAACTAACATGTGACTTTGAAATTTTCATCCTTGTTTTCAAACCACTCCACCCTATCTCTGTGATCTCCTCCAGCCCACCAGGTTATCAGCTAACTCTAGATACTTGTGCATTCTCCACTTCAATTGTTCCACTATTGGCCGTGCCTTCTGTTGCCAAGGCCCCAGCTCTGGAATTTCCTCCTTACGCTCCTCTCCCTCCCGGCTCACTTTCCTCCTTTAAAAATACGCCTTAAAATAAATACAAAATAAAAATTGCTTATAGGCTTCGATGAAGTTGCTGTGAAAAGCCCCGAGTCACCACATTCCGGCATCTGTTCGGGGAGGCCAGTACGGGAATTGAACCAGCGCTGCTGGCCTCGTTCTGCATTACAAGCCAGCTGTTCAGCCCACTGTGCTAAACCAGCTCCTAAACCCACCTCTTTGACCAAATCTGACCGACAATCTCCTCGTGTAGCTCAGTGCAATACTTTGTTTCATAAAGCTCATGGAACGCACCTTGGGACATTTTGTTCTGTTGAAGGCGTTCCTCAAGGACAAGTAGCAATGGGCAATAAATGCTGGTCTTGCCATTGGCACCAAAAACAAAAGAAGTATATTTGGCAAGTTACTGTTCAATCTATGGTAACAATTCTTTCAGACACTGCACCATTCAGACAACTGCTACATAAAAACATTTCTCTTCACTCCTCTGGTTCTTTTGTCAATTATCTGTGTTCTCTAGTTACCAACTTTCTGCCAGTGAAAATCATTTCTCTTTATGTTCTCTGTCGGAATCCTTCATGATTTTGAGCAACTGCATTATATTTATCCCTTCCACCTTATCTTCTCTAACAAGAAGGATTCCGCAGCATGGTGGCACAGTGGTTAGCACTGCTGCCTCACAATGTCAGGGACCTGTCATAAATTCCGACCTGGGGTGACTGTCTGTGTGGAGTTTGCACTTCCTCCCCATGTCTGCGTGGGTTTCCTCTGGATGTTCTGGTTCCCCCCGACAGTCCAAAGATGTGCAAGTTAAGTGGATTGGCAGTGCTGAATTGCCTCTAGGTGGGGTTACGGGGATAGGGTGGGGGATGGGACCCAGAGGGCCGGTGAGACTCGATGACCTGAATGGCTTCCTTCTGCACTGCAGGAATTCTATCATTGTTCTTGAGTCTCTGAATTCCCTCATCCTTGTAACCATTCCCGTAAATCCACTCGACACCCTCTCCAATAACTTGCCATCTTTCTTCCAGCATGTTCCATTTCTATTTCAAATGCACAATAATAATAAGAATCTTTATTGTCACAAGTAGGCTTACATTAACACTGCAATGAAGTTACTATGAAAAGCACCTAGTTGCCACATTCATGCGCCTGCTCGGGTACACGGAGGGAGAATTCAGAGAGCCCAAATTACCTAACAGCACATCTTTCAGGACTTGTGGGAGGAAACCGGAGCACCCGAAGGAAACCCACACAGACACAGGGAGAATGTGCAGACTTCACACAGACTGTGATCCAATCCGGGAATTGAACCTGGGACCCTGGAGCTGTGAAGCAACAGTGCTACCCACTGTGCTACCATGCTGCGTCATAACTGGACATTAGCGTCTGTACAATAAATAAGTTTGAAATTCATACCCAAAGCTGTGAGGTGCAGAGGCTTATTCTTCCTAATTCCTATTCAGTCACACAATAAGGAAAATAATTAGGCTAGTCTAACTCATCCATTGAAAAGAAACCTCTACCCTGCTGATCATGCTTTTTGTATACTGTGTATGACACCCACCATGCTCTTACTTTAATTCTTGCACTGTCCAGAGGACATCAATTTAAATGAGTCACTGAGAAATTTTAATAATGTATTAAAAAAAAGTGTTCTTCATGAGTGACTATTGTCAATCTTTCCGAACAAAATATTGATCTATTTATCATAATTCTGTAAGTAACATTTATTCACCCCGCCTGATATATAATCTTATTGACATCAACCCGCAGATTGTTACTACCTACAGTTTGGGTCAAAGGAGTTGAAAACTAAGTACTCTGTCGAGTGTAGCTTCCATTGCCATAGAGATGACATTCATTCGTAGCTGTTGGAAAAAAGAACGCAAGCAGGCACATTTCCCTGCCAGGGTTCTACGGTAAAGCAAACACATATTTCTCACAACTCAACATTTGTGTCCAGTAAACAAGTTGACTGAGGATTTATTGAACTGGACAGCACAAGAATGGCGTCAAGTCATGTGTAATTGTAGTGTCACAATTTCTGAAGCTGATCTCTGATGTAATAACAGAGTCTGCTACTGTTAATTCAACTCTCTCATACCACCTGATGCAGTAACCCTTGGAATAAATGCTCTCTTTAGGATATATTTTCTTTATCTTTTCCATGGGATTTGGGCATTGCTGGTAAGACCAGCATTTGTTGCCCATCCCTAGGTGCCCCTTGAACTGTGTGGCAGTTAGGGGTCAACCACGTTGCTGTGGATCTGGAGTCCCATGTTGGCCAGACCATGTAAGGATGGCAGATTTCATAGAACCAACAGTGCAGAAGGAGGCCATTCGACCCATCCAGTCTGCACCTGCCCTTGGAAAGAGCACCCTACGTAAACCCGCGTCGCCAACCGATCCCCGTAACCCAGTAACTCCACCTAAGCTTTTAGACATTAAGGGGCAATTTAGCATTGCCAATCCATCTAACTTGCACATCTTTGGACTGTGGGAGGAAACCAGAGCACCCAGAGGAAACCCACACAACACGGGGATGCAGTACAAACTCCACACAGACAGTCACCCGAGGCCAGAATTGAAGCCGGGACCCTGGAGCTGTGTGGCAGCAGTGCTAACCATTGTTCCTCTGCACTGTCCTAAAGGACATTAGCAAACCAGGGGCGGCATTCTCCCCAACCCGGCGGGGTGGGGGGTCCCGGCATAGGGGAGTGGCGCCAACCACTCCGGCGTCGGGCCCCCTCAAAGGTACGGAATTCTCCGCACCTTTGGGGGCTAGGCCCGCGCCGGAGAGGTTGGCACCACGTCGACTGGTGCCAAAACCGGCACCAGTGGCCTTTCAGGCCTGCCGCCTGGCGCCGGGGCTGCCGCTGACGTCACCACCGGCGCATGTGCGCTGGGGAATTCTCTTCTGCCTCCGCCATGGCGGAGGCCGTGGCGGCGGAAGAGAAAGAGTGCCCCCACGGCACTGACCCGTCCACCGATCGCCCGATCGCGGGCCTGGCCACCGTGGGGGCACCCCCCGGGGTCCGATCACCCCATGCCCCCCCCAGGACCCCGGGGGCCCGCTCGCGCCGCCGATCCCGCCGCCACCAGAGGTGGTTCAAACCTCGGCGGCGGGAGAGGCCTCCCAGCGGCGGGACTTCGGCCCATCGCGGGCCGGAGAATCGCCGCAGTGGGCTCGCCGCTCGACTTGGCGCAATTCCCGGGTGGCGGAGAATTTCTGCCACGGCGGGGGCGGGATTTTTGGAGGCCCTGGGCGATTCTCCGACCCTGCGTGGGGCGGAGAATTTCGCCCAAGATGTGGTTTTATGACAATCAACAATGGTTTCACAGTCACCCTATCTGAGACTAGCTTTTCAATTTCAGATTAGGAACATTAATAGACACAGATTTGTGAACCCCTAACAGAAACATTACTGCATTCTTTTGCCATCTTTGGGGGAAAGAAACATTCTTACCAGCCATGGACAGAGGCAAAGCAAAGGTGTAAGCGAATGGTGCTTTCAGGGAGACTTGTAGCATCTTTTATACCCTCTTATCTGTGCGAGTACATGGCAGAAGGTAACAAATAGCACCCAACGTAGGTTAAAAAATAGTTTCAGCCGAACGATGGAAAGAGGGGAGGTGACAACTTGTTACTTGTCCTTTGGTTATTGGCCAGAGTTATTCAAACAAGTGATTGGCATGGAGTTAACAACCAGCCCCTAAATATTAACGGGTGTCCGGGTGTTGAGGGAGCAGCCCTGATTGTTAGGCTGCTGCCTTCTTCAGATGGAGGAAGAGCTGGGGATGAGCTTCCTAACACATTGATTGGTTCAAGAAAGGAACAAAAGAGAAAAACAGAACAGGAAGGAGGCTTCGACCTCCAGTGACAGAAATCAGGTTCATCCAGACACTCTCCATCTGGGACCAGTAACCCATCCTCTCCTGTCACGGGTCGTATGCTTTTCCTGCCTATTTAGCATATGCGGCATATTTGATATTTGTACTGTTGCTTCTCGATAATCTATTTCATAAACTATTCCAAAATCATTTAAAGGCTGAATACCTTTTTTGGGTAACCTGTGATTCCTAAACTTAAATCCTATACCTTTCTATGTCTGTTCCTTCCATCTAATCACTTATGCAAACGTATTAGAAAAGTTCAAAAGAGTATACCGGGTGGGATTCTGTGATCCTGAGGCTAAATGTTGGTACCATCGGAAACGCCGTCGTGTTTCTCGATGGCGTCAACATGGCCTCAGGATCAGCAATTCTGGCCCCTACTAGGTGCCACTACGGCAGTGCAGCGGTCCACGCCGCTCCAGCTGCTGATCCTGGCGCTGAACTGGGCGCTGCGGGGTCTGTGCGTGCGCAGTGGCACTGGCACCAATGCACGTATGCGCAGTGGCACGGGCGCCAATGCGTGCCTGCGTAGTGGCTCCCTTCGCCGCGCCGGCCCCGACGCAACATGGCGCAGGGCTACAGGGGCCGGCATGGATGAAAGGAGGCCCCCAGCCAGAGAGGCTTGCCCGCCGATTGGTGGGCCCCGATCGCGGGCCAGACCACATCAGAGGGCCCCCCCCCCCGTGGTTGGACCCCCCTCCCCTCCCCCCCACAGGCCGTCCCCCCCCCAACCCTTCCACGCCGAGTTCCCGCCAGCTGAGAGCAGCTGTGGACGCCGCTGGCAGGACTGGGGTTTTTTCCGATGGGCGCTCGGCCCATCCCGGGCCAAGAATCGGCGGGGGATCCGCGTAGAGCGGCCCCCGACCTGCGCCGTGCCAGCCACGCCGGCGCCATTGGCACCTATTCTCCCCTCTGCGGAGAATCGCGTGCCAGCGTCAGGGTGCGTGGTGCGATTTGCGTCGGTTGTGAGGATTCTCCGGCTCGGCCCCGGGCTGAGAGAATCCCACCCATAATGTTGTGGTATTAGCTTTAACTATTTGATAGCATTGGAGCACTACCTCCAGATGCAGATTTAAATGGAGCAGTTCTGCGTTCGTTTCGAAATGCAAATACTGATAAACCAGACAACTGATCTAAATGCTGGTATTGTCATGAAGTGGGAATGACTCGCATGCAGCAGTAAACAGCTCATATATATATTTTTTAAATTTGTTTATGGGATGTGACCATTGTTGGCTGGACCAGCATTTATTGCCCATTCCTGAGGGCATCTCAGAGTCAACCACGTTGCTGTGGGTCTTGAGTCACTTGTACGCCAGACCAGGTCAGGACAGCGGATTTCCTTCCCTAAAAGGATTTTAGTGAACCAGATGGTTTTTTTAAAGACAAATCAACAATGGTTTCATTAGACTTCTAATTCCAGGTTTTTAAAAATATAATTTGATTTCCGCCATCTGCTGTGGCAGGATTCGAACCCAGGTCCCCTGAGTATTACCCTGGGTCTCTGGGTAATTAGTCCAGTGACAATACCACTACACCACTCCCTTCCCAATATATTATAAGCAAACAACACAAAGACTGTACCTTGTGTATCGCAGACAAAAAATTCTAACTCAAACCCAATTATCTCTGAGATCCACAGATGAAGAAAGTCCTTCAAAGTCAATCGATCTCACCCTTCCGTGATACTGTTATTACTTTCCCATTGCACATCTTTGTTTCTTCAATAAATTCACAATACAGTCTTCGACAATTGTTACTTCTTTAATCAGCGCTGGAAAATAAATAGGAGCACAGCGATGTTGGAGTAGATGTGGGCCATTCAGCCTGTCAAATCTGTTCTGCTATTCACTTAGAGCCTGGCTCATCTGTGTCATATCTCAATCTGCTTTGGTTTAATGTCAGTACCTGACAAAAATCTACCAAGACCGACAATTGTTCTTGACTTAACAGACTTTTATGAGAGAGAACTTCACTCGCCTGCGTGAACAAGTGCTTCTTGATGTGACGGCTCAATGGTCTAACTCTAATTTTAAGGTTATGCTCCCTTGTTCTGGATCCATCATGGGAATTAGTGTCTCTCTATCTACCATGTCAGATGCTTTAATCATTTTAAAGCACCACAGATCGATCACCTCTTATTTGTTCATACTGGGAGAATAAGGTTCGGAGGGTTTATTGGGTTACAGGGATAGGGTGGAAGTGAGGGCTTAAGTGGGTCATTGCAGACTCGATGGGCCGAATGGCCTTCTTCTGCACTGAATGGTCTATGTTCTAATACAATCCTAGTCTATGCAAACTGAGCTGAAAATTTAACCCTTTCATCCCTGGTCTCAACCTGGCAAATACGCACTGCATGCCACTTTATTGAGTTGTGGGATGCTCAGAAAGGAGGACAGTGCTCCAGCTGATGTCTAACCAGAGCTTTGTACAAGAGTAATACTACTTTCACCCCATACGCAGCTCACTTGAGATAAAGAATAACAACTCATTTGCCTTGTAAATTATCTTTTCCAACCATCCATATTTTTTATAATTTCTCATTTGTATACATCGACCCCTAAATTCCTCTGCTCCTCCATAGCTACTGGCTCCTGACATTTATCTTAAGTTTGCTGTACATAATTCTGACTCCATCATATTCTCTCATCCTGTTAGCTTAATGAATCCAAAAGTTCCATTTTAGACTTGATTTCTCTGTGCTGTGATGTGTTATCTGTGTTGGTCTAACATTGACTGCAACTGGATGCAGTAAAATGAGAAACAGGCTTCCGACACAGGAGATGGACCAACACTGTTTTATTGAACCTGTTGATTGCTGTACATAATCTGCTGTGGGTTGACACTCTATTAACCTAACTGGTAACCTCCTACTAGCTTGACCAGACTAGCTCTCTACCACATGGTGATGTTGTTCATTGGCCTGTGCACTGTGACAATCTCCCTAGCCATGTCCTGTGAGAGAGAGAGAGCCTTAATGCCCTATGGGCTTTATAGTGGTGGTGTCCTGACTGATGATTGGTTGTTCTGTGTCGTGTGTGTTCATTGGTTATCCTTTGTGTCAATCACTGCCTGTCTGCATCTCATGATATACATGAGTGGATATTATGACATGCTGATAAGTACTTTTTGGATGGTCTCTTCTGAAACATCATCTAGCTCCAACTTATCAAGATTATCCAGCTTATCCAATTTATCAAGATCAATTTATCAAGGGGGCAGCACGGTAGCATGGTGGTTAGCATAAATGCTTCACAGCTCCAGGGTCCCAGGTTCGATTCCCGGCTGGGTCACTGTCTGTGCGGAGTTTGCACGTCCTCCCCGTGTGTGCGTGGGTTTCCTCCGGGTGCTCCGGTTTCCTCCCACAGTCCAAAGATGTGCGGGTTAGGTGGATTGGCCATGCTAAATTGCCCGTAGTGTCCTAAAAAGTAAGGTTAAGGGGGGGGGGGGGTTGTTGGATTACAGGTATAGGGTGGATACGTGGGTTTGAGTAGGGTGATCATTGCTCGGCACAACATCGAGGGCCGAAGGGCCTGTTCTGTGCTGTTCTATGTTCTACGTGACTTCTATTTCTTCCTTGACTGATAATGGAACTATTGCAAAAGTTAGGTGGTGCTTTTTTTTATTATTGCCTGTATTATAAGGCGAGAAAGAGAGGAGAAAAGATAGCGGGAAGTGTGAGAGGGAGAGAAAATGTGACCCAAAGCCAATCATTGTGAAAAGGACAAATGAGAGTGAGGGACTCGAAAGGCATTGAAATATATATTCAGCAGTTTTCCAATAGCCTCTCCATAGCCTCTAGCTACCCTCTTTGATCAGTTTGTAAACCTTTCAATGAAATTAAAATGAAATGAATGAAAATCGCTTATTGTCACGAATAGGCTTCAATAAGTTACTGTGAAAAGCCCCGAGTCGCCACATTCCGGCACCTGTTCAGGGAGGCTGGTACGGGAATGGCTTCTTCATGTTCCATTGAAAACTGCTGGGAAATACTCAATCAGCATTTATCCTCATATATATATTCACAACATAAATTGAGACTCACTTTGTGCATCTTTTAATATGTTGTTGCACCTTTTATGGGTTGAGTACTGAGAACATTCATGTGCAGGCAAATTCTCACTCCCTATCACTTGCTTTCTGCATTTACCTAACCAATAGCTATAGGTAATTTGTAGCATCCCAGGGTTCCAATGGACCTTAGTTGCTGCATCGCCTGACCCTACCCAAGATTCCTTAACTTCAGTATGCAAGACAATAAATATTTCACTGGGCCAAATGGCTCAGGCTATAAGTTGCCAGATTTGTTAATTGGTAAAATACCTAAGTGAACAAAATCAGTGTGACATATCTTAGATTGTCTATGCTCTTGATGACTGAAAGACTGTATGCCAGTTGCATTTGCTGTGCTCAACTTTGTTGTAAGCTGGACTGGCAAAACTGCCTGATCATGTTCATCTTTATCTGGCAGTTTGTGGGCATCTATCTGCATTTTGCTCTCTGGCTTATTGTTTCCGATGGCTTCAAGTAGCTTATATTTAATTTTAAGAGAGAAATATGATTGGCAGCACGGTAGCACAGTGGTTAGCACTGTTGCATCACAGTGTCAGAGATCTGGGTTTGGTTCCTGGCTTGGGCCACTGTCTGTGCGGAGTCTGCACGTTCTCCCCGTGTCTGTTGTGGGTTTCCTCCGGGGGCTCCGGTTTCCTCCCACAAGTCCCGAAAGACGTGCTTGTTAGGTGGATTGGACATTCTGAATTGTCCCTCAGTGCACCCAAACAGAGTGTGGCGACTAGGGGATTGTCACAGTAACTTCATTGCCGTGTTAATGTAAGCCTACTTGTGACACTAATGAAGATTATTTTATTAATTGCAAATAAAACTGGGACAGTGTAAATCTCAAACATTAAATGAGAAGGTTGACATTTTGAAGCTGTGTGATAGTGTAAAATGGTGACAGTGATAGTTCTTCCGATTTTTATTCCCATTGACGAAAAGCATGGCTCTGAAAGAACATTTGCAGCAAATTAATTACTTCATTTTTATGAAACATAGTTTAGCAGTTTAGTTTTTAGATTGATTACTGTTTAGTGTATATGAAATCAAACTTAGTGCCTAACAACCACATAGGAAAGTGTGAATACAAATGCTAAGGCAAAATGTATAAATTCTAGTTGTGCTTGTTTATCTTTGTTTTTATGTTTCCTGTTTTGGTGGCAAGTCGGTTAACTCTGCTCTGTGGTGACACCTGTTGACCGGTTTCTATACAGCAGTTTCTTGGTTGGAATATTTAACCAGACAAAAATCGATCATTACGTATTGTGTTGAACGTTCAAACTGTGGAATTCAGTTCAATTTAAATTTGTCAGAATGAACAAAATCTTGCAAGGAATGAAATATGCAAATGATAGGACTTACTACTACTACTAGGGCAGCCCGGTAGCACAGTTGCTTCACAGCTCCAGGATCCCAGGTTTGGTTCCCGGCTTGGGTTACTGTCCGTGCGGAGTCTGTACGTTCTTCTCGTGGGTCTGTGTGGGTTTCTTCCGGGTGCTCCGGTTTCCTCCCACTGTCCAAAGATGTGCAGGTTAGGTGGATTGGCCATGATAAATTTCCTTTAGTGTCCAAAAAAGGTAAGCTGGGGTTACTGGGTTATGGGGATAGGGTGGAGGCATGGGCTTTGGTAGAGTGTTCTTTCAAAGAGCTGGTGCAGACTTGATGGGCCGAATGGCCTCCTTCTGCACTGTAAATTCTATGATTCTATGATCATTGCTTACAGTTGATATTTCTGCGAGGTTCCTCTCTAAAACGGAGAGCTCAGGATGCTCCACAGCAGTTTACAACCAATATAGTATTTCTGAATTGTAGCCAGTGCTTTTATTCGGTAAACATACTTGTATAAAACAAGTATAAAACATGAGGAATGCTATGATTCTATGATTCATATCCTGCAAGATGATGCTGAGTTTGAAGACACAATAGAACCATACAATTGCATGAAATGGATGGATTTGGCAATTCCCTGAGGAAAGAGATTCACACAACCAATCAGATCAGGAAAAAGATGAGAAACAAGCCCGCAAACCATAAATCTGACGCTTGATAATGGAATGCATCATCCTTCTCAGACCATACCAGAAGATATCGGAGCACAATGTAGCATTGCCCCACTGGGACTAAACCAGAAGATTGTTCCTGAAAAATTGAAAAAAGAATGTTACGCAAGGAAAGATGCTGTGCAACTGAGCAACATCATGCTGATGGCAAATAGTGGAACTGAGGTTCAACAGCTACGAATGACCCAAACCAGAGGGACACACAAAGGAAAATATATTAATTACATATTTGACGTCACTGAAACAGATGGTCCTGCTACCCTGGGGTTCAGCAGGTACGAGAGGTTGAAGCTGATTTCAGTAAACTTTGAGATGAAGGAGGCACCACGAAGGGTTGAAGGTATTCAATACATTGAAAAAAGTCCTCCAATCAGTAGCAGAAAAATCTGGTCCAAATGTATAGCTGCACACACTGGCTGGGAGCTGCCTGCAGCCCTGCAGTCCCCAGCTGTCATACTGTGCGGTGTCAATTTCACCATGGGAAGGTAGGGTCAGTGTACCCATTGTGGTAGTCACCACTGATGTATATATTGTATATAGAGGATGTTGTTATAGGTGCTTTACGGTAAGGCACATGTACAGGGATAGATCCCTGCCTGTTGACTCCGCCCAGTAGACGGAGTATAAATATGTGTGCTCTCCGTACAGCAGCCATTTCGTCAGCTGCTGTAGGAGGCCACACATCTCAGTGTAATAAAGCTTCAATTACATCCTACTCTCATCTTTGCATAATTTATAGTGCATCACCCATCTGATAACTATACCTAGCAATTTGGCAGCCAGCACATGGGCAAGGGTTTACAAACTCTGTCCAATCTGATAACTGGCACACAGGAATGAGGAACAGTGTCTGCAGACTTCAGCCAGTCCCCAGTTGACAAGTCAACTCTTTCCAGTAAATCACAACAGGCCGCAGCCAAAGTTGGTGGACAAATCTGGCGCCATATGATTTCTGTTCGTATTTCCCAGTTGTTCTTATTGTTCCAGGTTCATATTAGTTATTCCCAGTGGAGGGCAGGTAGGAACAGGCCTGAAAAGCAGGAGTAGGCCATCAGCCTACTGTGCCATTCAGTGAGATCATGGCTGGTCTGGTTGTGATCTCAGCTCAACTTTGCCGTCAACCCTCCAGAACTCTTGACTCCATTGTTTATCAAAAATCTTTGAAACTCAACCTTGAATAAATTCAATGACCATCCCCCACTGTTTCTTGGGGAAGAGAATTCCACATATTAATGGTCTTTGAAAGAAACAGTTTGCTCAAATTTCCATCTTAAATGGTAGACCAATTATTCATAAACTGTGTCCCCTAGTTCAGGGGCTGGATTCTCCGGGTCTCCGCCCCGAAATCGCGAAACACAATCGGCCGGAGAATAGGCTTTTACGCCGAAATCGGCTCCGACGTCGGTTCGGCACCGATTTTAGATTCTTCGCACCCCCAAAGATTGCACAATCGCGACGGGCACCACATGGCCCGGAGAATCACATGAGTTGCCCTGACAACCGATTCTCCGGTCCCTTAACGATTCTGCGCCCTGGATAAGCCAAAGTCCTGACGGCGTGGGTCGAAAACCCGATGGCGTCGTTCTAATCACGTATAAAAAATCGTCAACCTGTAGTTAGTGCTGTTGAGCCGTCTGGAGGAGGTAGGGGTCGACGTGGGAGCCCCTCAGGCTCTCAAAATGGAGACGGCCATGGCTGCTGCGGGAGTGAGTGGGGTGGAGCCTTCCAGGGTTCGAGGAGTGTCAGGAAAGGGCGTGGGGGGGGGGGGGGGGGGAACAGGTTGAGTGGCCGGGAACGCCCCACCATAACAGGGCAATACCCACGCAATGGTCATCATTACGGCGTAGATGTTGATGGGCACCCAGCCCGGGTTGTGGCTGCTGTGTGGGGGGGAAGGGGGGGGGGGGGGGGGAGGGGGGGGGGGGGGAGCCCTCCAGTGCCGGGGGAGTGTCGGGGAAGCGGGGAGGCAGGCTGAGTGGCTGGGATCCCCTGGCATGACAGGGTGATGCCCCTGCAATGGACGCCATTACGGTGGGGGCGCTGGCACAGCGCAGGCCTCACAGCCCTTTGGGAGTTTGTAGGCACCCTCACCGGCCACCCCACCCAGCCAGCTGCACCCAGTGAGGGCTGTCGGGCGACAGGAGCGGAGGGACCGACGGGATGGGGGTGGGGGGGGGGGTATCCATAGCTGGGGCGCACGGTGCCAACTGGGGTGACCATGTAGGCCTTGGCACCTGGTTGTGGACAGGTGTATGCGTCATGATAACATTTTGTTTCCCCTCACCCCCTGCAGATCATAATGTTTGGCCACCACCCAACGATGTTGGCCGCAGTGGCGGGAGCATCCGCCCTGCATGCCGCCCTGTGGGAACGTGAGTGGGGGGTGGCTCAGAGAGGAGGCGGAGTCCGCAGCAGAGGAGCGGGCCGCAGAGTGGCAGGTGCCAGCCGCTCAGGCTGGAAGGCCGCCTGCCCAATCGGCCAAGGAGGAGGAGGAGGGATAAGATGAGATGGAGCCACAGGACGAAGATGACGATGAGGAGGAGGTGATGCCAAAGAGGCGCCCGATGAGGCCCTGTGTGTACCGGCGGCACAAGTCCTTACAGGAACTCCTGGACAGGGCATGCAGGAGGAGACTGCGGATGAGCCGGGAAACCATGGCTCACATATGCCACCTGATGGCACACCTGGCACCGCGTGGGACAGGGGGACACGCTCTCTCCAGTGGCCGTCAAGGTTACAGTCGCCCTAAAATTTTATGCAGCGGGATCATTCCAGTCGCCGAGTGGGGACCTGTCCGGCATCTCCCAGGTATAGGCACACAGGTGCATCCGTGCCGCGACTGTAACCCTGTATTCCCTTGTGGACCACTACATACAGTACACTGTGGACCCCACCCACGAGGATGCCCGGGCAGGGGGTTTTGCTGCCGTCGCCATGGTACCCATGGTCCAGGGGGTAATCAATGGGGTGCACGTCGCCCTGCGGCCACCAGTGGATAACAGGCCGACGTTCCCAGTGAGCGCGGGACGGTTTAATAGCCGCACGTTTGACTAACTGGCTGAGCAGGGGAACGGACACCACAAAACGGTACCACCTCACCACCCTCACCTCCCACATCACCGCAATACCCGCATGCACACCATCCCTCCTTTACACATCCACCTGCGGCACATCGAGCTGGGGGCACAGGGTTGCCAGTGACTGAGGGTCTGGTCTATAGTATGGAGGATAATATCAGCCCACACGGCAATGAGCTCTAAGCTCCAAATCGATAGACAATGTCATGCCCACAGTAACACCCTCCACCTTTTAGCTGGGGTCGGGGTGTTGTGGACGTCCGGTGGGGGGGGGTACTATGGGAGCTGCATGGCATACCCACCAGGACTCAATGTTCCATCACCCCTCAGCCACAGAGGCACTAACCTTCCTCCCCAGCCCCGCAAACATCGGACAGAGCACGGAGGCAGCTTCCATTAGTGATAAGAAGTGTTTAATTTGAAAAGTTACATACATGTGTCCTAGCCCCTATAACTGAACTGTGCCCTGCAGCCGTGCCAACTTACTCAGTGTCTAATCTTCTGGCCTTACGGGCCCTATCACTACGCCTACGCCCAGACAGCTCAGCAGGAGTGGAGGTGGACTGCTGAGACTCCTGCCCTGCGATTTGGGTCCCCGTAGGCGCACGTTTCCTGGGGCGCACCGGCCTGGATGTGCCCGGCTGCTCCTCGGGCATCCCAGCTGGCGTGGTGCCGCTCTCTTCTGCCCGCTGCTCACCAGATGCACCAGGGACGGTGGGGGAGTCTGAGATGCCGCGGTGTTCCGGGACCTCCCTTGCAAGAGTCACTGGTACGGGCCCCAGCACCTCCTCCCCAGCTAAAAGGTGGAGGGTGTTACTCTGGGTATGACATTGTCTATCGATTTGGAGCTTTGAGTTCATCGCCGTGCGGGCCCCAGCACCTCCTAGTTCAGCAGGGGATTGGGAACATGAATTGTAGCTCCAGTACACAGGAAGCTGAAAGTAGTGAGGTCATGAGTAAGGTTTCAAAGTTGCAGGAGTGTACCGGCAGGCAGGAAGGTGGTTTAAATGTGCGTCTACTTCAACGCCAGGATCATCCGGAATAAGGTGGGTGAGCTTGCGGCATGGGTTGGTACCTGGGACTTCGATGTTGTGGCCATTTCGGAGACATGGATAGAGCAGGGCGAGGAATGGTTGTTGCAGGTGCCGGGGTTTGGATATTTCAGTAAGCTCAGGGAAGGTGGTAAGAGAGGGGGAGGGGTGGCATTGTTAGTCAAGGACGGTATTACGGTGGCTGAGAGGACATTTGATGAGGACTCGAATACTGAGGTAGTATGGGCTGAGTTAAGAAACAGGAAAGGAGGGGTCACCCTGTTAGGGGTTTTCTCTAGGCCTCCGAAAAGTTACAGAGATGCAGAGGAAAGGATTGCAAAGATGATTCTGGATAGGAGTGAAAGAAACAAGGTAATTGTTATGGGGGACTTTAACTTTCCAAATATTGAGCACTTTAGGTGGGTCCGTTTTTGTCCAACGTGTGCAGGAGGGTTTCCTGATGCAGTATGTAGATAGGCCAATGAGTGGCGAGGCCGTATTGGATTTGGTACTGGGTAATGAACCAGGACAGGTGTCACATTTGGAGGTAGGTGAGCACTTTGGTGATAGTGACCACAATTTGATTACGTTTACTTTAGCGATGGAAAGGGATAGGTATATACCGCAAGGCAAGAGTCATATCTGGGGGAAAGGCAATTATGATGCGATGAGGCAAGACTTAGGATGTATCGGCTGGAGAGGAAAACTGCAGGGGATGGGCACAATGGAAATATGGAGCATGTTCAAGGAACAGCTACTGCTGTTGCTGTTACAAGTATGTACCTGTTAGGCAGGGAGGAAGTGGTCGAGCGAGGTAACCATGGTTTACTAAAGCAGTTGAAACACTTGTCAAGAGGAAGAAGGAGGCTTATGTAAAGATGAGACGTGATGGTTCAGTTAGGGCGCTTGAGAGTTACAAGTTAGCTAGGAAGGCTCTGAAGAGAGAGTTAAGAAGAGCCAGGTGAGGACATGAGAAGTCTTTGGCAGGTAGGATCAAGGATAACCCTAAAGCTTTCTATAGATATGTCAGGAATAAAAGAATGACTAAGGTAAGAGTAGGGCCAGTTAAGGACAGTAGTGGGAATTTGTGCGGGGAGTCCAAGGAGATAGGAGAGGTGCTAAATGAGTATTTTCCGTCTGTATTCACACAGGAAAAAGACAAAGTTTTCGAGGAGAATATTGAGATACAGGCTACTAGACTAGAAGGGCTTGAGGGTCATAAGGAGGAGGTGTTAGCGATTCTGGAAAGTGTGAAAATAGATAAGTCCCCTGGGCCGGATGGGATTTATCCTAGGATTCTCTGGGAAGCTAGGGAGGAGATTGCTGAGCCTTTGGCTTTGATCTTTAAGTCATCTTTGTCTTCAGGAATAGTGCCAGAAGACTAGAGGATAGCAATGTTGTCCCCTTGTTCAAGAAGGTGAGTAGAGACAATCCCGGTAACTATAGACCAGTGAGCCCTACTTCTGTTGTGGGAAAAGTCTTGGAAAGGTTTATAAGAGATAGGATGTATAATCGTCTGGAAAGGAATAATTTGATTAGAGATAGTCAACATGGTTTTGTGAAGGGTAGGTCGTGCCTCACAAACCTCATTGAGTTCTTCGAGAAGGTGACCAAACAGGTAGATGAGGGTAAAGCAGTTGATGTGGTGTATATGGATTTCAGTAAAGCGTTTGATAAGGTTCCCCACGGTAGGCTATTGCAGAAAATATGGAGGCATGGGATTCAGGGTGATTTAGCAGTTTGGATCAAAAATTGTCTAGCTGATAGAAGACAAAGGGTGGTGGTTGATGGGAAATGTTCAGACTGGTGTCCAGTTACTCGTGGTGTACCACAAGGGTCTGTTTTGGGGCTGCTCCTGTTTGTCATCTTTATAAATGACCTGGAGGAGGGCATAGAAGGATGGGTGAGTAAATTTGCAGTTGACACTAAAGTTGGTGGAGTTCTGGACAGTGCAGAAGGATGTTATAAGTTACAGAGGGACACAGATAAGCTGCAGAGCTGGGCTGGGAAGTGGCAAATGGAGTTTAAGGCAGAAAAGTGTGAGGTGATTCATTTTGGAAGGAATAACAGGAAGACAGAGTACTGGGCTAATGGTAAGATTCTTGGTAGTGTGGACGAGCAGAGAGATCTCGGTGTCCATGTACATAGATCCCTGCAAGTTGCCACCTAGGTTGAGAGGGTTGTTAAGAAGGCGAATGGTGTGTTAGCTTTTATTGGTAGACAAATTGAGTTTCGGAGCCATAAGGTCATGTTGCAGCTGTACAAAACTCTGGTGCGGCCGCATTTGGAGTATTGTGTGCAGTTCTGGTCGCCATATTATAGGAAGGATGTGGAAGCATTGGAAAGGGTACAGAGGAGATTTACCAGGATGTTGCCTGGTATGGAGGGAAGATCTTATGAGGAAAGGCTGAAGGACTTGAGGTCGTTTTCGTTAGAGAGAAGAAGGTTAAGAGGTGACTTAATAGAGGCATACAAGATGATCAGAGGATTAGATAGGGTGGACATTGAGAGCCTTTTTCCTCGGATAGTGATGTCCAGTACGAGGGGACATAGCTTTAAATTGAGGGGAGATAGATATAGGACAGATGTCGGAGGTAGATTTTTTACTCAGAGAGTAGTAAGGGCGTGGAATGCCCTGCCTGCAGCAGTAGTGGACTCGCCAACACTAAACGCATTCAAATGGTCATTGGATAGGCATAGGGACGATAAGGGAATAGTGTAGAGGGACTTTAGAGGGGTTTCACAGGACGGCGCAACATCGAGGGCCGAAGGGCCTGTTCTGCGCTGAAAGGTTCTATGTTCTATGTTCTATGTACATACAAAGATGGGTGCAGGGAGTATAAAATCATAGGGCTTTGGTATCGGGGCGGCCCGGTGGCACAGTGGTTAGCACAGCTGCCTCACAGCTCCAGGATCCCGGATTCAATTCCAGCTTCGGGTGACTGCCTGTGTGGAATTTGCATTTTCTCACGTTTGCATGGGTTTCCTCCGGGTGCTCTGGTTTCCTCCCACAGTCCAAAGATGTGCAGGGTAGGTGGATTGGCCATGTTAAATTGGACACTCTTAGTGTCCAATAGAGTAGGTGGAGGTGGAGGTGGAGTGTGGAGTCTGCACGTCCTCCCCCTGTGTGCGTGGGTTTCCTCCGGGTGCTCCGGTTTCCTCCCACAGTCCAAAGATGTGCGAGTTAGGTGGATTGGCCATGCTAAATTGCCCGTAATGTCCTAATAAAAAAAGTAAGGTTAAGGGGGGGGGGGGTTGTTGGGGTTACGGGTATGGGGTGGATACGTGGGTTTGAGTAGGGTGATCATGGCTCGGGACAACATTGAGGGCCAAAGGGCCTGTTCTGTGCTGTACTGTTTTATGTCTATGTCTATGAGGTACTGGGTTATGGGGATAGGGTGGAGGCGTGGGTTTAAGTAGGCACTCTTTCCACGGGCCGGTGCAGAAGCGATGGGCCAAATGGCCTCCTTCTGCACTGTAAATTCTATGATTCTATGATCCTCCCTCGGGGTGCCCAATGGCCCCAGGCTTCTCCATGGTGTGGGGGTGCAAGCGGTGCCCTCACCCGAGGCATGCCCGACTACTGGCGCTGCCAGTCCTGGAGTCCCACTGTGGCATCGGCAAGAGTCTGAACGTTAGCGGCAATGGAGCTCAGGGAGTGGCCATCCCTGACGGGGATCATGACACCTCCCTCTGGGCCTGCGCCATCTCCCTCTGGGCCTGCGCCATCTCCCTCTGGGCCTGCGCCATCTCCCTCTGGGCCTGCGCCATCTCCCTCTGGGCCTGCGCCATCTCCCTCTGGGACTGTGCCATCTCCCTCTGGGCCTGCGCCATCTCCCTCTGGGACTGTGCCATCTCCCTCTGGGCCTGCGCCATCTCCCTCTGGGCCTGCGCCATCTCCCTCTGGGACTGTGCCATCTCCCTCTGGGACTGTGCCATCTCCCTCTGGGACTGTGCCATCTCCCTCTGGGACTGTGCCATCTCCCTCTGGGTCTGTGCCATCTCCCTCTGGGACTGTGCCATCTCCCTCTGGGACTGTGCCATCTCCCTCTGGGACTGTGCCATCTCCCTCTGGGACTGTGCCATCTCCCTCTGGGACTGTGCCATCTCCCTCTGGGTCTGTGCCATCTCCCTCTGGGACTGTGCCATCTCCCTCTGGGACTGTGCCATCTCCCTCTGGGACTGGGTCACCTCCCTCTGGGCCTGCGCCATCTCCCTCTGGGTCTGTGCGACTCCGGCCAGCATCTGGGCAATGGCACCAATGCTCTCAGCCATGGCCTGCTGTGACTGGGCCACACTGAGGAGCGCTGCCGCAATCTGCAGCTGGCTCTGGCACATAGTTGCCAGTGAGTAGGCTGCCCTTTCCTGGGCCACGGCCCCCACCTGCACAGAAAGCCCCAGGCCTTCCATAACCTGACCCGTGTCCGACACCTTCGTCACCATTGCCTCCACCGCAGACGCCACCTATGCGGTTTCGGCCTGGGTAGCACGCATGACCGGCACCATTCCCTGCTCCTGCACACAGATGCAATCCTCCACCTGCGTCTGCATTGCCTGGTATGGAGGGAAGATCTTATGAGGGAAGGCTGAGGGATTTGAGGCTGTTTTCGTTAGAGAACAGAAGGTTAAGAGGTGACTTAATTGAGGCATACAAGATAATCAGAGGATTAGATAGGGTTGACGGTGAGAGCCTTTTTCCTCGGATGGTGATGTCTAGCACGAGGGGACATAGCTTTAAATTGAGGGGAGATCGATATGAAATGAAAAAAATGAAAATCGCTTATTGTCACGAGTAGGCTTCAAATGAAGTTACTGTGAAAAGCCCCTAGTCGCCACATTCCGGCGCCTGTTCGCGGAGGCTGTTACGGGAATCGAACCGTGCTGCTGGCCTGCTTGGTCTGCTTTCAAAGCCAGCGATTTAGCTGTGCGCTAAACAGCCCATAGGACAGATATCAGAGGTAGGTTCTTTACTCAGAGAGTAGTAAGGACGTGGAATGCCCTGCATGCAACAGTAGTGGACTCGTCGACACTAAGGACATTCAAATCGTCATTGGATAGAGATATGGACGATAAGGGAATAGTGTAGATGGGCTTTAGAATGGTTTCACAGGTCGGCTCAACATCGAGGGCCGAAGGGCCTACACTGCACTGTAATGTTCTATGTTCTATGCCGAATGATGCTTTAGCTAAGAAGAGGGACAACATTTTATCACCTACCTGGTACCGTGAATAATGTCTTTGAGGAAAGAAAACAGTGATAAAGGGTGTTCAGTTTATTAAAAAAGTCAATTGTTAATTTTCTTCACACATTATGCAGATAGGTTAATAGGGCGACATGGTAGCACAGTGGTTAGCACTTTCTTCACAGCACCAGGATTTCCGGCTTGGGTCACTGTCTACATGGGTTTCCTCCGGGTTACCTCCCACAAGGCCAGAAAGACGTGCTGTTAGGTCATTTGGACACTCTGAATTCTCCCTCAGAGTACCCGAACAGGTGCCGGAATGTGGCAACTAGGGGCTTTTCACAGTAACTTCATTGCAGTATTATGAGTGAAAAAACTCCAGCATTACCCTTGAACACAGTCAGGAGATGATAAGGCTTGGTCCTTGCTATCCTATGCAAATACTTCTGCTCCTAAAGGGAGAGTGCGTACTCCACATCAGGCAATAGAAACAGTTTAAATGGTTAATTCAGCAGTTCTATTGAGTGAGGGTTAGATGCTTTAACACATTTCAAAAACCCAGCTGGACAAACCAACAAATTGAGTACAGTAATGGAACAATATACCAGATTAATAGCTTTGACCGCTGCATACATACTCTCCAGTTAACCTTTCACAAAAAGATTAGTGAGATTAACTAACAGCTGCTTTATCTCTTGTTTTACACATTTTAGATCTTTGTCGCTCCAGGAACTATTTGATTTGCAACTGAGATTATTGCTTCTGACCATTTTGACCTGGCCGTTATCTCCAGGAAAACTCAACATGTTTAATAGCATTTTGAAGTCACACTTGCAATTCTGATGCTGTATGAAACATTCCGTAATGAACCAGACAAACAAAACCATTTCCAAAAACAACATACTAGGGATGTTCAAACTCTGAAATAAAACCCCAAAATGTTGGAAGTAATCAGTCAGCTTGGTAGAATCTGTGGAGAGTTAACGTTTCAGGTTGTGATTCCTCATCAGACCATAAACATTTGCCTAATTTTGATTGACAGGTTTTCTCATGCTACATTAACTGTGTTGGCATCAGAGACTAATGTCTGTATTCCGCAAGCATTGATGTGGGTAGCACTGGCTAATCCAGGTATGACCTGCTGAAGTGGCAGTCCTGCTAATGAAAAAAACATCTAAAAATTGGCCTTTTAGATTTTAACTGATGGACTGTGACAATTCGATTACAAGTGTATTTTATGGACCAATGTTCCTGGATGAAACACGAGTAAATGGCAGAAAAGGACAGTGAATCAGTTTTACAACCCTATCCTTCACCCAAACCCCTATCCAGTGCTAGCCAAAGTATTACTGATACAAATTTCGGGGCCGGGACATTCACTTGAAAGTTTATGAATCATAGGGTCCCTACAGTGCAGAAGGAGGTCACTCAGCCCATCAAGTCTTCACCGACCCTTTGAAAGAGCACTTTACCCATGTCCACTCCTCCGTCCACCCCGCCCTATCCCCGTAACTCTATAACCTAACTTGCACATCCCTGGGCATTAAGGGACAATTCATCATGGCCAATCCACCTAACCTGAACATCTTTGGACTGTGGGAGGAAACTGGAGCACCTGGAGGAAACCCACACTGACTCGGGGAGAATGTACAAACTCCACACAGATAGTGATACAAGGCTGGAATTGAACCCATGTCCCTGATGCTGTGAGGCATTGACACTAATCATTCTGCCATTGTGCAGAGGAAGAGAGATTCACAGATTTACAATGTTTTATTGCTTACAGTAACAGTTTTCAATTGTTCCATTCCAGTTGGAGCGTTGCTAACAAACAGAACCCTGTAGCAAAACTCTGGGTCAGTCCCTCAAATAGACAGATAATGGAGGGTGGCCGGAGTGTAGCCAGGGGGTGGTCTGTAGGCCTATTTGGTAGGTCGGGTCCACGCACAGCCGGTAGCATATTGTACAGCGCGACCGCTGCAGGTCGTCTGTTGTCCTGGCCATTTTTGGCACGGGAACAGGAGTTTCACCCGGCGCTGCTGCAAGCCTCTCACCAGTGTCGGAATTGGTGAGGGTCCCACCAGGGGCAGGAATGAAAGTGAAAGGGGAACTGAAAACAAATGTTTCCAGTAAAGCTTATTTCCATATTCCCACCTGTTTGCACAAACAGGTTGCTGATATGAAAAGACCTCAGTTTTAATATTTATGCACAAATAAAGCAATGCTCCTGAGAAGGGCACTTTGCAAACCTCCATGCCCAGCTCATTCAATTAGGACAGTCCAGCAGGAGAGAGATCCAGGGTAGGTTTGTGAGTGAGCTCCTGCTCAGGACTCCACCCCCCAAGAATGCAATATCAGCAATTCTGCATTGTGGCTTGCAAGATTTCCTGAATTCTGGGTTGCAAGGTCAAACGGAGTGTCCCCTGGGTTCACACTGACACCTGGTAAAAATCCCAAATCAGAGAATACAAATATTCCTGGCCTTCAGGAGCTGATTGCTAAAGTGGGTGGGGAGTACTTTGAGCTGTACTTTGAAGACCCCCCATGTGGAACATCCAAATTCCTGCAAATAACCACAAATTTGTGGAGTGTATCATAAAATTCCTCTTTATATCATACGTCATATCAAGATGTAGAGGAGAATTCTGCGTTGCAAGAATTTTCCGTTCCACTGGCAGTGCACTCCCTTTTGCGTGTTTCTCGGTGGCATGGGGAACCTAGAATGAGACATCCCATTGGTCAGTGGAGGGAACAGAGAATCCCGCTGCCTGCGACGGCATGCTAGCGAGAAACACACGACTGGGGAGGCGGAGAATTCACCCCGCAGTTGATACAGTTCAGGGAGGGACGTGAAATTAAAAAGACTTGTATTTGACTTCACTTGCAGATATTTTATGGAAAATCCACTTGTACCTATTACCTGTCACCCAAGGCAAGCTCCAGGCACACAAAAGTGACCCTTTCATGTGAATCTTATTAAATTAAACTGGAAATGAGCACTTAATGGAACACAAAAGCCTCAGCAGGGTGCCATTTCGAGGAATGGATTTGTTGCGGGAGTACTCAGCGTTGTAGGATGTAATGACATGCTTCAATTTGGTTGGGAATGTAGTATTATTGAGGGTTAAAAATTAAACATTGAAAATTAGCCCAAAACAAATATAGATGCCTGTTTTTTCTTTAACGGGCATATAGATGGCTGATTCTGTGAGTACAATGAAAGGATAATGCCAGAATACCACACTTAGAGATAGGGGACGGGATTCTCCGCTTGCCGACGCCAATATCGTAATCGCCGATCAGCGGAGAATCCCTGTTTATGACCCAATCGGGGGTGGTGCCTGTTTTCGGATGCTCCGCCCCTCCAAAACGCGTCATCGCGGAGTATACTGCACACTGTTGGGACGGCCACAGGACGTTACCTGAAGGTCCTCCCCTGATCCTCTGCCCCGATGGGCCGAGTTCATAATGCCATGGGGCACATGTGCTCTCAGTTTTCAGGAACCTGACGTGGCGGCTGTGGATTGCGTTCAGCGACAGCATAGTTGGGGGGGGGGAGCTGTGCTGCTGGCCGGGGGAGGAGGGGGGGGGGAGAGGGGGTGGGCTTCGGCGAGGGCTGGGAGGACTTTTAGGGGGTGGGCCGGGACTGGCGAAGGGAGGTTGCGGGGGGGGCAACATCTGGAAGGTTGGGTCTGCACGTGGCCGCCGGCATGTTGTACGGCGCGACCGTTGCAGGTCATCACCGTGCGCATGCACGGCCACGGATCCGGCAATTCTTCGGTCATTTATTTTGTGAAGGCCGTGTGTTTTACACGGCTGCTAGCCGATCACCGGTCGGAGGGCCAGTGCTGGGGCCCTGACGATTTGTTTTTAACCGTAGAACTAGACACTTCCTCCAGGCATAGCCTCAGAATCGGAGAATCCAGCCCTGGGACTGAACAAAGTACAGAATGGAGATACTATAGGGCCAAGACATTAAATTGCGTTCCCAATGAATGCTGTCCTACCTGCATTGGAAACCAGGACCACAGAATGACTCCAGAGTTATCAATCTGTTACAAGGGTAATTCAGTAGCTATGGATTTATATCCCAAATACAAGCATTTCTATGCAGAAAGGTCCAATGTAAATTTGCATTCACTGCCTTGAACATTGACATTGCAACTTTTTCCCAGAATTATAAATACTGATTTATAATTTACTCAGAATTATTTTCGAAGCGTTTGATTCATTTTTTCTGCACTAGAGTAATAGATTTTCCAATCTATTTCTGTGGACACGTGTTGCTTGGCTACTAAGCAAAACATTTCTTAGAGCGCTAATCAATCAGCATGATTGTCATTAGTTAAGAGGGAAAACTGGTGAGTTGTATTGTTCCCCTGGCAATGAGTTGTAGCCTTCTGTGCATAAGGGCATCAGACTGGAGTCTGTTAACCTCGCCATCTGTGTGACTGTGCAACAAGAAAGTCAATTGGAACGTTTCTAATGGATCCACCATGCTTCTTAGACTCCTGCAATCTGGCTGCAAACCTCGGGCCAAAAGGCCAAAATCAGGGAGAAAGTCAGCAACAATCAGAGATAGAGGGCCAAATTTGGAGACACAGTCATCAAAAATTAGGGATAAATGATCAAAATCAGGAACTCACTTTTTGCATGCACCATGCTTGAAATAATGAAAGATTTGCATTTATGCAGCACCCTTCACAGCTTTAGAATTAACCAAAGCGCTTCAGAGCCAATCAAGCACTTTTTAGTGTTGTCAATAATTTTCTATCCGCAATTCTCTACAAATTTGAGTCAAATGGATTCCACAAGGGGGTGTGATCCTCTCTGACCGCTTAACTTTCCTTCCCGCATTCTGTCCTGTCGACGCTGAAATGCCCAGGGAGCAAACAGATAGAACATAGAACATAGAACGATACAGCGCAGTACAGGCCCTTCGGCCCTCGATGTTGCACCGACATGGAAAAAAAACTAAAGGCCATCTAACCTACACTATGCCCTTATCATCCATATGCTTATCCAATAAACTTTTAAATGCCCTCAATGTTGGCGAGTTCACTACTGTTGCAGGTAGGGCATTCCACGGCCTCACCACTCTTTGCGTAAAAAACCCACCTCTGACCTCTGTCCTATATCTATTACCCCTCAATTTAAGGCTATGTCCCCTCGTGCTAGCCACCTCCATCCGCGGGAGAAGGCTCTCGCTGTCCACCCTATCTAACCCTCTGATCATTTTGTATGCCTCTATTAAGTCACCTCTTAACCTTCTTCTCTCTAACGAAAACAACCTCAAGTCCATCAGCCTTTCCTCATAAGATTTCCCCTCCATACCAGGCAACATCCTGGTAAATCTCCTCTGCACCCGTTCCAAAGCTTCCACGTCCTTCCTATAATGAGGCGACCAGAACTGTACGCAATACTCCAAATGCGGCCGTACTAGAGTTTTGTACAACTGCAACATGACCTCATGGCTCCGGAACTCAATCCCTCTACCAATAAAGGCCAACACACCATAGGCCTTCTTCACAACCCTATCAACCTGGGTGGCAACTTTCAGGGATCTATGTACATGGACACCGAGATCCCTCTGCTCATCCACACTACCAAGAATTTTACCATTAGCCAAATATTCCGCATTCCTGTTATTCTTTCCAAAGTGAATCACCTCACACTTCTCCACATTAAACTCCATTTGCCACCTCTCAGCCCAGCTCTGCAGCTTATCTATGTCACTCTGTAACCTGCAACATCCTTCCGCACTGTCTACAACTCCACCGACTTTAGTGTCGTCTGCAAATTTACTCACCCATCCTTCTGCGCCCTCCTCT
The DNA here is from genome assembly GCF_902713615.1 of Scyliorhinus canicula. Lineage (NCBI taxonomy): Eukaryota > Metazoa > Chordata > Chondrichthyes > Carcharhiniformes > Scyliorhinidae > Scyliorhinus > Scyliorhinus canicula. The sequence continues at coordinate 148,430,131 of NC_052155.1, forward strand.
AGGTCATTTATAAAAATGACAAACAGCAACGGCCCCAGAACAGATCCTTGTGGTACGCCACTCGTAACTGAACTCCATTCTGAACATTTCCCATCAACTACCACTCTCTGTCTTCTTTCAACTAGCCAATTTCTGATCCACATCTCTAAATCACCCTCAATCCCCAGCCTCCGTATTTTCTGCAATAGCCGACCGTGGGGAACCTTATCAAACGCTTTACTGAAATCCATATATACCACATCAACTGCTCTACCCTCGTCTACCTGTTCAGTCACCTTCTCAAAGAACTCGATAAGGTTTGTGAGGCATGACCTACCCTTCACAAAACCATGCTGACTATCCCTAATCATACTATTCCTATCTAGATGATTATAAATTGTATCTTTTATAATCCTCTCCAAGACCTTACCCACCACAGACGTTAGGCTCACCGGCCTATAGTTACCGGGGTTATCTCTACTCCCCTTCTTGAACAAAGGGACCACATTTGCTATCCTCCAGTCCTCTGGCACTATTCCTGTAGCCAATGATGACCTAAAAATCAAAGCCAAAGGCTCAGCAATCTCTTCCCTGGCTTCCCAGAGAATCCTAGGATAAATCCCATCCGGCCCCGGGGACTTATCTATTTTCACCTTGTCCAGAATTGCCAACACTTCTTCCCTACGCACCTCAATGCCATCTATTCTAATAGCCTGGGTCTCAGCATTCTCCTCCACAATATTATCTTTTTCTTGAGTGAATACTGACGAAAAGTATTCATTTAGTATCTCGCTTATCTCCTCAGCCTCCACACACAACTTCCCACCACTGTCCTTGACTGGCCCTACTCTTACCCTAGTCATTCTTTTATTCCTGACATACCTATAGAAAGCTTTTGGGTTTTCCTTGATCCTACCTGCCAAAGACTTCTCATGTCCCCTCCTTGCTCGTCTCAGCTCTCTCTTTAGATCCTTCCTCGCTTCCTTGTAACTATCAGACGCCCCAACTGAAACTTCATGCCTCATCTTCACATAGGCCTCCTTCTTCCTCTTAACAAGAGATTCCACTTCTTTGGTAAACCACGGTTCCCTCGCTCGACCCCTTCCTCCCTGCCTGACTGGTACGTACTTATCAAGAACATGCAATAGCTGTTCCTTGAACAAGCTCCACATATCCAGTGTGCCCAACCCTTGCAGCCTACTTCTCCAACCAACACATCCTAAGTCATGTCTAATGGCATCATAATTGCCCTTCCCCCAGCTATAACTCTTGCCCTGCGGGGTATACTTATCTCTTTCCATCACTAACGTAAAGGTCACCGAATTGTGGTCACTGTTTCCAAAGTGCTCACCTACCTCCAGATCTAACACCTGGCCTGGTTCATTACCCAAAACCAAATCCAATGTGGCCTCGCCTCTTGTTGGCCTGTCAACATATTGTGTCAGGAAACCCTCCTGCACACATTGTACAAAGAATGACCCATCTAATGTACTCGAACTATATCTTTTCCAGTCAATATTTGGAAAGTTAAAGTCTCCCATAACAACTACCCTGTTACTTTCGCTCTTTTCCAGAATCATCTTCGCCATCCTTTCCTCTACATCCCTAGAACTATTAGGTGGCCTATAGAAAACTCCCAACAGGGTGACCTCTCCTTTCCTGTTTCTAACCTCAGCCCATACTACCTCAGAAGAAGAGTCCCCATCTAGCATCCTTTCCGCCACCGTAATACTGTCCTTGACTAGCAGCGCCACACCTCCCCCTCTTTTGCCCCCTTCTCTGAGCTTATTAAAACACCTAAACCCCGGAACCTGCAACAACCATTCCTGTCCCTGCTCTATCCATGTCTCTGAAATGGCCACAACATCGAAGTCCCAGGTACCAACCCATGCTGCCAGTTCCCCTACCTTATTTCGTATACTCCTGGCATTGAAGTAGACACACTTCAAACCACCTACCTGAACACTGGAACCCTCTTGCGAAGTCAAATCTGTGCTCCTGACCTCTATACTCTCAATCTCCCGTACCCCAAAACTACAATCCAGGTTCCCATGCCCCTGCTGAATTAGTTTAAACCCCCCCAAAGAGCACTAACAAATCTCCCCCCCAGGATATTGGTGCCCCTCAGGTTCAGATGTAGACCATCCTGTCTATAGAGGTCCCACCTTCCCCAGAAAGAGCCCCAGTTATCCATAGATGGAAATCTATTTCCTGCATGCATCTATTTGAAGAAGATCAGATTGTTTGGTGTCCCCGCCAAGATCTATCCCTCAACAAACATCATCAAAGCAGATTCACTGATTGCATATTTCACTGTTATTGGTGGGATCTCATTGTGTGCAAATTAGCTGCTACATTCCCTACAATAATGATAATGACGACACTTATAGAGCAATTCAGTGACTGCAAAGTCCTTTGGGGCATTTTGAAAGACACTACATAGATAGACAAAAATTCACTAACTGAGCACTGTTGAATTCGCAAGGTGCACTTGATATGTACACCAATTTCTTTCTCAGGATCAAACATCAGGGCCGGAATTCTCCGACCCCCCCGCAGGGTCGGGGCCCACCGATTGGCGGGTGGGTCTGTGCCGTGGGGGCACTCTTTTTCTTCTGCCGCCGCCACGGCCTCCACCATGGCGAGGGGGAAGAGACCCCCTCCACCGTGCATGCGCCAGGGTAACGTCAGCGGCCGCTGACGCTCCGGCGCATGCGCGGACTCACGCAGACTGGCGAAGGCCTTTTGGCCAGCCGTGGCGCCAGTCGGCGGGGCTCCAAAGGCCGTTCGTGCCAGTTGGCGGAGCGGGAGCCACTCCAGCGCGGGCCTAGCCCCTAAAGGTGCGGAGAATTCCGCACCTTTGGGAAGGCCCGACGCCAGAATGGTTCTCGCCACTCAGGTACGCCGGGACCCCCCCCCCGCCCCGATTAAATGCTATTTGCACAGTAACTGCCTAACTTTATGGGATGAATAAATCAACATGTGATACCTATGCACGAAGGGTAAATTTATGAAGTTTCACTCTCAGCCGTGAGACTCCTGGGTGTCCACTGTGGAGGTTTGCAGGATTTCCCCCTGACCTTGCTTGGGTATGACCACCTGGGAACCCCACAGCAGGGTGCCATCCACCACAATGATTTTGGCCACCTTCGTGGTGAACGTGCACAAATCCACGAGAGAGTGCAATGCTGGGCGCTGTACAACACTATGTGGCGGACCCTGGCTAACAATGGGTCCGACTGTGCCTTTACCTGGGCACACAATTACCACAGTAATTGGCAAGAGGTCCATAAAGTGCAAGGCTGCAATTATCTTGTCTGATGTGACAGACATTGGCACACTGGTGGGTAACGGGAGTTGGCTGCGTGCGCTCGCGTGCGGAATCTCCATTCCTCGACGATGTTCCAACATGTGGTGCCCAGCACTGAATGCGGCTGGATGCCACGGGGAGAGGTTGCCCTCTCAAACAAGTCAAACAGGAGCTTGTGGTCCATGTAAGTCGTAAAGGTATGGCCATAGACATACTGGTGGACTCGCTTCACTCCAACTCCAAACCTATCTTTTCGATTTGTGCGTGGATCCACTCTGCCGCTACCAGGGTGTGTGAAGCAAATTCAGTGAGGCGCTCAGTTCCGCCATCCATTCGGTGCACCAGAACAGCCCCGATGCCATAAGACGAAGCATCGCAGGTTAACAACAAGGGCTTGGATGCGTTAAAATGAGTCAGCAGATGTGGAGATGATCGGCACTTCTTCAACTCGCCCCAAAACCATGCACAGATGCAGTGGGGCCAACACTGTCGCCAAATTTGGAATACTGTGATAGTTGATTGTGGGCAGCACGGTAGCAAAGTGGTTAGCACTATGGCTTCACAGCACCAGGGTCCCAGGTTCGATTGCCAGCTTGGGTCACTGTCTGCACCCAACTTAGGCTACAATGCATAGGGGATGGAAAGGGTCCGAAAATACCGTGGCCGGGTCTAGGCATCCACTGAAATCCTATAAGAGGCTCCTCGGATGGTACCTCCTAACCCAATCCATCTTGAAAGACGCCCGGAAAGCACGGCAACACCACGTCTGGCCTGTTGGGGTAGATGTGCCACACCTGTTGCCTATCCAGCCAGAGGTGCTTCAGCTAATCTCGCCCCAAAAAGCTGGGGCTCGACCCTTCCTCTACCACCAATGGTAGGTTTTCTGACTGTGACCCCAATTCCACGGGGACATCTGAGGTGCCCACGTTCTCCAAGGGCTCTCGGGTGTATGTTGCCAGCCGTGTGTCAGTGTCCCACAAGACCAAGCTATGGATGCCCGAGTAGACTCGGTCATACGTGCAATGGCTGATTACTGAGACCGCGGTTCTGGTATTTAGCTCTATCTGGATAGGGAACCCATTGATTCAAACCCTCACTGGATGGGCTCCATCTATGATGCCGAGATACAATAAAGGTGGTGGGCATCCTCCTCCTGATCTTCCACAAAATGGGCCTGGGGTGGACCCCTCGGGTATTGGGCTTGGTCAGGTGCCACCTCTGGGCCGGCAGGGGAGGAGGGATGGGGTGAGGGGCTTTGCATTTGTGAGGCCTTCAAACAATCAAACGCTTCAGCGCTGGGATCCTCTCGCGGGTAAGTGTGTGATGAGTGGATGCAGCTGAGCACAATCTCCCTCATGTTCCCAGTAGAAGTCTGGGGTCTGGGCTTCCTGATGTGTCTGAGGGCAAGGTTTTCCAGCACAACAGGCTCGTGGATGGCACGCTGAGAGAAGGTAAGGGGGGGGGGGGGGGGGAGTGTCCCGGGGTGGAAGCCCTAATTGATTGTCATTTTCTCTCCTTCTCAAATTCCTTCCAGGTAAAATGATGTAGGCTGGAATCGATCCCGCCGAAGCTGTCTTCTCTTTGTTTATGGCAGCCGAGGCCTGCATACAATGTCAACACAGGCTGGAGGTAGCACCACGTGTGCAGCAGGCTGCAGCACATCCTGAAGACCTGACTGGCTGTCAGGCTAAGTGGAAACCCAGAAGAGGAGGGCTGCGATGGCCCAAGGTGTATGGGCATTGTTGGTCATTCATTGAGCTGATGGACGCCATGGGCAGGATTCTCTGTTGGCCAACACCAAAATCGGTATATGTGATTGGACGGAGAATCAGTCCTGACGCCGAAATCGTGCCAGGCGCCGATTACATACCAAATCAGAACCCTCCGTCACTATGACAGCAATGCCAATGTGTTCCGGAATGCACATACAGTAAACACCGTTGGCATATCATTAGTGGGCCCGACCCAGCAGTCTCTTGGGCCTCCACGATTCTCCGCCTTTATTGGGCCAAATTCCTGATGGCGAAGTTCACTTGCTCTTTAAAAATCTTGAAACTGGCACCGTGGCTGATGAGGGAGAGAGAGAGAGAAGGTAGGGTACGGAGAAGAGTGACATGGGTTGATGTGCCGGACACTGGTTAGGCTAGCTTGGGTGAGGGTGGGCCCTGCTGAGGCCGGGGAGGGGGGAGCGTGTGTGGCGGGGTGTGACAGGGGAACGAGCCTTCTGGCCGGGGTGACCCACACGGGACAGGGCGTTGTCCAAGCACGTATCGCCATTGCCGCGGCCTGCAAGGTAGTCATTGTGCTGCACACCTCAATGATCACCCACCATAGTCCCTGGTTCTGCAGAATGACACCGGCCACATGGGTGCCCCCAACCCCCGCACCACAGCCCCCACCCTCCACCCTTGACCCCACCCTCCGCCATCCCCTCCACCCCCTGGCTGCCACCTGCCGGCACAGCACCACACGGCCATCCCAAGGGCAACGCAGTAGCCCCCTATGTGGGCACTGGATAGGAGTCGTGAGGTGTACCGCTGGCTTGGGCAGCTCGAGCCGACTGTACCGCTGGCAGCAGGGACAGGTGCCAAGGTCAGAGGCCACAAGGGTGCTGAGCACCAACGGGGCCGGGGATGGTGGGGGTGGACATGCGGGGGCAGACTCCGCAGTGTCAACCGGGGCTGCAGTGTAGCCGGTGGACCTGTTTGGGTACGGAGGTACACCCCATTCTAACATGTCGGCCATTTATACGCTGCAGAGAATTGATATTGGAATTCAACCAGCAATGTTGGCCTCCTCCTAGTCGCCGCAGCCTTGGGGGATGTCCTGCGGCTGTACGATCTGGAGTTGGGACGGGGGTGTGCGCACAGCTATCCCCTGAGGTTCCCCCACCACCTGGTGCTGCCTATCCTAGAGGCCCACTCTGGTCTCAACCAGGGTCTGCATGCTTGCCGCCATGGAGCACAGAGAGTGGACCATCTCCGTCTGGGACTACACCACATCACCCATTGACTGTGCCACCACCTTCTGGGTCTGTGTCACATCAGCCAGTAACTGCGCCATCTGCCTCTGGGACAGGGCCGCCTCTCTCTGTGCCTGCACCACATCGGCCAGCGCCTGGGCAATGCCGCTGACGTTCTCAACCATGGCCCGCTGTGACTGGACCACGTTCAATAGTGCCAATTCAATGTCCCGGTGGCTCTGGCAAATGGCTGCCTGTGAGAGAGCAACCCTGCCTTGGCCACCACCTGCCTCAGGCCTTGGACATGCTGATCCATAACTGAAACCCTTGCCCCCAAGGCCACCACCATGGACACCATCCATGCGGTGTTGGTCTGGGTGGCATGCATGGCTGGCACCACCTCCTGCTCCTGCACGCGATTGGGTTCCTCCAACTGCTCCTGCACATGCTGGATGCTCACCGACATCCCCTCATGTAGTCCCTGGCTCTGCGAATGCATCTCCACGATCAACCGGACTGTCCATTCCAAAAGCCCAAAATCAGTCAGGAAGGCAGCTAGTCCCTGGGATGGGTCCCGCCCTCCGATCTTCTTCCCCCTCGGGTGTTCCTACCTCCACCTGATATACCAGAGCATTTATGTGGTGAACACCAGATAGTGTCCCAGGAGCCTCTTCAGTAAAGTGCGCAACCAAGGTGAGTGTCTCTGGGATGGTAGAGGGTGTTGGAGACAGCTGTGACGGGAAATCTGCGTCATTCCTAGACTCGAGCACTGGGGTGCCTTGGGTCTTACATCGAGGTCTGCCATCCGTGCAGCTGTCCATCTCACTGGTTGGCACATAGGGGAGCTCCGGCTTTGGCGCTGGCTGGAGGCAGGGTCACCAGGTGGACCCGCCCCATCACCAGCAGGTCCTGCAAGACACAAGACAAGATGCATGATTAAATGCGGGACGGGTGGGGTGGGTGGTGAGGGGACGGGTGAGGGTGTTGTAGGGGTGATGGTGGGGTGAGGCTGAGGGTGGTGTGGTGGTGAGGGTGGGGATGGGGTGAGGGTGGTGTAGAGGTAAGGGCAGGGTGATGTCGAGGTGGGGGGGTTGACATACGTGGCATGAGGAACTGCAACTAAGCAGGGTCTCACTTCCTCCCCCGCAGCTGACCTCCGCCCTGCCAACTTCCACCCTCAAGAGTCTGTGTAATATCACACCAGGGTGATGGGCCTGTGTTGGCTCTGTCAGTGGGTCAATATAAAGGCAGGAGAGTGATGATCACTCGCTGTGAGGAAATATCTGGTCCTCAGTTTATGCCAAAGGCTGACTCCTGTCTCTCTGCAGACAGCGTGCTTTCACCCATCCTCGTGGTGGAGTCTCCATTGGGGCTTTATATCTTGGCCCACTATGTCCGAGAGGAGTGGGGGAGGGGTGGGGGGCGTGGGGAAGATTACATGACAGACATTAAGGCTTCACAACTATGACATTTGACATGTTTTCATATTGAACATTTTACTGTGACAGATTTCCATTCCCCCTCGTTACAGATAGTAACCTCAGCTGTGCCCACTTCATGCTCTTCACTCATCTTTGCCTTTCATGGTCTACTGCTATGTCGAGGTGTGTCACCAGGATGCGCATCAGAGATGGAGGCAGTCTGCTGCCTTCTGTGCCCTGTGGCCTTTGATGCCCTTGGCAACTGGGGGCCCAGGCTACTAACCGGTGTCACTGGCGTCACAGTGCCACTCTGTTCTTCCCACTACCCTTGAGATACACCAGTGTCAGGATGGGGAGGAAATAGAAGAACCGGAGACCACTGTCGTCTCCCTGTTGGCAGGCGCAAGTTAGCCTCCAGCGCTACCTTCTCTCGGACAGTGCCCATAGGACCCTGGGGAACTCCATGGGATGGAGTGGCTGCTGGAGTGACCTTCAGAGGCCTTGGAGTCTCCTGGCACATCCAGTCCTGGAGGCTCTCCATGGTGTCGACATCCTCAGCGATGCTTCTCAGTGACTGGGCCACACTCTGCAGTGCCTCAGCAACACCCACCTGCATCTGAGACACATCCCACAGTGACAGGGACATGATTTCAAGGCCCTCAGCCATGGTCGTTACAGACTGAACCATGCCTTGGACATCGCCACTTAAAACGCAAACATTGTGCTCCAGATTTTCCACAGCGATCGCCACCTTAGCAGTGTTGACCTTGGTGCCACACATTGTCAGAACCATCTCCTGTGCCCGCAGCTTTTGGTACTCCTCCAATCCACCTTACAGTCACTGGAATGTCGCTGACACCCTCTCCTAAATCTCACGGCTGCGTCTATCATTTGCATCAGCTTTGGGAGAGCCGTGTCCAGAGGCTGGGACCCAGCTGTGTCCTGGGATCCAGCAGACCTCCGACTACTGCCTCCCTTGGATGTTCCTGCCTCCACCTGATGTGCATCAGCAACTGTGCTCACCAGATTCTGCCCCAGAAGTTTGTCCACTAATGTCACCTACCAAGGTGTGTGTCTCTGCACTGATGAAAGGTGCGGGTGACGGCTGTGACGCCTCACCGAAGGGCTCGGAGCTCTCCTCCAAAGTGTTCTCTTGGGTTTCAGGGGGAGGACGTCTCCGCTTGGCCCGGATTCATCAGATGGAGATCCTGTGAGGCAATGGACATGTGGTCAGTGAGAGGGAAGGATCATTTTGTCTGACGTGAACAATTCACTTGAGACAGGTCATCTCCTGTGGGGACTGTCATGGGAATGTCACTTTAAGAAATGTTTGTCTGCTCAAGCGGCTGCAGTGATGTCAGAGTGTGGGTTCACCTGAGCTCTGGCTTTTTACAGTCGCTCTAGGCTGTATACTACAGGGTGTGTTTAGTTTTGTTTTCAGAGAGAAGAGCTGCAGTGAAAGCCAGCAGATGTGTATGGGTCTCTCTCCAAGCTAAAGAGTGCTTATTTGGGTGATTTCAAAGTGATAATTGCTCTAAGTACGAGAGCTAATGCTAAACACAACTATTCAGGACGACTCCTCACCCAGACTCCCCGAGGTTGCAGTGTCACGTGGTGTAGTTCTACTGCCACCTGCTGGTTGGAGGTCTAACATATTAACATACAGAATTGCTTATGGAGATCAATACAGTAAACAGATTACTTAACCTGCTGCAGCATGAAGGGGGAAGCTGGGGGTGATTTTTGCTGAACATTTTAGGCACTAAATAGCCTTTGAGGTGGTCAAGATGGAGTCTTACATTGAATGCCTGTTTGGCTTATGTTTAACGGAAGATTTCATCTTGCCAAAGGAACTGAAGCCTGTACAAGGAGCACTCACACTTCAACTCATTAAACAGCTGATTGCCACTTACGTTGCATGTTAGTGCTCATTAAACAGGCTACACGGCATTTTGATGGTTAGCACTTGACCTAATGTCCTCAGCTAAAACTCTTTTGGAGAACAATGGTGTTGATATCAACTTCAAGCACTATTTAAAAGGACACATTGCCCATTTCATGATCATTGCTGTGGGATCTGTGAAAAAGATCACTAATTCATATTCAAATACTTTCTGGGACACTTTATCAAAGTGTCAAGCAACTTTTATTCTGCAAAGTTTCTGAGGATTTCACCTAAAAAGATAATGCTGTGCTACTCCACATCACTGGAATTTAAACCTGATCTCTGTGTTAAAAAGGGTATTTTGTCTTCCGGATGTTGTTTGGGAATTTATTAAGGGTTATCTATAGAGTACTGTATTCTTTGGGGGATTTATTGGTGTTGATAGTCGTTAAGATGTTTACTGTGGGTTTATAAAGTGTTAACTGGTTTCATAAATAAACATTGTTTTAATTTAAAAGTACCGTAGATCTCTGTTGCATTACAACTGCAAAGTAGGTCCGTGTATTTCCCCATAACCACAATCTATTCAATGTTATGGGTCAGGTGAACTCCAAGATACACTTTGGGGCTCTCTAAAACCTGGCTCATAACAGGACAAAGAGGGCATTGTGAGCCACACGCCTGATAGGTCAGGAGGGTCTATAGCAGGTGGCATTTGTGGGCACCAAACCTGGACATGAAGGGGTTGTGCTGGTGGGTGCCAAGGGGTGCTTAGCAACAAGCATGAAGATCAGGGGCGGAATTCTCCGCTCCCGCGAAAAATCGGGAAGGTCGTCGTGAACTCGGCCGAGTTTCACGACGGCCTCGGAGGCCACTCCTCTCACCTTATTCACCCCCACCCGGGGGGGCTAGGAGCGGCGCTCCGTAACGCTCGGCTGCCTTGCGCCAAGGCGGCGCGCCAAGAATGACGCGACGGCGGTGCCTAAGTGACGTCAGCCGCGCATGCGCATGTTGGCCGGCTCCAACCCGCGCATGCGCGGCTGACATGATGACGGCTGACGGCTCAAACCCGCGCATGGGTGGTTGCCGTCTTCCCCTCCGCTGCCCTGCACGACGTGGCGGCTTGATCTTGCGGGGCGGCAGAGGGGAAAGAGTGCGTTGCTTTGAGACGCCGGCCCGACGATCGGTGGGCACCGATCGCGGGCCAGTCCCCTCCCGAGCATGGCTGTGGGGCTCACACCCCTCTCCGCCCCCCACAAGCTTCAAATGAGCATTTGGCGCCCATGTTCACGACGGCGGCGACCAGGTGTGGTTGTCGCCGCCATGAACCGGTCGGGAACGGCAGGCCGCTCGGCCCATCCGGGCCGGAGAATCGGCGGTCGACGTGAAAAACGGCGAGCGGCGATTCTTCCGAGTGGGGGGGAGGGTGGGAGAATCGCGGGGGGTGCCGGGGGGGGGCATGTCGTGAGTCGCCCAGCCCTCCCATGATTCTCCCACCCAGCGTGGGGAGCGGAGAATTGCGCCCCAGATGTGGGGAGGGTGCAAGGATCAGCCAGTTAATTTGGGGGGTGGGGTAGTTGTGGTTTGTGAATTTGAGGGGTGGCAGGCAGAACTGATGCAGGAGAGAGGTGGTAACTTACCCTTGCAGCTCGGTGGAGGTCATTTGTCTTCTTCCTACATTGGATGGCAGTCCTTCTCGTCATACTGCCGGCATTGACTGCAGCTGCCACTGCCTCCCAGTAGGCATTACTTACCCTGCTGCTGGTCCTCCCACCTCCTTGGGGTACAGGGTGGCTCACCTCTTATCCACAGCGTCGAGAAGCCTTGTGAGGTTGCCATCCACAAAGCAAAGAGCGAGTCTGCGCGCTGTCATGCCTGTGTGTTGACTAAGAGTGAGTGATGAGGGAGGGCTCAAAAACAGATCCCCCTTGTTAGCGGCGAGCTGATGAGGCACGACTTGGATAAACCAGGTGACAAGGCAGCCAGTAATGTCGGGAATCTCATGGGGGCTCATTTCTGGTACTAAGTGCTGTTGAATATGGGTCGCGATCTCACCAATGCGGTTGTCTCATTAAGCATAAACAATGCCAACAATTCACAATCTCAACTCATTAAACACAACCAATGCCAGCAATTCAGAATCCCAACTCATTAAACATAAACAGTGCCAACAATTCAGAATGTCCGTTCATTAATGACAAACAGTGCCAACAATTCAGGATCTCAACTCATTAAACACAAACAATGCAAACAATTCAGAATCCCAGCTCATTAAACACAGACAGTGCCAACAATTCAGAATCCCAGCTCATTAATCACAAACAATGCCAAAACTTTGCAATCTCAACTCATTAAACACAAACAATGCCAACAATTCAGAATCCCAACTCATTAAACATAAACAGTGCCAACAATTTAGAATCCCAGCGCATTAAACACAAACAGTGCCAACAATTCAGAATCCCAGCTCATTAAACACAAACAATTCCAAAACTTCACAATCTCAACTCATTAAATGCAAACAGTGCCAACAATTCAGAATCCCAACTCATTAAACACAAACAATGCCACCTATTCGGAATCTCTGCTCATTAAAGACAAATAATGCCAACAATTCAGAACCTCAATTCATTAAGCACAAGCAATGCCAACAAAACAGAATCTCAACTCATTAAACACAAACAATGTCAACAATTCAAAATCCTAACCAGTCAGAATGTCAACTCATTAAACAAAACAATGACAACAATTCAGAATCTCCGTTCATTAAAAACAAACAATGCCAACAATTCAGAACCTCAACTCATTAAACACAAACAGTGCCAACAATTCAGAATCTCAGCCTATTAAACACAAACAATGCCAACAATTCAGACACTGAATTCATTAAACACAAACAGTGCCAACAATTCAGAATCTCAGCCTATTAAACACAAACAATGCCAACAATTTAGACACTGAATTCATTAAACACAAACAATGCCAACAATTCAGAACCTCAACTCATTAAGCACAGACAAAACCAATTATTCAGATTCCCAACTCATTAAACACAAACAATGTCAACAATTCAAAATCCCAGCTCATTAAACACAAACAATGCCAACAATTCAGAATCTCAACTCATTAAGCACAAACAATGCCAACATAACAGAATGTCAACTCATTAAACACAATCAATGACAACAATTCAGAATCCCAGCTCATTAAACACAAACAGTGCCAACAATTCAGAATCTTAATTCATTAAACACAAACAATGCCAGCAATTCAGAATCACCGCTCATTAAAGACAAACAATGCCAACAATTCAGAATCTCAATTCATTAAACACAAACAATGCCAACAATTCAGGATCTCAACTCATTAAACACAAACAATGCCAACAATTCAGTATCTCGCATCATTAAACACAAACAATCCCAACAATTCACAATCTCAACTCATTAAACACAACCAATGCCAGCAATTCAGAATCCCAACTCATTAAACATAAACAGTGCCAACAATTCAGAATGTCCGTTCATTAATGACAAACAGTGCCAACAATTCAGGATCTCAACTCATTAAACACAAACAATGCAAACAATTCAGAATCCCAGCTCATTAAACACAAACAGTGCCAACAATTCAGAATCCGAGCTCATTAAACATAAACAATGCCAAAAATTCTGAATCCCAGCTCATTAAACGCAAACAATGCCAACAATTCAGAACCTCAACTCATTAAGCACAAACAATGGCAACAAAACAGAATCTCACCTCATTAAACACAAACAATGCAAACAATTCAAAATTTTAACCAGTCAGAATGTCAACTCATTAAACACAATCAATGCCAAAAATTCAGAATATCAGCTCATTAAGCACAAACAAACAATGCCAACAAAACAAAATCTCAACTCATTAAGCACAATCAATGTCAAGAATTCAGAATGTCAGATCATTAAACATAAACAATGCAAACAATTCAGAATCCCAGCTCATTAAACACAAACAATGCCAACAATTCAGAATCTCAATTCATTAATGAAAAACGATGCCAACAATTCAGAATCTCTGCTCATTAAAGAAAAACAATGCCAACATTTCAGAACCTTAACTCATTAAGCACAGACAACACCAATTATTCAGATTCCCAGCTCATTAAACATAAACAACGCCAACAATTCAAAATCTCTGCTTATTAAACACAAACAATGTCAACAATTCAGAATCTCAACTCATTAAACAGAAACAATGCCAAAAATTCAGAATCCCAAGCAGTCAGAATGTCAACTCATTAAACACAAACAATGCCAATATTTCATAATCTCAATTCATTTATCATTAAAAATGCCAACAATTCAAAATCCCAGCTCATTAAACAAACAAAGCCACAAATTCAGCATCTCAACTCATTAAACACAAACAATGCCAACAATTCACAATCTCAACTCATTAAACATCAACAGTGCCAGCATTTCAGAATCTCAACTCATTAAACAAACAATGCCAACAATTCAGAACCTCATCTCATTAAGCAGAAACAATGCCACCAATTCAGACCTTCAACTCAGTACACACAAACAATGCCAACGAAACAGAATCTCAACTCATTAAACACAAACAATGCCAACAATTTGCAATCTTAACTCATTAAACATAACCAATGCAAACAATTCAGAATCTCCGCTCATTAAAGATGAACAATACCAACAATTCAGAACCTCAACTCATTAAGCACAACGATGGCAACAATTCAGAATCTTAATTCATTAATCAAAAACAATGCCAACAATTCGGTATCCCAGCGCATTAAACACAAACAATGCCAGCAATTCAGAATCCCAACTCATAAAACACAAACAATGCCACAAATTCAGAATCTCCGCTCATTAAAGGCAAACAGTGCCAACAATTCAGAATCTCAATTCATTAAAAACAAACAATGCCAACAATTCTGAATCTCAACTCATTAAACACAAAAAATGCCAACAATTCAGAATCTCAACTCATTAAACACAAAAAATGCCAACAATTCAGAATCCTAACTCATTAAGCACAAACGATGCCAACAGGTCTGAATCTCAGCTCATTAAACACAAACAATGCAAGCAATTCAGTATCTCAACTCATTAAGAACAGAAGAACATAAGAACTAGGAGCAGGAGTAGGCCATCTGGCCCCTCGAGCCTGCTCCGCCATTCAATGAGATCACGGCAGATCTTCTGTGGACTCAGCTCCACTTTCTGGCCCGAAGACCATAACCCTTAATCCCTTTATTTTCAAAAAACTATCTATCTTTATCTTAAAAACATTTAATGAAGGAGCCTTTACTACTTCACTGGACAAGGAATTCCATAGATTCACAACACTTTGGGTGAAGAAGTTCCTCCTAAACTTAGTCCTAAATCTACTTCCCCTTATTTTGAGGCTATGCCCCGAGTTCTGCTTTCACCCGCCAGTGGAAACAACCTGCCCGCATCTATCCTATCTATTCCCTTCATAATTTTATATTTTTCTATAAGATCCCCCCTCATCCTTTTAATGTTACTATTTGGTGGCCTATAGACTACTCCTATCAGTGACTTTTTCACCTTACTATTCCTGATTTCCACCCAAATGGATTCAACCTTATACTCTATAGCACCGATGTCATCCTTAAATAACAGAGCTACACAACCTCCCTTACCATTCACACTGTCCTTCCGAATATTTTGATACCCTTGGATATTTAACTCCCAGTCGTGACTATCCTTTAACCATGTTTCAGTAATGGCCACTAAATCATAGTCATTCACGGTGATTTGCACCATCAACTCATTTACCTTATTCCAAATACTACGAGCATTCAGGTAAAGTACACTTATGTTGTCTTTTTTACCTTGGTTTTGAATCTTAACACCTCGATCAGTAACCTCTCCTAAGTTATATTTCCTCTTAACTTTTCTCCTAATTTTCCTTGTCGTTGAACCCATATCTTCATGTAACAACCTGCCGCGTCGCTTACCATTAATGTTTTTACTTCCAGTTTTATTCCTTTTTGTATTACTGGGCCTATTCACTGAGCTCCCCTCAGTCACTGTACCTTGTACTGTTGCCCTTTTTGATTTTTGACTGTGCCTTCTCTGCTTACACTTTCCCCTTTACTTCCCTTTGCTTCTGTCCCTGTTTTGCTACCTTCCAACTTCCTGTATCAGTTCCCATCCTCCTGCTACATTAGTTTAAACCCTCCACAACAGCTCTAGCAAACACCCCCCCCCCCCCCCAGGACATCGGTTCCAGTCCTGCCCAGGTGCAGACCGTCCGGTTTGTAATGGTCCCACCTTCCCGAGAACCGGTTCCAATGCTCCAGGAATTTGAATCCCTCCCTATTGCACCATCTCTCAAGCCACACATTCATCCTATCTATCCTGACATTCCTAATCTGACAAGCTCGTGGCACTGGTAGCAATCCTGAGATTACTACCTTTGAGGTCCTACTTTTTAGTTTAACTCCTAACTCCTTGAATTCAGCTTGTAGGACCTCGTCCCGTTTTTTACCAATATCGTTGGTGCCTATGTGCACCACGACAGCTGGCTGTTCACCCCCCCCCCCCCAGAATGTCCTGCAGCCGCTCCGAGACATCCTTGACCCTTGCTTCAGGGAGGCAACATACCATCCTGGAGTCTCGATTGCATCCGCAGAACCACCTGTCTATTCCCCTTACGATTGAGTCCTCTATCACTATAGCCCTGCCATTTTTCTTCCTGCCCTGCTGTGCAGTAGAGCCAGCCACGGTGCCATGAACCTTGCTGCTGCCTTCCCCTGGTGAGCCATCTCCCCCAACAGTATCCAAAGCAGTATATCTGTTTTGCAGGGTGATGACCGCAGGGGACACCTGCACTGCCTTTCTACTCTTGCTCTGTCTTTTGGTCACCCATTTGCTATCTCCCTCAGTAACTTTCACCTGCGGTGTAACTGACTTGCTAAACGTGCTATCCACGACGTCCTCAGCATCGCGGATCCTCCAAAGTGAGTCCATCCGCAGCTCCAGAGCCGTCAAGCGGTCTAACAGGAGCTGCAACTGAACACACTTCTTGCACGTGAAGGAGCCAGGGACAGTGGATGTGTCCCTGAGCTCCCACATCGCACACGAGGAGCATGACACGTGTCTGGGATCTCCTGCCATGTCTTAAACCTTAGGTAAACTTATACAACTACAATTTCAAAACATGAAAGAAAAAATAAATAAATTACACAGTGAAAAGAAAAACTACTTACCAGTCAGTTACCAGGGTTAAAAAGCACCTTCTCCCCCCAAACTTCAAATTCCCACCTAGCTTCAAATTCCCAAACTCACTCTTGGTTGCGCCTCACTCTGGCTGTGTCTTCTCTGGCTCACTGGGAGAACTCCCCCAGGGTCTCAGATGCTCTCTGGTTCTCTCCCTGCAGATTAAAAGTTACAGGCCAGAAGAAAGAGAGAGAACAAAACAGTAGAGAAAAAGCATCTTCTCCCACTCTGCAGCGAATTACCTCACTGCAACAAATTACCAAGTTCCAACTTCCCACTCTGGATGTGCCTCACTCCAGCTGTGTCTCCTTGACTTGTGCAAAGATTACTGAGTGCGCTTTCTGTCTGTCTTTTATACAGACCTCAGCTAACCAGGGTGACTTACACTACTTAAGCTTCAAAGAGAAGAATACAATGTGCACCTTTGTGTCCCTAAACAGGCCTCAGTTGACTGACAGATAACTGCCTCTCAGCAATTAGGATGGGGGCAGCTTCAGCCAATCAGACACTAATCTACACACTGCACTTTTAACTGAAAAACAGCAGAATTAGACTTACCACTTACCTTTCCTGATTACCTCACTGCACCAAATTACCAAGTTCCAACTTCCCACTCTGGATATGCCTCACTCCGGCTGTGTCTCCACGACTTGCGCAAAGCACCAACAATACCAACAATTCAGAATCCCAAGCAGTCAGCATGTCAACTCATTAAACATAAACAATGCCAACAATTCAGAATCTCAATTTATTAAACACAATCAGTGCCAACAATTCAGAACTTCAACTCATTAAGCACAAATGATGCCAACAACTCAGAATCTCAACTCATTGAACACGAACACTGTCAACAATTGAGAACCTCAACTCATTGAACACGAACAATGCCAACAATTCAAAATCCCAGCTCATTAAACAATAAACAATGCCAACAATTCAGAATCTCAGCTCATTAAACATAAACAATGCCAACAATTCAGAATCCCAGCTCATTAAACACAAACAATGCCAACAATTCAAAATCCAAGCTCATGAAACACAAACAACGCCAACAATTCAGAATATCAATTCATTAAACATAAACAATGCCAACAATTCAGAATCTTAACTCGTTAAACACAAACAATGCCAACAATTCATAATCTCAACTCATTTAAACACAAACTATGCCATACATTCTGAATCCCAACATATTAAACACAAACTATGTCACCCAGTCAGAATCCCAGTTCAATAAACACAAACAACACCAATCAGAAACCCACGTTAGCACAGTAGGTAGCACTGTTGCTTCACAGCGCCAGGGACCCGGATTTGATTCCCAGCTTGGGGTTACTGTCTGTGCAGAGTCTGCATGGTCTCCCCGTGTCTGCGTGGGTTTCCTCTGAGTGCTCCGGTTTTCTCCCACAAGATCCGAAAGACATGCTTGTTCGGTGAATTGAACATTCTAAATTCTCCCTCAGTGTATGCGAAAAGGTGCCGTAGTATGGTGACTCGGGGCTTTTCAGTAACTTCATGCAGTGTTAATGTAAGCCTACTAGTTACTCGACACTAGTAAAGATTATTATTGCAAACGGAAACAATACCAACCATTCAGCATCCCAACTCATTCAATACAAACAATGCCAATCATTCAGAATCTTATTTCATTAAACACAATCAATGCCAACCGATGTTGGCACGGTGACACAGTGGTTAGCACTGCTGACTCACAGCTCCAGGGTCCCAGGTTAAATTCTGCCCTCTGATGACTGTGTTCAGTTTGCACTTTCTTCCCGTATCTGCGTGAGTTTCCTATGGGTGCTCCAGTTTCCTCCCACAGTCCAAAGATGTGGTTAGCTGGATTGGCCATGCTAAATTGCCCTTAGTGAACAAAGGTTAGTTGAGGTTACTGGGATAGGGTGGATGCTTAGGCTTAAATAGGGTGCTCTTTCCAAGGGCCGGTGCAGACTCGATGGGCCGAATGGCCTCCTTCTGCACTGTAAATTCTATGATGATTCATTGGCAATGGAATCACGTTTTTGAAAAGGAGTACTAAAGGACACCCACCTGATGTCCCGCTGGGGAGACACCTGGGAGGTCGCTGCATTTGACTTCAATCTCATTCATGAGATTGAAATGAATGCAAAGAGATGAATGGTTAATGAGATTCTTGCCATTTTGACATGAGATCAAGAACACGCTATCATGAACGGGTCGGATGAATTGCAAAATGGTTCATGTCCGACGCATATCTCAATTTTTCCCTCTCCCGCTATGCACCTGACATGCCCAGTACCATGCCAGGTGCAACATGGTGGCTGAATCGTGTCCCTGGAGTGCACAAACAAAGAAGTTGTGAGAAACCTGTATAACATACTTGCTCAGTCTCAACTGGAGTATTGTGTCTTGTCTGGGCACCTTACTTCAGGAAGGGAGTGAAGCTTTTGAAGACCGAGCAGAAATGGAGAGGATGAAGAATGATTCCAGGGATAAGGAACTTCACTTGCATGGATGGATTGGGGAAACAGGCTACTCTGCTCAGAGCAGAGAAGGTTGAGAGGAAATTTGATAGAGCTATTCAAAATCAGGAGGAGTCTGGACAGGGGAGAATTATTTTCCCATTGGAGGAAGAATCAGGAGTCAAGGTTCACCAATTTAAGATGATTGGCAAAAGAAGCCATGACAATTTAGGAAAATCTTTGGGATCTGGAATGCGTTGCCTGAAAGTGTGTTGGCAGCAGGTTCAATCGTGGCTTTCAAAAGAGAATTGGCTAATTATCTGAAGAGAAAATGAATGCAGTTGTCATAAAAATGTGGGGGGAGTGGGGCTAGGTGAGTTGTTCTTGCAGAGAACCGATATAGGCTTGACCGACGACTGACCTCCTTCTCTGCTATAATATTACTTACTAGATTATTGGGAACACTGCGATTCGGGAGCACTCACCTCCACAATTCAAATTGTTTAATCAGCTCTCCTGTTGAGCCTCATCACTTGTGTTAATGTAGCACAATTTGTATCGCATTAAATTTTACAAAGTGCAATTTTAATAGAAAATGTATGTTTCTAATAATAACAGTTTAAAATAGGGAGTATGACCCTAACATCTGGATAAAGTATTCGCATTCTATTAATTATTCTATTATTAGACCTAGATAATTAAAACCTGATTAGAATCAGACATTTTTACATCTTTTCTAATCACCAGACCTGCAATCATATCTGTGGAGAATTCCGTTTTCAGAATCTGTTTCCCCCAATAGTTCTGAAGTTCACATGCTGACATTGAGCTGAGAAAAGTTGTCTCTCAATACTGTTTTCGTTTTATTTAATTGCTGTCATTTACAGATGGATTTAACCCTGCGCGCAATGTGAAATGGTTTACACACAAATATAATGAGGGCTTTGCACGTAGCTCTTCAGATGAGCTCTCATTATATTTACGTTAACTTCTCCACATTGTATGACCCTGAGAGATGTTTTTCGTTTTTTCTTCAATATTGGATGAGATAAAGTTGGTAAACAACCTTTCAGGTACAGGTAGAAAGGGAAGATCATTGTACTCTTGCTGGCAGTTCAGGTAATTAAGAGAGCGAACATTAGACTGGGGGAGTAATTGACTGGAAGAGTGTATTGGGTCGTAATGCCCGTGTTCCTGAGAGCTGTGTTTGGGGGGGGGGGGGGGGGGGTACCACAAAGAGACCCCCTACCCCCTGGAATTTCTCAGGTAAGGTTTACATAGAAACATACATAGAAAATAGAAGCAGGAGGAGCCATTCGGCCCTTCAAGCCGACTCTGTCATTCATTATGGTCATGGCTGATCATCAGGTTCAATGCTCTGATTCTGCCTTCTTGAAATTACGCAATGCTCTGGCCACAATTACTTTTTGTGGTAGCGAATCCCACTGATTCACCATTCCCTGGGTGAAGAAATGCCTCCTCATCTCAGTCTTAAAATGTTCATTCCTTATCCTCAAACTATGACCCCAAGTTCTGGATTCCCCCACCATCAGGAACATTCTTTCTGAATTTACCCTGTCTAATCCTATTAGAATTTTATCAGTTTCTATGTGATCCCCCTTAACTCTCCTAAACTGTAATGAATATAATCCTCACTGATTTAGTCTCATCTCATGTGACAGTCCCACCATCCCAGAGATCAACCTGGTAAACTTTCGCTGACTCCCTTCATCGCAAGAAAATCCTTCCTCAGATAAGAACACCAAACTGTACACAATGCCCGAAACAATTGTATCCATGATGTGGAGATGCCGGCGTTGGACTGGGGTGAGCACAATAAGAAGTCTTAGAACACCAGGTTAAAGTCCAACAGGTTTGCTTCAAATCACTAGCATTTGGAACACTGCTCCTTCCTCAGGTGAATGAATAGGTATGTTCCAGAAACATATATATAAACAAATTCAAAGATGCAAGACGATGCCTTGAATGCAAGAGCATTTGCAGGTGAGTCTTTACAGATCCAGAGAGAGGGGTAACCCCAGGTTAAAGAGGTGTGAATTGTCTAAAGCCAGGACAGTTGGTAGGATTTCACAAACCCAGGCCAGATGGTGGGGGGTGAATGTAATGCAACATGAATCCCAGGTCCCGGTTGAGGCCGCACTCATGTGTGCGGAGCTTGGCTATAAGTTTCTGCTCGGCGATTCTGCGTTGTCGCGCGTCCTGAAGGCCTTGGAGAACGCTTCCCCGGAGATCAGAGGCTGAATGTCCTTGACTGTTGAAGTGTTCCCCGACTGGAAGGGAACATTCCTGCCTGGTGATTGTCGCGTGATGTCCGTTCATCCATTGTCGCAGCATCTGCAGGAAATCCTTTCCTGCAGCGTATGAGGTAGACAATGTTGGCCGAGTCGCACGAGTATGTACCGCGTACCTGGTGGGTGGTGTTCTCACGTGTAATGGTGGTACCATGTTGATGATCTGGCATGTCTTGCAGAGATTGCCATGGCAGGGTTGTGTGGTGTTGTGGTCGCTGTTCTGAAGGCCAGGTAGTTTATTGCAAACAATGATTTGTTTGAGGTTGCACGGTTGTTCACAATACTACGCCACCTATATGCACACCAAGAACAGGACGCTTGAGAAACTCAGCTTCACCACCAGCAGCAACCAAGCCTCCCCCGATACAACAGTAGAAAACAATACAGGGAAATCTATTGTCAACTTGTCGGTCTACACCCTTCAACCCGACGAAATCGAAGTCCTCAGCAATTTCTACACCACCACCAAAATGGACCCCATCAGTCTCGCGGCAGGCACAGAGGAATTCGTCAGGCAAATGAGGCTCTGGGAGTTCTTCCACAGATCACAAGAGGCCGACAGCGAACCCGGTGAGACAACCAATGAACCAGAACAGCAGACCTAGAGATCTGCGGTGCGGCAACTGAAGAGGAAAGAGTCGAATTGGATCCCTCTGGAAGGCCGCGGCCCGAGCCTCGACATGTATTCTCAAGCCGTCAGGAGTCTCGAGAATGCCAGATTCATCAGTCGCATTCACAAGACAGCCCCGAACGTCACCCAAGCACAACGCAACACCATCTCAAGACCAACCGCAATATCGTCATCAAACCAGCAGACAAAGGAGGGGTCACCATCATACTGAATAGAACGTGCTACTGCAAAGAAGTATACCGACAACTCAACAACCAGGAACACGACAGGCAATTACCGGCAGATCCGACCAAGGAACACCCCCGTCAACTCAACAGACTGATCAAGACCTTGGATCCAGACCTTCAGAGTACTCTATGTGCTCTCATCCCATGTCCTCATGTTGGAGATCTCTACTGCCTCCCGAAAATGCACAAGGCCAACACACCAGGCCGTCCAATTGTATCAGGCAACAGGACCCTGTGTGAGAATCTCTCTGGATACATCGAGAGCATCTTGAAACCCATCGTACAAGGAAGGCCCAGCTTCTGTTGCGATACGATGGACTCCTTACAGAAACACAGCACCCATAGACCAGTTGAACCAGGAACATTCCTCGGCACAATGGACGTCTTGGCACTCTACACCAGCATCCCCTATGACGGCGGCATTGCTGCAACAACCTCAGTACTCAACACCGACAACTACCAATCT
The DNA here is from genome assembly GCF_902713615.1 of Scyliorhinus canicula. Lineage (NCBI taxonomy): Eukaryota > Metazoa > Chordata > Chondrichthyes > Carcharhiniformes > Scyliorhinidae > Scyliorhinus > Scyliorhinus canicula. The sequence continues at coordinate 148,453,021 of NC_052155.1, forward strand.
GCAGACGCAATTCTGCAACTCATCCGCTTCATTCTGGATCATGTCTTTCTCAATATGCCAACATCTTCATGCACAAGTTTGAACAAGACCTCCTCACCGCACAGGACCTTCAAGCCTTGTTTTACACCAGATACATCAATTACATTTTTTTCCTTTGGACCCACGGTGAAGAATCACTAACGACTACACAATGGCATCAATAATTTCCATCCCACCATCAGACTCTGCATGGACTACTCTCCAAAATCTGTTGCATTCTTGCACTCACTCATCTCCATCAAGGACGGTCACCTCAGCACTTCGCTTTACCGCAAGCCCATGGATAACCTCACGATGCTCCACTTCTCCAGCTTCCACCCTCAACACATTAAAGAAGGCATCCCCTATGGACAAGCCCTCTGTATACACAGAATCTGCTTGGACGAGGAGGAGCGTAACAGACATCTACAGACGCTGAAAGATGCCACCATACCAACGGGATATGGCGCTTGATTTATCGATCAAAAGTTTCAACATGCCACAGCAAAAAACCCCACCGACCTCCTCAAACACGGGACACAACCGGCAGAGTATCCTTCGTCGTCCAGTACTTCCCCGGAGTGGAGGAATGACGACATCTTCTTCGCAGACTGCAACACGTCATCGATGAAGATGAACATCTTGCCACGGTCATCCCCGCACCCCACTCCTTGCCTTCACACAACCGCGCAACCTCAAACAAACCATTGTTTGCAATAAACTGCCTGGCCTTCAGAACAGCGACTACGACACCACACAACCCTGCCATGGCAATCTCGGCAAGACGTGCCAGATCATCGACATGGGTACCACCATTACACGTGAGAACACCACCCACCAGGTACACGGTACATACTCGTGCGACTTGGCCAATGTTGTCTACCTCATACGCTGCAGGAAAGGAAAGAAGCGCGGTAAATTGGCGAGACCATGCAGACGCTGTGATAACAGATGAATGGACATCACGCGATGATCGCCAAGCAGGAATGTTCCCTTCCAGTCGGGGAACACTTCAGCAGTCAAGGGCATTCAGCCTCTAATCTCCGGGTAAGCGTTCTACAAGGCGGCCTTCAGGACGCACGACAATGCAGAATCGGCGAAAGGAAACTTAGAGCCAAGTTCTGCCCACATGAGTACGGCCTCAACCGGGACCTTGGATTCATGTCGCATTACATTCGCCCCCCCACCATCTGGCCTGGGCTTGTGAAATCCTACCAACTGTCCTGGCTTGAGACAATTCACACCGCTTTAACCTGGGTTACCCCTCTCTCTGCATCTTTAAAGACTTAATTACCTGCAAAAGCTCGCATTCAAAGTATCGTCTTGCATCTTTGACTTTGTCTTTATATATTTTTCTGGAATCCAGTCTTCATTCACCTGAGGAAGGAGCAGTGTTGCAAAAGCTAGTGATTGAAACAAATATGTTGGACTTTAACCTGGTGTTGTAAGACTTGTTACTATTCAATTGTAGTAAAACATCCTTTATCCTATACTCAAATCCTTTCTCTATGAAAGCCAACAGACTATTTGCTTTTTTACTGCCTGCTGTACCTGCGTGCTTACTTTCAATGACTGATGCACGAGGACACCAAGGTCTCGCTGAGTATCCACCTCTCTCAATTTACACCCATTCAAATAATCTGCCTTCATATTTTTGCTACTAAAGTCGATAACCTCAGGGAAGCACGGTGGCACAGTGGGTTAGCCCTGTTGCCTCACGGCGCCAAGGTCCCAGGTTCGATCCCGGCTCTGGGTCACTGTCCGAGTGGAGTTTGCACATTCTCCCTGTGTTTGCGTGGGTTTCACCCCCACAACCCAAAGAAGTGCAGGCTAGGTGGTTTGGCCATGCTAAATTGCCACTTAATTGGAAAAAATGAATTGGATACTCTAAATTTATTTTTAAAAAGTGGATAACCTCCCATTTATCCACGTTATCCTGCCATGCATATGCTCATTCACTCAGCCTGTCCAAATCCCGCTGAAGAATCTCTGCACCCTCCCCGCAGCTCACCTTCCCACCCAAATTTGTATCATCTGCAAATTTGGAAATACTATATTTAGTTCCCTGGTCTGAAAGATTAATATATAATGTGAACAGTTGGGGTCCTAACACAGATCCCTGTGGCCCCCCTTTAGTTGTGATCCTACCCCCGGTAACTCAGTGGGCCCTACCACCCCCTTCTCTGCAGGGCACAGGTCCTGTCAATGTGCAGCTGCATTTTGATGTCATCTTTTCTGGTCAATGGCAATCAGAGGTACAGCCAACTCCACTGTTCCCTGATTGTCACACTCCAAAAACTGAAAGGGATGAAACAGAATTGTGACCCGCAGAACCCGCGTGAGAACTGAGGGCACATGCATACATTGATTGGCCCTATATACTGACATCCTGAAATGGGGGAATGCTGCCACTACTTGCCAGCTCAGCGCTGCCTGCTGGGATCTGTAGACTATTTCCCTTATATTGGGGACTAAACCTGTATCACCAGTCTCTTATCGCGAGGTGGAGTGTTCCTTAGTTTTGCACAATGTTGGCATTGCCCAACTTTCGCTTCAATTTCAGCATCTAATCCTGGCCAAAAAAAATAACTGTGTGCCAATTCCTTCATCCTTACCATACCAGGATGTCACTCATGCAATTCGCCAAGGATGCTACTACATAAGCACGGAGGAAAGATCTCATGGATTCCACACAATAGAACTTCATTATCTCCTGTCAACTCGAGTCTCTATGTGATATAGGGCTTGAGATCTGTATTTTTCCGTTGGACATCTAACAGCATTCCTTTTTGGACCAAACCCATTACCTTCCCCATCGCTGAATGGGTTATTGTATATCTTTGAACTTGAAATGAAGTCACATGTACACTATCCACGAGCGAGAAATACAAAATATGGACAAAATGTTCTTCTTGGTATTCTCTCTGCTGAATAATAATAAGAACCTTTTATTGTCACAATTATGAAGTTACTGTGAAAAGCCCCTAGTTGCCACATTCCAGCGCCTGTTCAGGTAAGCTGGTACGGGAATTGAACCCGCGCTGCTGACCTTGTTCTGCATCACAAACCAGCTGATAGCCCACTGAGCTAAACCAGCCAAAACCGACATTTTGAAAAAATATCAGAAGGTTCCACCCATTGAATCTGTGATGTCAGAGACAGCACAAAGGGCTAAACAGCTGGCTTGTAAAGCAGAACAAGGCCAGCAGCGCCGGTTCACTTCCTGTACCGGCCTCCCCGAACAGGCGCCGGAATGTGGTGACTAGGGGCTTTTCACAGTAACTTCATTGAAGCCTACTTGTGACAATAAGGAATTTTCATTTAATTTCATTACTTGGGAGGAGGTGGATTGGTATGTAAATATGAATGTAAAATATCTGGACGAAGACTTGAGGTGGAGGGGGGAGATGGAGTATTAGGGTTTGTAAAGATTAATGAGTGGGAATATGTAACTATCACCTCCCATAATGACATTGCAGGAGAACACATGACTAGAGAGGCGAGAGAGGAAGTTCATAGTTTCAGCAGTGTAACACCGAGTCACGGAGAGCTGCACACAGTTTGGTTTCACAAAATAAACCAGTTGTTGTTTGAACATACCAATGTTTCGGTAATCATTCTAAAGCTATACTAATTATCATACAACATTTGTTCTGTAGCTGCGGCCTGGGTTACTCCAATGGTCCTGGAACTCTGGTAGTCCTTTTTCCTGCAGGTTCCCTGGGGTGCTACTGTGGACAAGAGCTGCTGGCCTCTGATTGGCCAGCAGCTGTTGGTGGTCGAGGCGTTCTGCTCGCAGGGTCTTGATTCCAAGGGAATGCCTGACAGTGGCCTCGCTACTGCCTGATTAGCTTGTTGTCCAGTGGCCCTTCCTGAAAAATCTCAGTGTGGGTCTCTGAAGAAGGATCCCAAAAGCTTCTGCAAGATTCCACCCACAAAGATTCAGGATTTTTTGTAAGACTTGTTTTAACAGGATGAGGCTGAGACTGAAAATGGCAAACTGGTCAAAATTCTTATAAGGTGAAGCTAGCGATGAGGGCCTGGTTAGCTCAGTTGACCAGACGAGCGGAGTTTGGTTCAGATTGATGTCAACAGTGTGTGTTTGCTTCTTATTGCGGCTGAGGTAGACTTGGGGTCTGCCTCTAGGCTCTGCCCATGAGATTGGAAGGCAATGTCAAACCACCACTGACAAAACCAGCTCAGGTTGAAGCAGCAGCAGAGAATGAGGAAGGACCTGCCTTCAGGCAGAGAACACATGAATGAATGAAAAGTAGGAACAAACAGTGGGAGGTTGTTCAAAAATGAATTCAGCTCAATTTAGGACAGGTTTATGCCCCCAAGCACCAAGAGCTCTACTTACCAAATAAAGCAGCCAGGACCAACAAGATAGTTGAGAGATAACAAAAACTCCAGGAAAGAATATAGAGGAGTAGAAAGAATAGTATAGATCTAGAAAGACATATAAAGACAGCAAAGGAAGGCAGCAGAGATAGTAAGAGCTTCACAAAGGGAATGTGAAAAGTTACACACAAATTATTTTTACAATTCTGTTTGCAGAAAAATGGCAGAGAAGGGTTACATGGTTTCCTTGAAAACAAATAAAATCATCGTGATCTACAACACAGAAAAGGCCCGTCAGCCCATCGCATCTGTGCCCATTAAAAACAGCCACCTAACTATTCTAATTCCACTTTCCAGCACTTGGTATCGCAAGTGCACATCGGAATACTTCTTAAATGTTATGAGGGTCTCTGCCTCCACCACCCTTTCAGACAGTGAGTTCCAGACTCCCACCACCCTCCAGGGAAAAGGTTTTTCCTGACATCCCCTCTAAACCTCCTGCCCCTTACCTTAAATCTATACCCACTGGTCATTGATCTCTCCACTAAGGGGAAACGTTTCTTCCTGTCTCCTCTATCTATCTAATTAGCCCTGGGGATAATTCTGAAAGTGAAATAAGAAAATGACAGGCTTTCTGAATAATGACTTTGTGTCAGTTGAGGAGAGGGTAATTAGAAACATCCTGACCAGCGACCCTGTCAATCTTCCTCAGAATCTTATATGTTTCATAAGATCACCTCTCATTCTTCTCTACTCCAAGGAGCATAAACCCACCCGGCTTAATCTTTCCTCATAAAATAAATTAATCCCAGGAATCAGCCCAGTGAATCTACTCTGAACTGCTTCCCATGCAGGTAAATCCCTCACGGAGACCAAAGATGTACACAGTACTCTTGGTGTGGTCTCACCATTGCTCTGTATAGTTAGCAAGACCTCACTACCTTTACACTCCTTCAACTAAAGACCAATATTCCTTCATTCCAACATTTGCCTTCCTAATTGCTTGCTGCATCTGTATGCTAACTTGTGAATCATGATGTGGAGATGCCGGCGTTGGACTGGGGTGAGCACAGTAAGAAGTCTTACAACACCAGGTTAAAGTCCAACAGGTTTGTTTCAAACACGAGCTTTCGGAGCGCAGCTCCTTCTTCAGGTGACTGGAGAGGTATGATCCAGAAACAACATGGACACAGAGATCCCTTCGTACCACAGCATTTTGCAGTCTCTCTCCATTTAAATAATATTCTGCTTTCCTATTGTCTCAACCAAAGTGGACAACCTCATGTATTCCCATGTTATACACCATTTTCCAAACTTTAATTTAACCTATCCATATCCCTTTGTATTTGCAGCTCCTGCATTTACAGGCCAGTCAGTTTAACATCAGTGGTGGGTGAATTAATCGGAATAGAATTAGCAGTCGCATGGAAAAATGTGGATTGATTAGGAAGAATCAGCATGAACTAACTTGCTGAAGTGTATTGAGGAGGTAACAGAAAGGGTCGATGAAGGTAATGCTGTTGATGTGGTGGATATGGACTTTCAGAAGGCATTTGATACAGTGCCTTGCAACAGACTTGTGAGAAAAATTATTGTTCACAGAATGCACAGGAGATTAGCAACATGGATACAAAATTGACTGAATAGGAAACTGAGAGTAACGGTCAATGGATATTTTTGGGCCTGGTGTTCCCCAGGAGTCGGTATTGGGAACCGTGCTTTTCCTGATATACGTCAATAATCGAGATCATGATGTGCAGGGGACAATTTCAAAGTTTATGGATGATACAAAACTTGAAAGTATTGAAAGCTGTGAAAAGGACAGCATAGAATTTCATAAGGACATGTTAAGTTAGTGGAGTGGGCAGATAGGTGGCAGATGAAGTTCAATACGGAGAACTTTGAGGTGGGGCATTTTGGCAAGCAGGACATGAAGAGACAATTTAAATAAGGGGTACAATTCTAAAAGGGGTGCAGGAGGGGAGGGACCTGTGTGTATATGTGCACAGATCACTGAAGGCGTCAGACAGGTGCAGAGGGCAGTTAATAAAGCATATAGTACTCTGAGGTTATTCAGGAAGACCCCACCTTCTCAACCTGTGTGGTAATCCTCAGTTTAAATCACCACCAGTTAGCTCGCCCCCTCAAAGGAAAAGCAGTCTACCGTCATCTGGAACTAAGGTGACTTTACCTTTACCTTACTTTGGGCTCTATTAATATGACCATGGAGCATAGGACCTGAACTTATACAACACAGATGTTAGACCTCAAGGCAATATTCTGTACATTGTGGATTTCACACTACAGAAACAATGTGAACACATTGGAGAGAGTGCAGAACAGGTTTACATGAATGGTTCAGTTAGGAGGGTGCATTTGAGATATTTGGACTGTTCTCCTTGGAGGGAAGAAGGATGAGAGGATAATTGATAGAGATGTTTGAAATCATGGGGCGACTGGACAGAGTACACAGGGAGAAACTGTTCCCCCTCGAAGGATCAAGGATAAGAGCACAGATTCAAGGTGTTTTGCAAAAGATGCAAATGGTATGTGAAGAAACTCTTTTTCACAGTGAGTGATTTGGGTCTGGAATAAACTCCCTGAAAGTATGGTTGAGACAGCTTCACAGCCTTTTGGATTTTTCTATTTGAATTAAAGGTATGGGCAGCTTGCAGGCTGCTTGCCTTAAAGTGATATGGCCATTAATCATCCATGGATCAAAATGTAATGGCAAAATTAAAAGAAAGAGGAAATAAGGGAGCAAACAGGAAGGCCCTTATGTATAATGTTGGAATATTAATAGTAAACCTAGCTTAATGAATGCTGTTTTGAATATGAGTCAAAAGAGTGAGTTGAGCATAACCCAACCATGTTGAAACCAATCTTATCAAATTGTAGCTACAAAAACCTTTTAAACTTTTTTGAATTAGCCCTGACTTACTGACAATCTCATGGTGAAGGTTAATATTGTGTTAAATATGTAAGTAGGCTATATTTACTTGAGTAAATCTTTCCAATGTCCAATTTCGCATAAGCACTAGCATCATGACCTTTAAATCAACTATGTTTAAAGGTAATGCACATTAGCTTTTCTCCTTCCCAACTGCAACGCATTCCTATTTGTATTAGCACAAATCACATTGTCGTCCCTGTTCTGATTGAAAACTAGGTTGCTACACTAGGGATGACAACAGGTTGTCTTCATGACCCACAGTGGAGTTAAGAAAATAGCAAATTATTTTTAGTTCAAAGATATGGAACCAAGGTCGCACACATTCAGATCGCTTATTCAAAGAAAAACTTTTCCAAAATGAATAAGCTTGTGGAAACGGATACTGAAGCAATCACTTGTAGCTCGAGCAAATTCGACATATTGGTTGGATAGTACAAGAAAGAAAAACTGAACAATCAAACAGCAATAGGGCAGCACGGTGACACAGTGGTTAGCACTGTTGCCTATGGTGTCGAGGACCCGGATCTGATCCTGGCCCCGGGTCACTGTCCGCGTAGAGTTTGTACATTTCCCCGTGTCCACGTGGGTCTCACCCCCGCAGCCCAAAGATGTGCAGGGTAATGCTAAATTGCTCCTTAATCGGATAGAAAGAATTGGGTCCTCTAAATTTATAAAATAAAATAATCAAACAGCAAAAGTATCGACAGAGCTCTGTGATATCAGAATGTATTATACATTAAATCCTTGAGGATGCAGAAAAAAAATCATATGACACAATTTGAATAATTGGGAATTTTCCTGACGCCCGTCCCCCCTCCTTACTGTTTACTGAGGGAGTGGTGAGAGTGTGGAACTTGATGCTGCATCAAATAACATAGATGCATATAAGGGGAAGATAGACAGGCATCTAAAACCAGAAGGAATAGGATATGATGTGGTGGAATCAATTATGTGGGAGGTGATCTTGGGGGAACCATATCCACCAACATTGATCTATTGAGCTGAATGGTATTTGTGTATACTAAAATACTAAGAAAATCTATATAATCTATATCACCCGAACAAATTAACCTGATTTTAACTCGTGGAGGAATTTGGGTCGGCAGGGCCCAAACTGAGCAACAATCCACCTGACCTCAGTTGCAAATTAAGAGGATTTTTAACTCCCAAGATGTACCTTCATGCCTTTGGTCAGTTGTCCTGACTTCTGGAAGCAGCAGCAAGACCTGCAGACAAGAGGGTAATAGCAGGTGATGGGAAGCTGTCGTTCAATGGTCAAGGACAGCTGGAACGCTCTCAGATAAATTGGCAAATGGGTTTCAGGAAGGTCACATGCCTGGGGAATGGGGCAACCATGGGGCTAGTAGGGACCTTCATGCCCAGAGAAGCACATCCTACTTAATCCCATGAGGAAAACAAGATCAAACTAAACAAATATTGGGCCTCTTCTGGCCTCGACTGTTCCTCTTAACGTTACCCAGCAGGAAAAACGTAACCAACCAGACCACTGGTTAAAGTAGAAGTCAGGCACTGACAATGTCACTGAAGACTCAGCTGCATTTTTGTCGAAGGTCCCTACAATTTTCTGTTCACTTCAAGATAAATTGAAGACTGCAGGACAGAAACAGAACATCAGTGAGTAAGCCACCGCACTGATTTAAACTATACACCTGCCCAGTTTCCACTGGATATATCAGACTAAAATTGGCCTGATTAATTGCTCATTTATCTAATTTCTGTTTGTGAGATCTTGCTCTGTGAACCTAATACTTTTGTTTGATCATAAAACAGTGATAAAACAGAAATAGCTCATGTGAAGTAATTTCTCACAGATATGATAAGGAAGTAGGCAAGTATAAGTTTCTGCTTGCTTTCAATTTATTACTGAGTGGTGGTGGTGGTAGCCCAGTTGATCACTCATGGATGTGGTCTGTCCTCCTCATGATCCCAGATAAAGTTAAGAGGAACAGATGGCCATAGCTCCCATCTGGAACAGGCATGAGTCTTGTACATATCTGTGAAAATCAAGCCTGATTAATGCAGTTAGGGCCCTAACACCATTATCCCCCACCATCCCACCCCTGAACCTGCTCCTGCTCATCAATCACATGTGGTGTAAGTGGTGAGGTGGCTAGTTCCTGATTCAAGGAATTCTCAGGTAAAGCTGGATGGGAACTTCTGGTGATAATTTTGTGGCAATCACCTGTTGGTTTTACACCTTTAAGATTTTGAACCAATATGCATTTACTGTCGTAGTTTTTGCTCACATGTTCACCACACTAAAGTCCTGTTTCCACATCTTGCTGATGCGAAATGCAGCTCACCTCCACATTATGCTGCCGTTTCCCACCTTCACACTGGTGAGCTTCTTCCTGTGTAGCACATTTTTAATCACCGCTCCACAGACAGGACCTCAATCGCTTGGATCCCACATGATTCCTCCAGTCGAGGAAATACCTCACCCAGTTAACAACATATTCCCCCCCCCCCCCCCCCCAAACGCCACACACACACACAATATCAAGATGCTATCTATTGAATATGTCAAATGAACTAAGGCTGGAATTTTCCAGTTCCAGCCGCATTGGGTCCCGTCGCAGGTGCAGAAAACCAGATAAAGTCCATTGACTTGCAGTAGGAATTTCCAGACTGGAAAATCCCAGCCTAAATAACTGATAAATAATGAAAGCATGAATAAACTCATGACTGCAGTTCATTCAACATACACTCCTTTGCCATTGCTATGACTACTCAACAACCCTATTATCATGGTGTCATATGTCTGGTAAAAGAAAACTAAGTGCACCGTTGGTCCATTCTTGTCTGGACATTTCTATGTTCTTCTGTACCTGGCAATGTGGCATCAAGCAGCCTCAATATTCAAGTCAATAGGAATCAGGAGGAAAACCTTTTACTGGTTGGAGTCACACTTAGCTCAAAGGACGATGGTTGTGGTTGGAGGTCAACCATCTCAGCTCCAGGACATCACTGTAGGAGTTCCTCAGGGTGCATACATCACGGATATGCACTGATAATTGCCCAGTGCTGAACACCATTCATGACTCCTCAGATATTGAAGTAGGTGGTGTCCTCATGCAAAAAGACCCGGACAACATTCAGGCCTCCGAGGATAAATACAAGTAACCCTCATGCCACATAATTATCGGGTAATGACCATCTCCAAGAGAGAATCTAATGATCTCCTCATGATCTTTAATACCACTCCATTACCATCATCATTCGCCCCCATTCAACATCCTGGAGGTTACAGAAACTTAAGCTGACCTATCGTATAAATAGTGTCAGAGGCTTGGAATTTCGCAGAGAGTGACTCATTTCTCAACTTGCTGTCTGTCATCTACTAGGCACAAAATGATGGAATAGTCTCCACTTCTCTGGATGAGTGCAATTCCAGCTACATTCAAGAATGTCAATACCATCCAGGACATATCAGCCTAAATATCCACTTCTTACACCACTGATGTGTAGAGGCAGCAGTGTGTGTCCCATCTACAAGGGGCTGTTTAGCACACTGGGCTAAATCACTGGCTGTGAAAGCAGACCAAGGCAGGCCAGCAGCACGGTTTGATTCCCGTAACAGCCTCCCCGAACAGGCGCTGGAATGTGGCGACTAGGGGCTTTTCACAGTAACTTCATTGAAGCCTACTCGGGACAGTAAGCGATTTTCATTTCATTTCATTTTCATTCAAGATGCAGTGTAATAAACTCGCTGAGGCTCCTTCAACAGCACCTTCCAAATCTGTGACCTGTGCCAGCTAGAAGAACAAAGATGACTGTTCCCAGTAGCTGTGCATGTACAGATAGAGAAGTTTTTGGTGGTGGGCATTAACAAGGGATAAATGTTCCTATATATATAGCAACAGACTGAATTTGGGGTAGTATGATTTGGAAGTATCCTTGTATTATTACTAAAAGTTGCTGAAGTATCTAAAGATTGGCTCCAGTTCTATCCTTCACTACGTGGATTTATGGAATAGAATATGACAGCAGAAAATGATTGCCTAAAGGTGAAGGAAAGAAACTAAGAAAAAAAATAAGGGAAAACTAAAATCCATTATGGAATATGGTGGAAAGCAGGGGTAAATTAGCGGGGTATGATCACCCTTTGATGTTCTCAGAATCTGAACCATATGTCCATTGGAAGAGATGAATACTTCATTTTTTTCCAATTAAGAGGCAATTTAGCATGGCCAAACAACCTGCCCTGCACATCTTTATGGGTTGTGGGGGAAGAATGTGCAAACTCCACACGGACAGTGACCCAGAGCCGAGGTCGAACATGGGACCTTGGCGCCGTGAGGCAGAACTGCTAACCACTGCGCCACTGTACTACCCCCTGTGGTCACGGATTACAACCCTACTGAAGGTGTGGTCATGCTGTTGCTGCTTCCCACCATCCAACGATGTGCAAGTTAGGTGGATTAGCCATGCTAAATTGTCCCTAGGTGGGGTTACGGGGATAGGGTGGGGGATTGGGCCCAGGTAAAGTCCTCTTTCAGCGGGTCAGTAAAGATTTGATGGGCCGAATGGCCTCCATCTACACTGTAGGGATTCTATTTGTGAGATGCCTGTTAGTTGGTTAGTGATGAGGCTTGAGGGCTTCTAGCAGCCTTCCTAGTCCAGCCACTTTGAGGCATGGTCAGAATTTGTTACATTTTTGGAAACAGCTGAAAGAGTGCCCCATGGATTTTAACAGATTGTACAGAAGGTTGATGACCTTCAATTTTGGGATCCCGAGATCAGTATTGGTGTTTAATAACTGGATTGTGCTAAGATGCCTCATACGGATAATCAACTAATTCTAACTGGTATACAAATAGAAAATGTCTGAATTACCAAGCAGGATTGGCAGCAACTGTGGAGAGAGAAACAGGCTTGACCATTTCTGGTTGATGCAGGGAAGATGTTCCTGATGGTGGGTGTATGCAGAACCAGGGGTCACAGTCTGAAGATTTGGAGTACACCATTTAGGATTGAGATGAGGAGGCATTTCTTCACCCAAATAGTGGTGAGCCTGTGGAATTCAGGAAGTAGTTGAGGCTAAGACATTAAATACATTCAAGAGGCGGCTAGATATAGCACTTGAGGCGAATAGGTTCAAGGTTATGGGGAGGAAGCAGGATTAGGCTATTGAATTGGACATGGATAGGCCACACTTGGAGTACAGTGTTCAATTCTGGTTGCCACATTACCAGAAGAATGTGCAGGTTTTAGAGAGGGTGCAGAAGAGATTTACCAGAATGTTGCCTAGTATGGAGGGCATTAGCTATGAGGAGAGGTTGAATAAACTCGGTTTGTTCTCACTGGAACAACGGAGGTTAAGGGACAACCTGATAGAGGTTCACAAAATTATGAGGGGCATAGACAGAGTGGATAGTCAGAGACTTTTTCCCAGGGTAGAGGGGTCAATTATTACGGGGCATAGGTTTAAGGTGTGAGGGGCAAGTTTTAGAGGAGATGTGCGAGGCAAGTTTTTTACACAGAGGGTAGTGGGTGCCTGGAACACGCTGCCGGAGGAGGTAGTGAAGGCAGGGACGATAGTGACATTTAAGGGGCATCCTGACAAATACATGAATAGGATGGGAATAGAGGGATACGGACCCTGGAAGTGTAGAAGATTTTAGTTTAGATGGGCAGCATGGTCGGCGCAGGCTTGGAGGGCCGAAGGGTTTGTTCCTGTGCTGTACTTTTCTTTGTTCTTTGATCGGCCATGATCGTGAAGAATGACGGAGAAGGCCCGAAGGGCCAAATAGAATAGAACATTACAGCTGAGTACAGGCCCTTCGGCCCTCCATGTTCCGCCGACCTGTGAAACCAATCTAAAGCCCATCTACACTATTCCATTATCATCCATATGTTTATCCAATGACCATTTAAATGCCCTTAATGTTGGCGAGTCCACTACTGTTGCAGGCAGGGCATTCCACGCCCCTACTACTCTCTGAGTAAAGAACCTACCTCTGACATCTGTCCTATATCTATCTCCCCTCAATTTAAAGCTATGTCCCCTCGTGCTAGCCATAAACATCCGAGGAAAAAGGCTCTCACCGTCAACCCAATCTAATCCTCTGATCATCTTGTATGCCTCTATTAAGTCACCTCTTAACCTTCTTCTCTCTAACAAAAACAGCCTCAAGTCCCTCAACCTTTCCTCATAAAATCTTCCCTCCATACCAGGCAACATCCTGGTAAATCTCCTCTGCACCCTTTCCAATGCTTCCACATCCTTCCTATAATGCAGCGACCAGAACTGCACGCAATACTCCAAATGCGGCCGCACCAGAGTTTTGTACAGCTGCAACATGACCTTGGAGCTCTGAAACTCAATCCCTCTACCAAAAAAAGCTATCTTAACAATCCTCTCAATCACGATGGCAGCTTTCAGGGATCTATGTACATGGACACCGAGATCTCTCTGCTCATCCACACTACCAAGAATCTTACCATTAGCCCAGTACTCTGTATTCCTGTCACTCCTTCCAAAATGAATCACATCACACTTTTCTGCATTAAACTCCATTTGCCACTTCTCAGCCCAGCTCTGCAGCTTATCTATGTCCCTCTGTAACCTGCAACATCCTTTCACACTTTCCACAGCTCCACCGACTTTAGTGTCATCCGCAAATTTACTCACCCATCCTTCTACCCCCTCCTCCAGGTCATTTATAAAAATGACAAACAGCAGTGTTCCCAAAACAGATCCTTGTGGTCCACCATTAGTAACTGAACTCCAGGCTGAACATTTCCCATCAACCACCACCCTCTGTCTAAATCACCGCTAAATCACCCTCAATCCCCAGCCTCCGTATTTTCTGCAATAGCCTACCATGGGGAACCTTATCAAACGCTTTACTGAAATCCATACACACCACATCAACTGCTCTACCCTCATCCACCTGTTCAGTCACCTTCTCAAAGAACTCAATAAGGTTTGTGAGGCACGACCTACCCTTCACAAAAGTGTGTTGACTATCCCTAATCAAATTATTCCTTTCTAGATGATTATAAATCCTATCTCTTCTAAACCATTCCAAGACTTTGCCCACAACAGAAGTAAGGCTCACTGGTTTATGGTTACCGGGATAATCTCTACTCCCCTTCTTCAACAAGGGGACAACATTTGCTATCCTCCAGTCTTCTGGCACTATTCCTGTAGACAATGACGACATAAAGATCAAATCCAAAGTGTCTGCAATCTCCTCCCTAGCTTCCAGGGGACTTATCTATTTTCACACATTCCAGAATTGCTAACACGTCCTCGTTATGAAGCTCAATCCCGTCTCGTCTAGTAGTCTGTATCTTAGTATTCTCCTCGGCAACATTGTTTTTTTACTGTGTGAATACTGACGAAAAATATTCATTTAGCACCTCTCCTATCTCCTCGGACTCCATGCACAACTTCCCACACTGTCCTTGACTGGCCTTATTCTTACCCTAGTCATTCTTTTATTCCTGACATACGTAAAGAAAACTTTAGGGTTTTCCTTGATCCTACCTACCATGTCCCCTCCTGGCTCTTCTTAGCTCACTATTTAGGTCCTTCCTGGCTAACTTGTAACTCTCGAGCGCCCTAACTGAACCTTCATGTCTCATCTTTATATAAGCCTCCTTCTTCCTCTTGACAAGTGATTCAACTACTTTAGTAAACCACGGTTCTCTTGCTCGACCACTTCCCCCCTGCTTGACAGGTACATACTTATCAAGGACACGCAGTAGCTGTTCCTTGAACAAGCTCCACATTTCAATTGTGCCCATCCCCTGCAGTTTTCCTCTCCAGCCAATGCATCCTAAGTCTTGCCTAATCACATCATAATTGCCTTTCCCCCAGATATAACTCTTGCCCTGCGGTATATACCTATCCCATTCCATCGCTAAAGTAAGTGTGACCAAATTGTGGTCACTATCACCAAAGTGCTCACCTACCTCCAAATCTAACACCTGCCATGGTTCATTACCTAGTACCAAATCCAATATGGCTTCACCTTTTGTTGGCCTATCTACATACTGTGTCAGGAAACCCTCCTGCACACATTGGACAACAACTGACCCATCTAAAGTACTCAAACTATAGCGTTTCCAGTCAATATTTGGAAAGTTAAAGTCCCCCATAGCAACTACCCTGTTACTTTTGCTCCTATCCAGAATCATCTTTGCAATCCTTTCCTCTACATCTCTGGAACTTTTCGGAGGCCAAGAGAAAACTTCCAACAGGATGACCTCTCCTTTCCTGTTTCTAACCTCAGCCCATACTATGTCAGTAGATGAGTTCGCATCAAACGTCCTTTCTGCCACAGTAATACTGTCCTTGACTAACAATGCCACACCTCCCCCTCTTTTACCACCTTCCCTGAGCTTACTGAAACATCTAAACCCCGGAACCTGCAACAACCATTCCTGTCCCTGCTCTATCCATGTCTCTGAAATGGCCACAACATCGAAGTCCCACGTACCAACCCATGCTGCAAGTTCACCCATCTTATTCCGGATGCTCCTGACGTTGAAGTAAACACACTTCAAACCACCTACCTGTCTGCTGGTACACTCCTGCGCCCTTGAAACCTTACTCATGACCTCACTACTGTCAACCTGCTGCACACTGGAGATACAATTCAGGTTCCCAACCTCCTGCTGAATTAGTTTAAACCCTCCCGAAGAGTATTAGTAAATTTCCCCCCCATGATATTGGTATCCCTCTGCTTCAGGTGTAGACCATCACATTTGTAGAGGTCCCACCTACCCCAGAATGAGCCCTGATTATCAGGGTATCTGAATCCCTCCCTCCCGCACCATCCCTGCAGCCACGTGTTCAACTGTTCTCTTTCCCATTCCTCGTCTCGCTAGCACGTGGCATAGGTAACAACCCAGAGATAATAACTCTGTTTGTTCTTGCTCTAAGATTCCACCCCAGCTCCTTGAATACCTGCCTTACATCCCTATCCCTTTTCCTACCTAAGTCGTTGGTGCCTATGTGGACCACGACTTGCGGCTGCTCCCCCTCCCCCTTAAGGATCCCGAAAACATGATCCGAGACATCACGGAACCTGGCAACACACCAACCGCGCGGTTCTCTCTCATTCCCACAGAATCTCCTATCTGTCCCCCTAACTATGGAGTCCCCAATGACTAATGCTCTACTCCTCTCCCCCCTTCCCTTCTGAGCAACAGGGACAGACTCTGTGCCAGAGACCTGTACCCCATGGCTTACCCCTGGTAAGTCCCACCCCCCTCCCCCACCAGTATCCAAAGCGGTATACTTGTTACTAAGGGGAACGACCACGATCCCTGTACTGACTGCTTCCTCCCAGCCCCTCTCACCGTCACCCACCTATCTTCATTCTTCGGAGTAACTACATCACTGAAGCTTCTACCTATGACCACCTCTGCCTCCCGAATGATCCGAAGTTCATCCAGCTCCAGCTCCAGTTCCCTAACACAGTTTTTGAGGAGCTGGAGGTGGATGCACTTCCCACAGGTGAAATCAGCAGGGACACTGACAGTGTCCCTCACCATAAACAACGACCTCCTCCTGCTCTTATCTTCCATGTTTCCATGTTTCTATGACCTTTCATTGAGTCCCACCCCATCTCTTTTGTTGAGGTAAGTCTGAAGTTCCCCCGGTTCAAGTTAGCAGAGACTAGCAGAGTGTTCTCTCCTGTAACTTCTGAATTCTGCTGCTTGGCTTAAATATACATGTCCTTTACTCATCCTTGGATCAAAAATAGTCTTGAAAAAACAAAAGGAAGGGAAAATAAGAGAATAAATAGAAAGAACCCTTACAATACAAGGTGGTCTCACACTGCTGCCCTCATGCCCTGCCACTTCTTGGTGATGGTGTAACCATGTGAGACGTTCGTGTGCCATGGCCCCGCCCCACTCTCCAACCTCAGCCCCCCCCCCACTCTGATCTTTCACGCCCGTGAGAAGACAGGCGGTTAAGGCAGATCAGACTGCTGGTGCAAAAGTATTTAATGGTGAGTAGTTAGAGTAAGTTTGCCTTTCCCCATTACTATCTGCTACACCTGTGCCAACTTAAGTGCCATCTAACTTTCTATTCTTCCCTAGCATCCCGCTTCTTCAAGCTGTTTCCCCAGACAGCACACAAAACGTGGAGGTGGCCTGCTGCTTTCCCCGCCTTCTGCCCTGTGATTTTGCAGCTGTCCTCTGGAGGGCTGGGGCCTGGCTGCCCTTGGGAGTTGCACGTGACAACGTGTCACTAGGTTCTGAGATGCTCCAGTGTGTCAGGTGGCGGGGGGGGGGGGGGTTGTTCAGAAGCGCTGAGGTGTTCCAGCACATCCCATCACTTGCTCCTCCCTCGCTGACCTCCTGGGCTATTCCTTGGGAAGGAGGGAATGCAGAGTGAGATCTGGAGGCTCCACCGTGGTCACTGCCAATCCTGGAGGCCCACCTTTGTCTGAACCATGGTCCCAATGCCCTCAAAGCCCACAATGAGTGAGGAATGTCCCTCATCGCCTCCGTCATATCCCTCACTGCCTCGGTCATGTCACTCTGTGCCTGTGACATGTCCCTCTGTGACTGAACAATGCCAGTTAATTCCTAGCCAATGCTCCTGATGCCTCCAGCCATGACCCTTTGTGAAAGGGCTAACCTCTGGAGCGCCACAGCAATGTCCATGTGTGCCCAGGACATGCCTGCCTGTGACTGGGCCTCATCCATGGATAGCAAAGTGTGCCCCAAGACTGGGACACCCTGACACATGTCTTTGCTGTCATTCCCCAGGCCTTCCATTGAGACCGCCACCCTTTCAGTGATGGCCTGGGTTTCATGCCTTGTCATTAACATTTCCTGTGCCTGAAAGCAGCTGGACTCCTCGAGATGTACTTGCAGGCACTGGAACGTTGCTGGCACCCTCTCCTGGAGATTCTGGCTGTGTTTCTGCATCTGCCCCAGTGTTGGGATCATACTTTCCAGAACACCTGTGTGGCTGATATATTACAGATTTATTGATTTGCTGATTGCTTTATTGATTCATTTGGGGCCCTGATGCAGTATAATTTTTAAATTCAGTACTTGGACAGAAAATGGAATATCCACAAAGCCATGATTTCAGATAGAAAATATGAAAATTGCTGCACAAAGCTAATATTGTTTCAAAAGACACTTTCAGAAAGCCTTCATAATGAATAGACCATTGTTCCACCATACGTTTAGTAATAAAAATGTATCAAAAGTCAGGTTAGTGAAAGCACCTAAAGCGGGATTCTCCGACCCCCCCCCCACCGAGTCGGGAATCCCCGGGGGGCGGCGTGAATCCCGCCCCGCCACTCCGACGCCGGCTGCTGTATTCTCCGGCGCCGTTTTTTGGTCGGGGGCAGGGATTGCGCCACGCCGGTTGGGGGCGTATGGCAGCGCCCCCCCCCCCGGCAATTCTCCGGGCCCCGACGGGCCGAGCGCCGTTGGTTTCTGGCCAGACCTGCCGGCGTGAAATGGACATGGTCCCACACGGCGGGACCTGGCTGGTAGGCCGGCTGGTGCGGCCCTCGGGGTGGGCACGGGGGGATCCGGCCCCGGGGGGCCCCCACGGTGGCGTGGCCCGCGATCGGAGCCCACCGATCTGCGGCGAGCCTCTGCCATGGGAGCACTCCTTCCGTCCGTGCTGGCCTCTGTATGGTTCTGCCATGGCCGGCGCGGAGAGGACACCCCCCTGCACATGCGCAAGAATAGGCGGTCGGAAGGCACATGCACGGAACCACGCCGGCGGTCCTGCGCATGCGCTAACTCGTGCTGGCCCTTCGGCGGTGGTTGGTGCGGAGGATTCTGCAACATCGGGTTGGCTCAACGCCAGAGTGGTTCACGCCATTTTTTTACACTGGCGTCGGACCATCGGGGGATTCGGGAGAATCCCGCCACTAAACTTTGTAGAAATGGCATACATGGCAGATGCACATAGGCATTTAATTAATTTGATGAACATTGGTGAATTTTGAGTAATGACCAATGCCTGGATAACAAATCATGTTCTAAGTGACAGACAGTTGTTTGAATCAATCAGAAAGCCTCAGCTGAGAATTGAAACCAATGGAAGTAAATACGGGGCTAAACCATAGATAAAGATTCCCTTAAGAATGTGATCCATATGACTGATTAGGTAGAAGAATTTAGTCCTCCTAGATTCTTGAGACATTCATGAAAATTACTTTAAAAAATTCCTTTTGTTGAAATGCCTTTTAATTTGTAAAGCTGGGGTTACTTTTATCTTGAAGCTTTCTGCTTTTACTCTTCAGTATTTCAAGGACTTTTCAATGTACTCTCAAAAGTTTATCGATTTAATTCTGTGCAAATGTACCAAGTGAATGATTGAAATTATGGAGTGCTTTGTATACTCCTTCGGTTGGGCGTGATTCTCCGCCCCCACGCCGGGTGGGAGAATAGCGGGAGGGCCTCCCGACATTTTTCACGCCCTCTCGCTATTCTCCCCCCCCCCCCACGCCCAACCCACGCCACGAATCGCCGCTCGCCATTTTTTACAACGAGCGGCGATTCTCCGAGTCCGATGGGCCGAGCGGCCGGGCCTTCACGCCCGTTTGAACATGGCAGCAACCACACCAGGTCACTGCATTCGTGAAACGGGTGCCAGATGCCTGTTTGGGGCATCTCGGGGCCCGATTTGGACGGGAGCACCGCGACTGTGCTCGGGAGGTGCCCACCGATCGTCGGGCCAGCGTCCAAAATGGACGCACTCTTTCCCCTCCGCCGCCCGGCAAGATCAAGCCACCACATCTTGCCGGGCGCCGGTTGTGAAAGACGGCACCGCGCATGCGCGGGTTCGTGCCGTCTGCACGATGAAGTCATCCGTGCATTGGACCCGGCGTGATGAGGTCGCTGCCGAGAAAGACGGAGGCCCACTCCTAGCCCCCCGGGTGGGGGTGAATTAGTTGCAGGGAGCGGGCTCCGAGGCAGTCGTGAACCTCAGCCGAGTTCACGACGGCCTTCACGAATTCGGACCCCTGCGGAGAGTTCCGCCCTATCCTAAGTAAGAGATAGGATATTTCAGTGGCTGACAACTGCTCTCTTGGTCAGGCAGCCCTCCGCACGTCCAGTCCCCGGGGTGCCCTCCACCTGATGTGCTGTAGCATGTGTGTGTGGTGCTCCCCAGGGGGTGACCTAGGAGCCTGGGCAGGGATTCTCCCCTACCCAGCGGGGCACGGGGTCCCGGCGTAGTGGAGTGGCGCCAACCATCTGGCATCGGGCCTCTCCAAAGGTGCAGAATTCTTCGCATCTTTAGGGGCTGGCCCATGCCGGAGTGGTTGGCGCCACGCCGACTGGTGTCAAAACCGGCGCCAACAGCCTTTGACGACCGCCGCCCGGCGTCGGGGCTGGCCAAAAGGCCCTCGGCGGTTCGCTCATGCGCCGGTGCGTCAGCGGCCGCTGACGTCACCACTGGCACATGCGCGGTAGGGGGGATTCTCTTCCGCCTCCGCCATGGTGGAGGCCGTGCGGCAGTGGAAGAAAAAGAGTGCCCCCACGGCACAGGGCCGCCAGCCGATCAGTGGGCCCCGATCGCGGGCCAGGCCACCGTGGGGGCAGCCCCCGGTGTGCGATTGCCCCACGCCCCGCCCAGGACCCCGGGTGCCTGCTCGCGCCGCTTGCTCCCGCCGGCACCAGAGGTGCTCCAATTCCCACCGGCGGGAGAGGCCTGTCAGCTGCAGGACTTCGGCCCATCGCGGGTCGGAGAATCGCCGCGGGGGGGGGATGCTGATCGCCGCGGGGGCTCGCCGTTCAGCGCGGTGTGATGCCCGCTACCGGGTGGCGGAGAATTCTGGCCACAGCGGGGGTGGGAGTTACGCCGGCCCCGGGCGATTCCCCGACCCTGCGGGGGGTCGGAGAATTCCGCCCCTGATCACTAACATTACCCATCGAGATGATAGGCTCTGTGATGGTGGATGTTGCTGCTAAAAGCAATGCTGCAGGGTAGCACAGTGATTAGCACTGTTGCTGCACAGCGCCATGGTTCGATTCCCAGCTTGGGTCACTGTCCATGTGGAGTCTGCACATTCTCTCTGTATCTGTATGGGTTTCTTCCGGATGCTCCGGTTTCCTCCCACAAGTCCCGAAAGACGTGCTGTTAGGTGAATTGGACATTCTGAATTCTCCCTTTGTGTACCCAAACAGGCGCCGTAGTGTGGCGACTAGGGGCTTTTCACAGTAACTTCATTGCCGTGTTAACGTAAGCCTACTTGTGACACTAATAAAGATTAAAATGTCGGCTTCCCCAGAATGGTGCTCCGGAGGTGGGCTGAGGGTCTGGATAGGGGGGTGGGCAGGGGCCTGCGACCTGAACCACCATGTAGTCAAAATGATTAAAATCATAGGGTGATTTTGCTGTCAGAATTAAGTGGGATCACAGGTCGAGAATATCACTGGTTGCTAGTTATTAGCGAGTTTGAATTCACCCTCACATTTCAGTAACAATTGTTCCAAATTTTAAAATGATTACTGTCAGGACCCCTTTGGGGGCGAAGGACTGTGCTCCATAGATTCCCCCCATCCTTCATCTCAGAGTATGAACTCCCCCAGTAACTGGGGGCAGACCTTCCCCTTAACAAGTGGCTATAGAAACCCTGATGTGAGTGCAGGTCGAGGAGTGTGGCTCCTCGGGGAGAGGAGTTGTAGCTTTTGTGATTATTGTGCATACCATAATAAACCTTTGTTCATTCCTACCCTATGGTGCGTTCCTGCATCTCTTCCATTTGATTCTACAGTTACAGTATCAAAGACATTTTTTTATAATGGAGGTAGAAATTAATTACCAAGGCCTGTGAGCAAGGTTAGAGGATGATTATGAAGCCTCATACTAGCACTGATATTATTGCCACAGCAGAATCTCTGCGTTTAGGAGGAAATTTAAAGCTTTGGAAATAAGCACTGATAAATTTAGTAAGTGTCTTGTGACTTTTTGGTGAACATCGCCACCTACTGGCCTTGCGGTGGGTTGACAGACAATCTTGTGCCTTGTTCCTTCGGGCCTCACCAATCAAGCTACAAATAAGTCAAAATAAATAAATTAATCTCAGTGTTGTGTATCAGAGTAACACCTTTGGTTGCTTCCGCAATGAAGTCATCAGCGGTTTCACGGGCTTTTGTGGAGTTCACCATTGTACCCTGTTTGAGCAGAATCTTGTAAATAAACAAACCCCTTGCACTGTCACACAAACTCGATGTGTGCTACCTCTGATTATGTCTCTTTGCAATTACAACAAATAATGTAACACTTAGGATAATCACAGATTGCTTTGAGGCAGCGAGATGAAAATCTTTCCAAAGATGTTTGGACGATGATACACCAATGAGCAGTGTTTATTCACTAGATTGATAGTAAGACAGGTGCTGAACAAAAATAGGAAATGAAGATTTGAATTTACATCGCAACCTTTCTAAATCTCAGGTCATTGCCAGCTGTTTTACAGCCAATTAAATACTTTTGAAATGTGCTTTGATGCTGTCATGATATGCAGACACACACATAATGATATATAGACAAGCAGCTAATGTCAATTTCCTTATCAACAACAATGATCCCATTCTCCCACCACCCCAAACAATGACCCCCTGACAATATAAACATCAAATAGAACAAAGTCTCCCACGGTGGGACAAACAAAGGAGAAATAAAAGAGAAAGGAATTAGGAATTGCCTATGGTCACCATTAGCCTATAGAGTCCCTCCCACCATCCCCTTCCCCCTAACATTCAATGCCATCCAATCCCCGAAAGATTACCGTAGATGCCACCCATGCATTGAAAGGCCCCCTCCCCTCCCCGACTCCTCCCTTCCACTTCCTCTTACAAAAATCCTCCCCCCAACCTCTGTTCCTTACCCCCATCTTTCCATCCTGGCTAGACTCATCGGGACCTATTCTGCCAGGCTCCGATGGCCGCAGCTCCTCCCCCCCACCTCACTCCCGTTCGCTGGCCGGCTTAAACCGGCCAGCGTGGGGGCCCACACCCGGGTCTCTTTCCCCCTTGCCCGGCCCCAGGAAAACCAAGGAATCCCCTTTAGCATACACACCCAAGCTCCAAAGAACCCTCGTTGCAAGTGAAAGTCCCCTCGCTTCCCTTGTCCAAGTTTAGACAACGTTGGCTCATTTAGCACATACACCCGCCGCAGTGAAAAAATACAGCTACATGAGGCTACATCAGTACATGACCACTTCTCACTTCAGCCACAGTCCTTCTGCCTTCGCAAACTCCACCGCTGCTTCCGCCATCCCGAAATAAAAGTCCTTGAATTTGTAGGTCACCCTCAACTTAGCTGGGTATACTATGCCACACCGCACCTTGCTAATGTACAGTGCCCTCTTCACCGGGCTGAAGGCAGCCCGCCTCCTCGCCAGCTCCACCGTAAAGTCCTGATATATGCTTATATCAGCTCCAGCCCACTGCACCACCCGCTGCTGCTTTGCCCAGCACAGGACTTTCTCCTTCACACTGTACCTACGAAAACACAGTCACTAGTCTTGGCGGCTCACTCTCCTTTGGTACAGGCCTCCACGACCGATGAGCTCGATCCAGTTCATATCGGGAGGGATCATTACCCTCCCCCAATAGCTTCGCCAACATCGTGGCAAAATACTCAGTCGGCCTCGGGCCTTCCACCCCTTCGGGCAGACCCACAACCCTCAGATTCTGTCGCCTGGATCTGTTTTCCAAGTCGTCCATTTTGGCTTGCAGACCCTCGTTGATCTCCAACTCCTTCCTCATCTCCTTCCCCATCGAGGTAAGTTGATCGTTGTGTTGTAACAATATCTCTTTCACTTCCTTCAGTGCCTCGCCTTGCTCCCGTACCTCTGCCACTGCGTTCAATACCACCGCCCTCACCGGGGCAATCGCCTCCTCCACCAGCACTTTCAATATCACCCCCATCTCCTTCCTCATCGCCTCCATGTGTTTTGGGAATTGCCTTTTGAGTTCCGCAGCCATCACCGTAGTCATTTCTTCAGCCGTGCGCAATGCGGCCTCCCCTGGTGCCCCAGCCTCCATTTTCCTTGCCGTCCCCGCGGTGACCTTTTCACCCCGGCCGGACTTTCAGCTGTTTTTTTCACGGCCGTTTTTTTACTTGTTCTCGACACCTCCCTTCACTGTGCCTTCTCCCTGCTTTTGCCGCCTCTGTTACCCCTGGGACCGGGCGTTAGACCCTGAAAATGCCGTTCCCGAGCGGGAGCCCTCCAATGTGCGGCTGCCTCCCGCCCGCCGTCACCGGAAGTGGACGACAGATGTGTATTAATGTAATGTCAGGAACATGACAGTCAATGTGCACCAGGTGAGATCTCACAACCAGGAATGTGTCAATGACTAGGCCATCTATGTTCTTCAACGTTGATTGAGGGATACATATTGTCCAGGACACCATCAATAGCGCCTCTGCCCTTCAAAACGGTGATGTGGAACATTTCACATCCATTTTACTGAGCAGGTAATGTCTCTTCCAAAAGATCCAGCCTCAATTGTTGCGGTTAAATCTTCGGGGTGGTGCCTGAACTACAAGCTCTGGCTCAGAGTGCTAACAACTGAACCCCAGCGGAAAACTATTGCTCTGAAATCAACAATATTAACCTTGAAT